>NC_072425.2:18155000-18455000 GCF_028878055.3 Symphalangus syndactylus
CAGTGGCCCCAGGCCAGGGCATCTTTGGGCACCTCCAAAAAGTTGATTATCCCGTGGCAAAAGCACAAGTCTTCGTCACATTCACTCCCATCACCTCTTCCTTTGCTCCTCCCAGGAGTGCATGAGGAAGATCCTAACACCACCGCCCCATTTCACAGGGCAAAGGGACTTGCCCCAGGTCACAACAGGAAGCAACATACCCAGGACTGGGTGTCACAACTGTGGGGGATGGGGGTATGGCAGTGAGTGCTGGGTAGGTTGGCAGGACCAAGCCTGGGGACTGGGAGCCCAGGTCCAATGGAGAGAAGGGGAGAGTTCCAGAAATGATTAGTATGGTGAATGTCTAGGCCTGGATGGCCAACCATTGGCCTGATGCAGGGGATGGGGAGTAGAGATGAGAGATACCAAGCCTACCCTCTCCTCTTCTCATGGGCCCACCCGGCTCTCCGTGGCATGCTCAGAGTCTGGCATCCAGCAGGCACTCAGCAGTTGCTCCTCATTTCCTTCTCTAGAGCCAGGTGCTCAGACCTCGGCAGTGGAGTCACTTGGAGAAGACAGAGGGCAAGTGGGAAAGGCTCCATTCTGGGATGTGTGGCTATAGTTTGGGCAAGAGAGAAGCAAACAGTCCCTCTTTCTACCTGCTCCAGCCCCTGGCTGGCTGCCTCCACCCTAAGTGGGCATGCCAGGCCGACCTGGTACCTACCACCAACCTACCCGTTCATCATTCACACAAACTAGATTCAGGTGCCAGTTCCCCACCTCATAGACAGGCTCACCACACTAAACCAGACACAGTCTCTGCCTCCAAGTTATTTGCTGTCTCTGGGGAAGGCTGCTGAGTAAACAGACCATGACAATACGTGAAATCAGGGCTGGAGTGGGGGAGGCACGGGGGTCTGTGGGAGCCCAGCCAGGGGGCAGCAACCCTGAGCAGAGTGTCAGGGAAGGCTCCCGGGATAGGACATTCAGCTGAAACCTGCACTAGGGCAGGAGCTGCCCAAGAGGAAGCACGGGTGGGCGCTGCCAGGACAGTGTGGCATCTCAGGAGTGGCTCAGAAGGGCTAGAACAAACACAGAGAGTGGAGACTGGTGGGATGAGTAGGGCCCCAGCAGCGGCATATTCCACATTCTTATCCTAAGAATGGTGGAGCTGTAGGGATTGGGGTATGGCAGTGAGTGCTGGGTGGGTTGGCAAGACCAAGCCTGGGGGCTGGGAGTCCAGGTCCAATGCAGAGAAGGGGAGAGTTCCAGAAATGATTAGTAGTGTGAATGTCTAGGCCTGGGTGGCCAACCATTGGCCTGATGCAGGGGGTGGGGAGTAGAGATGAGAGATACCAAGACAATGTCCTAATGTTCAGCTTGGGGGCCTGGGAGGTGGAGGTGCCATTTAGTAAGATTAAATAACAAAACAACACAACATAACCCAGGGGGCTGGGGATGGAGGGCAGGAGGGAGCCAAGTGTGGTCATGAAAGGGCAACAGGAGGGATCCTGTGGGGTCAGATCCAGGAACGTTCACATGTGATAAATTTGCACAGAACTCCACGCACAAACACACGCAACACTGGAGAAGTCTAAGTGCAGACGGCTCTGTGTTGATGTGGATATCCTAGCTGTGATGTTGTCCTACAGCTGTGCAAGACTGGGCAAAGGGTACAGGGACCTCTCTATTATTTCTTGCAATTGCCTATGAATCTACAATTATCTCAAAATAAAAAGCTGAATTAAAAAGCATCTACTTAGGGCCAGGCATGGTGGGTCAAGCCTGTAATCCCAACACTTTGGGAGGTCAAAGCGGGCAGATCAATTGAGCCCAGTTCGAGACCAGGTTGAGCAACATGGCAAAACCCCATCTCTACAAAAAAATACAAAAATTAGCGGATGTGGTGGCACCCACCTGTAGTCCCAGCTCAGCGGGGGGAGCTGAGGTAGGAGAATTGCTTTAGCCTGGCAGGTCAAGGCTGCAGAGAGCTGTGATTGTGCCACTGCACTTCAGCCCGGGTGACCAAGTGAGACCGTGTCTCAAAAAAAAAAAAAAAAAAAAGCATCTACTTGAAACAAAACAAAACACTGAGAGGGGAATGGGTTTGAGTTTGGGATGGGGGATGGGGTTTAAGCTAGATCAGCTCCTAGCACAAAAAGACCCAGGCCCTGCCCTGTTCCTATCTTTGGGCAACCCTGGGCCTTTTTACTGGGTTTGTTTTCAGTCTTGCCCAGCCCTCAGCTGGCCCATCCTGCTCCCCTGATCTGGCCCGTGCCTTGGCCTCTCCACGGGCTCTTTTCTTCTCCATCAACACCCCCTGGGGCTGCACCTCAGCATCCATGGAGCCCCTTCCCCATTGTCCCTGCTGTGCCCACAAGTGAACTGTGATGTCACAACCTCTGCTCCTGACCCATCCCCTTGTTCCCACAGGCTCAAGGTATTTCACTCTGGAGACAGGACACGGGTGGGATTGGCAGGGACCCCCATCATGACGGACGCCAAGCAGTGCCCAGTCCAGTACAAGCCCAGATCTGAGTCCCTTCTTTTTCCTGTGCCGAGGGCAGATGTACGCTGTGCCCACCCACACACACACACAGTCACGCACAGGTGGGAGCACAAACTGGCCTGGAGATGTGCACACACAGAGGACAGACCCACACACACAAAGACTATGGGGTGCACATTCACGTAGCATTAGCGGTAGCCACGTTCCCGCGTGGACACACACACCCTGGAGCCAGCCCCGCCCAGGCGGCTGCACCCCCACCTGCAGGAAGGCTTCCCTGCCAGGTGCAGTTATCGTTCCAAACAAACCTCCAGCTGATAAGGAGACTGCCTTTGAACGGGAGCCCTTCCCTCCTCTGTGATCAGATAAGCAGGCCGGGAAGAAAGAGAAAATCCCCCCCTTTCTCCTCCTCAGACTCCTGCTGCTCCACACAGGGGCTGCCTGGGGGCCTGCAGCCCCCTCCCACCTCGCCCCCTCTCAATCATGCCTCGGATCACAGGATCACAGGCACCGTGACAGGCAGCTCCTCCGGTTTGGGTTTCAATCGGGAGAGCTGCAACCTCAGGCAGCCAAGCCGGGCCCCTCCACCTGGGTCTGAGGGGCCGCTGGATCTCTGTTGGACCCTGCCTCAAGGGTTCTGGCTGTTGGGACCCCCAAGCCTTGGAGTATCCCACCGCAGGCAGGCCCCCTGCATCTCTGGCCACTACCGAGGCTTGTGGTTTGGTTGGGGTTTCTTTTTGTCTCGATGGCCCTGGCTTGTAGGGTCTCCGTTCAAACTAGATTGTGGGATCCTCCACCTAGTCCCCTCAAAGGGGACTCACCAGTTTGTCGGATTCCTCAGAGCAGACCCCACCTGTTGAACTCGCAGCTCAGACCCTGGTCTGTGGGATCCTCATCTCAGAGATGCTGGGGACAGGGACCCTGTTCTCAGAGGCTCTAATTTCTGAGCACCCCATGTTCCTGAATCTGGGTCTGTGGGACCCCTCTCCTCCCTGCAGTGAGAACTGAGTCGGCCTCAGGAGAGGAGCGGGGCCCAGGGGAGAGGGGTCAGGCAGTGGGTTACAGGGCAGCGTTCCCACGGCCCTGCCTGGGGCTAAGGTGTAATTAGAGGTCTCAGGTGTGTGTGTTGTTGGGTGGGGGCTGGGGGGAGGAGAAGGTGGGCTCCAAGGGCCTTCGTTTTGTTTATCCTTCACAAAGACCCCCAACAGGAGGCCACTGTCCCCTTGAGACAACCCTGCAGTCTCAGCTCTGGGCTGACCCCCGCCCCCTGTGCTCCACCCCCTGCACCTGCCAGCTGCCTGCTGAGGAGGATGGCAGCCCTCGGGGTCTGGGGACAGATAGGCCAGGCTGCCCTGCCCAGGGCAGCTTGGAGCCACCCCCAGTCCCTCCTTCCAGGTGCCTCCCCCACTCAGCTGACTCAACAGAAAACCCCATGATTTATTTATGCCCAGGAGCAGCCTCTGCCCAGGATGGAGGAGGATCAGTCAGCCCCAGCGAGGAGAGAAGGAGGGAGAGAGAGAGAGATGGGGAGAGGGAGAGAGAGAGAGAGAGATGGGGAGGGAGAGGGAGGCAGGCCCTTCTCCTCCACCCTGGAGCCCCATCCAGGCCCTGTCCCCATGTCCCCATGTCCCCACATCCTAGGAGTCCTTCCCCATCACCGCCTCATCTGGGCCTTAGCAGACCCAATTACTTATAATAAACAATTCCGTTTATCTTTATCAGAATCATTATCTAAATTGGCTACATGACACATACTGTTCTCTAAGTGCGCCCCGGGGAGGAGGGGCCATAAAAGCTGGGTTCTGCACTCCGTAATTATCCCTCTATGGGCCATAAACCATTACACTGGTGTTTAAAATAGGTATGGCGAGCAGTTTCCCTGCCCGCCGCCGAGGGCCGCCCAGGGCACCCACGGAAAGGATGCGCGGCAAGTTTTGCTGCGGCCAACAACTTCCAGCTGCTCGGAGGCTCCTAGAGGGTTCCTGCCTGCCCCGGCCACACTGGCCTCAGGAGGGGAGAGGGGCTGGCCTGAGCAGTGGGCAGTGCTGAGAGGCCAGGAGTGAGGGGGCCACCAGGCCTGCCTGGGGCTTTCCCGCTGCCCTCCTGGTGTCATTAACATCCTCTTTCCAGGACAACTGGCCCTTCTCCCTGGCCGCTGCTGATTCGGGTTTCCCTCGCTGTTTGCAGAAGCACCTCCACCACCCGTGGGGCTGGCCTCCCCTTTATCGTCCCCAGGGAGGGCCACATCAGCATCTCACCCATGATTAAAACAAAACAAGGCTGCGCCCTCGGAGCTCCCGCCTGCCTCTCAGCTGACCGGTCAGAGCTGCGGCTCTGGTCTCGGCTTCCCAGAGGCCTCTGCTCCCTCTGGCCCCTAGAAAAGATGACCGAGGTCTGTGACCCTACAAATGGCCCACATCCCTGGCAGCCCAGTCCCTTGCTTGACGTGCCAGGACATGCCGCCGACTTCCGGGCAGGGCAGGAAGCTCCTTATCTGAAGTCTCCTATGCCCAGCCCTCCTCAGTGGGCTCAGGAGTCCCCCGCGTGTGGGACAAACAGAGACAAAAGGCTGCTGAACGGAGGGGCTCCTGGCTGCTGCCTCTGCTGGGGGATGTACGAGAGGATGAACAGGGGCTCATCAAGCTGAGAAGGGAAAGAAGGAACATTCTCAACAGCAGGCACAGCAGGTGCCAAGCTTTGCAAGCAGGGATGACACTGATATTTGAGAACAGTTCAAAATTTGGTGTGCTTGCACCAGTGGTTCTCTGCCAGGCTTAGTGGCTCACACCTGTAATCCTGGCACTTCGGGAGGCCAAGGCGGGCGGATCGCTTGAGCTCAGGAGTTTGAGACTAGCCTGGGAAACATGGCGAAACCTGGTCTCTACAAAAAAATACAAAAATTAGCCAGGCATGGTGGCATATGCCCGTAGTCCCAGATACTTGGGAGGCTGAGATGGGGAGGATCACTTAAGCCCAAGAGGCAGAGATGGCAGTGAGCCAAGACTGCGCTACTGCACTCCAGCCTGGGGGACAGAGCAAGACCCTGTCTCAAAAAAAAAAAAATAAATAAAACAACAGAGGTTATCAAGATGAGGTTCCTCCATCAGTGGCCTCAGCATCACCTGGGATCTTGTTAGATATGCAAATTCTTGGGCCCCAGCCCAGACTCACTAAATCAAAAACTCTGGGAAAGGAGGGGTGGCAATCCATAGTTGAGCAGGCTTGCCAGGGGATTCTGAGGCCTGCTCGAGTTGGAAAACTCTGGTTCTGGAGCACACAAGGGACGGGCTGAGAGGACGCAGGGAGGAAAAGCAAGAGAGATGCCTCTGGAAGATTCCTAGAGGTCTTGAGTCCCTGAAAGGGTGATAAGGGCATGGAAGGCTTTTAAGCAAGCAAGTGACAGGGTCAGACCTTAAAAAAGTTCACTCTGACTTCAGGGCCGGGGAGGCAGACAGCAGGCAGGGAGGCCAGGAAGAGGCTGACGCAGTTGTTCAGAGGAGGGATGGGGAGGCCTGGGATAGGGGAGGCGAAGGGGATGGAGAGAAGGGGACAGATTTGAGTGATGGTCAGGGGGTCAAATGGTCAGCCTGTAGGTGAGGGAGAGGGAGCACCAAGGAAGACACAGGTAGCTTAGACCTAAGAAGCTGGGAAGATGGTAGGTGCCTCTCACCAAGACAGGAAGCAGGCAAGCGGGCCAGGTTCTGGATGGGCGGGTGTGAGGACCATGACTTCAGATTATGCTGCTTCTAAAGGACCAGCAGAGCTTCCCGTGTGGCATGGCCTAATCCGGGTGGAGCTCTGCCTCTGGGAGTTGCCCACGTGCAGAGGAGGCTGCAAGCCATCGCCTCCCTCCACCCGATTACCTGGTCCCAACTTCCAGTCCCTACTGTCACAGCCCCCTCAGTCCTGGTAACCTCTAGGGTCCTAGGCAGCCTTGTCACCCCTGGTGCCTCCAACAGGCAGCCCAGCATCCCCCAGATTCCAGCCCTCATCTTCACCTGAAGAGTCATCACCCATGCACCTGTCCATCAATCTATCCATCCAGCTTGCTGTGCCACCAACATGCCCAATCTCTGTGCTTCTTGCTTTATATTAATGATCGTCCCCAGTCCTCTCAT
This sequence comes from Symphalangus syndactylus, assembly GCF_028878055.3. Taxonomy (NCBI): domain Eukaryota; kingdom Metazoa; phylum Chordata; class Mammalia; order Primates; family Hylobatidae; genus Symphalangus; species Symphalangus syndactylus. The sequence continues at coordinate 18,161,607 of NC_072425.2, forward strand.
GCCCCCTGAGATGGATAATTAACACCATTTTACAGATGAGAAAATCAAGACTGGGAGAAGCCAAGTCATCTTCCCTGGGTACCACAGCTCACAGGAGGGAGGAGTTGAGATTTGAAGCCGGGTCCTGCCCCCAACACTCCATCAAGATGATGCTTGCATTTTTCTCTAACACAGAGCCTGGCATGGTTCTCCCAGGGCAGGAAGGAGCCAGTGCCAGGGTGGGCAGACCCACAGGGCTGGGACCTGCCTTCGAGGGAGGCCAGGGAGCCTCGAAGCCTCCTTAATGCGCCCATAACTCATTCCCTGGGTTCACTAATGTTCCCGGCTATTAGTGCTGAGCACAGCTAAGCAAACTACAAAATATTCCTCTGACTCAACAATCAATTTCCATATTGTTACAAATGGAGTCCACGCCTGCCACGGTTCATTTTTCTTCTAGGCCCTTTTTTCCCCCTTCCCTTTTCCCAGTTCAGTGAGGAAGTCATTACTGGGTGTTATGAATTTCACAACGTGCTGAAAAAATAAAAATGCATTGTGCATAGAGTCAGGGCCACAAGCTGGAAAGCTGCCTTTCCCAACACCCAGGGAGCTGCCAGGGTCAGGAGAGCAGAGTGGGAGGGCACAGATGGCAGCTCCCTGGGGACAGGAGGATGGAGGGTTGGGGGCAGATGTCAGATCTCTGGGGAGAGAGGTCTGTGTCCCTGTGAACTCACCCAGTCCATGCCTGGAACTGCCCCAGGCTGGCTGCTCTTGAGGCTTCTGATTTCCCAAAGGACACAGTGTGCGCTTGTGGAGTTGGGCCTGGGGTTGTGCTAACATCCCTGGGCTTCCCCAAGAAGCTAGCAACCTCATGCTTAGGCCAGGGCTCCACACTGCCCTGTGCAGGAGCCATCAGTTCCAAGGGTCCTCCCTGCGTGGCTTCCTGGAAGGAACTGCTGGGTCACGGATTTCCCCCTGAAGCACACAACACTTCAGCAACCTGAGCCACTGACCATTCTTAAACCAGGCAGATTTGAGTAAAAGTCAACGGGTCAAAAGGCCAGGATGCAAACCCCACTGTCCATCATCAGGGAACTGGTTAAATGAACACTGTGCCAGTGCACAGTGAGGAGGAGCTGAAGGCGCCAAGGTGAAAGGAACAGGCAAGTGAAAAATGCAAGCTGCCAAAAAGCATGTGCAGCACGGTCCCGGCGTGTCCCAAAGTTATGCATGTAGAACAGAATGTAAATGTTGTCGAACAATGTCCAGAGGAAGTTACTCCACCTTCTAAGGGAGTTTATCTTCAGGGACTGGGCTTGGAGTAGGGGGAAGGATCTTTCATTTCTTGGCTTATATAGTCTATATTATTTGAATTTTTCCTAGCATTTTTTTTTTCTTGAGATGGAGTCTCACTCCTGCTCAGGCTGGAGTGCAGTGGCTATTCACAGGTGCCATCATAGCACACTGCAGACTTGAATTCCTGGGCTCAAGAGATCCGCCAGCCTGTCTCCTGAGTAGCTGGGAACAGGCGTGCACCATACTGCTTTTGTAATAATTTTTAAAAGGATATTTGATCAAAAGAGTGATCTCATTTGTTTCCTCTTACATAAGACCTTCCCTGATCCACCAAAGCAAAATGTGTTAGTCTTTCCTTTTAACGACCCCTTGAACCTTAACGCTAGAGCACCTATCACATTGTGTGTTCCACCCCCCCACCCCCTTGTTAGACTGTGACCTCAGTGTTAGGAGCCGGTTGTTCAATGTACCTTAGCGATTCCAGAGCCAGCACAAGGAGCAGAGGGTAAGTATGAACAGGAATCTTGTCTGCTGTGTCTCAGTGAAAGGGCAGGGTCTGCATAGGGCAGGAGCTTGACAAAGATTTGCTGACTGGACCAAGAGTCTGGTTCTGGGAACACGTCTCTGGCAGACTCTGCTCATCCACCAGAAGTAGAACCCAGGGGCTGAGGGGTTCATCTTACAGGGGTGCAACCTGGCTCTGGCCCCACGGGAGAGGGGCAGGCTGCACCTGGCCACCTGGACAGTCAATCTCTCCCCTGGACTGTGGGCCCCCGAGGGCAGGTGATGCCTGTAGGTTTCACTGTATCTTTATTTGCCTAACATGGGGTCTGTATGAAGTGGATCCTGAGTGACTACTGCATGGATGGAAAGACAGATGGAGGGAAGGATGAATGGATGGATGGATGGATGGATGGATGGATGGATGGATGGATGGATGAATGGACGGATGGACGGATGGGTAGATTGATGGACAGGTAGGCGGATGAGCGGATAGATGGGTGGATGGGTAGGTAGATGGACGGATAAGTAGGTGGCTGGATGAGTAGGTAGGTGGATAGATAAATGAGAGTGGGAGGGGTCAGCACACCTTCCTGCTTTTTTAGACACGCAGACTTCCCTCTTGTCATCCATGTTTTACTCTGACATGTCACTTCATAACACCATAGAGCCAAAAGAGGTTTTCTGAGAGGAGGAACAGAGTTTAGCCCAACATTCTGCCCCTAATCACACTGCCAAGAAGGCAGGAATCTCAGGCCTCAAATGAGGAGAAGTGAGCTAGGATTCCAACCCTTTTCCCTGGTTTAATAATTGGCTCAGGAAGTATTTCTCGAGTGCCTACTAGGTGGCAGATATGGTACCAAGCATGTTCTGAGAGCCAGAGCAGGCCCTACCCGCACTGGACTTCTATCTCAGGGGCACGGTGGGGCTGTTTCCCTGACCTCCCTCCCTCAGCGGCTTCTCCCCCACCCCATCCTCCACAAAGCATTGGGGTTCCAGAGCTCTCTTGCTGGAAATCCCCTGTGGCTCCCTTTGGACTTGAGAGTCAACTCCAACTCTTAAACGTGGAATCCATGAATTCCGAGGACAAAGCCCACTTCCTCGCTAGCTCCTCCTGGAAGGTTCTCCAGAGACATCATCCCCTGCCCTCCCTCCTTGTGTGCTCAAGGCTCCTGGAGGGCAGGTCTTCCACCCTCAGCCTTGACAGCACCACCTCTGACTTAAGGCATCCACACTGTTGACTTCTTGTTCCCCCAGCAGGCTGCCCTATGTGGTTGTGTAGGTTGGTCACTGAACAAGATGCTCCTCAGAGGGGTGAGTGGGTTGAAATTCAGTCTGTGCTCAGCTTGGGAACGATGTCCCTTGCAGGAAGGGGTGGGTTAGAGATGGCCTTGCTCCCTGCCTGGCCCGAGGGCAGACCTCAAGCACAGCAGGGATTTGGGATCCCATGTATGTCTCCCTCACAAGACTGACAAGACTGGGTGCTCCCCAAGGACAGGCTCCGGGTCTGAGTCCTCCCTGTGTCCCTCCACAGGGCTGACTGGGCCCAGGGGAGATGCCAGTGAAGGGGTCTGCCGGGGATCCAGCACAGAGTTCTGGAGAAAGGTGCCCATCTGGTGTGGGAGAGGTGGTCTCTGGGAGGTGGGATCCCTGGTCTGAGCGATGCTCTTCCACATGGACCTCCAGTGGGGCGGTGGGGGGTGGTGGGGGGGAACCCAGCCAGATGAACGCGATTCAAAGCGAGCTGGAACAACACAGCGCGGCAGGACGCCTATGCCGCTGGGCCAGGTGGGACAGAGGAGCCGAGTGCCTTCATAGGGTGGGGGCTCTATCAGGGCAGACTGACAGCAGGTGGGCTGGGAGGGCAGGAGAAGCCCCCAGGCCCTCCGTCCTTGTCAGCGCTTGGCAGGGATTCTGAGGAACTCAACAGAATTGCTGAAAGGGCCTGTCTTGGTTGAGAGAATCCCAGGTGAAACACGCCTGTCTCCACCAGCTCCCGCCTAAGGAAGCTGCAGCCAGGAACTTCCCTCAGCTTCAACCCCCGACTACATACCCCGCGAGGGTGGTGGTCCCATTTTACAGACAGGGAAGCCGAGGCTCAGGGAAGGGCAGTGACACGGCCAGGAAGTGGCAAAGTAGAGTTCTCGCTCGGCCGAGCCGGAGGGCAAAGCCATTCTCTTCCCCGAGCGCTGTTTCGTGGAGGGACCACTCTGAGCATTTCACTCTATAATCCCACAATGCAGGGGGCCATGGGGCTTTGCAGAATGAAACAAAGAGCCTCAGACTAGGGAACAATTGATCCCCGAAGATAACTGTCCTAAGCCTGCGGGAAGGGCGGGCACTCCCTACCCCCGTCCTGGAGAAGGGAGCCAGTTATGCGGGAGAAGAATAGTGTGGGAGAGAGTGAACTTTCCCCCCTCCCTCTTCTGAGCCTGACCCCACCATCCTCTGTTGGCCATTAAGCTTAAATGCTGACTTGGGAGGGGCCGGTCCGTCGATCAATAGCTCACCCAACAAACAGGTTTTTCCAAACTCGCACTTTATGGATTTCTCTCCTCATCTCATTCTTTAATCCTGACAGCTGCTGAGCTGACGGAGGAGACTCTCCAGCCTGGGAAACGACTTCTGCAGATGCCCCCCGGTGGGGGCGCAGGACACCGAGGACCCAGAGAGACCAGCGCAGGCCCACCAGCCCCGTTACCTGGCAGGGTGAGATGACTCCCACCTGGCCTCCAGATGGCCTTTATCAGCCGGGCCTCTTCTCCTCTCTGCTGCTGGGCAGTGCGGGCCAGTGACTGAGACTCCCATGGCGGAGCTGGCCAGACCTGCTTCTAGTTCTGCCACTTTCTGGCTGTGAGACCTTGGCAAGTCACTTGACCCCGAGCCTCAGTTTTCTCATGTGCAAAGTGGGTATAAAAGTGGCGTCTACCTGGCAGGGCTACTGTGACAATTCAATGAGAAAACACAGTGCCTGGCATGCAAGAAGTGCTCCATAAACGTTATACTGTATGGATTCGAGTTAATTCCTTTTTAAGACCCCAGGAGCCCTTCAATCACCAACAAGTACTGGGGAAAGACAAGGGAGTCCATGGACACACCCTGTGGCCCTGTACTGATAGGTGACCAGAGATCCCAGGATGCTCAGGACAGTCCTGGCTTATACCTGTGGTCCCAGCATAATTACTAATGACATCCCCTTTCGCTCCAAAAGTGTCCCAGCTGGGATAATGAATGATTGCTGTGTACACCTAACTTGCTGAGCTGCTCAGCTGTGTCAGGGACAAACTGGATATCACTAAATCTTGTCAACAATCCAGGGGAGTAGAGACTGTGCTCCCCAGTTAGAGAGGAGGCAATGGAGGTTCAGAGAGGTTTTGTGATTTGCCCAAGGACACTCAGCGGGCAGTGACTGAGCCAGGGTCACACTGCTGAGTCTGCATGATCCACTGCACCATGCCATCCCCATTCATCTGTTCTGCTGGCTCTATCAAAGGTGCACTTGAGCCTCAAAGAGAGTTGGTGCTCCCAGGGGCAGACAGAGGCCCTGAGACCCCCAGTTCCTCCTGCAGCTGTCTGGAAAGTACCCAGCTCCTCACCCCACCACAGGCAGGTTACTGAGAGCTGATCCAGCTACCTGGAGAACTGCCCGCCAGCCTCCACCCCGAGCCCCCAGCTGTGCACACAAGTCAGCCTGACCTGGGATAACAAGCTGTGAAGATCTTATCAGGCCTTGATGGCTGATACTGACACCAGCAAGCTGTCCCCCTGCCCACTGCAGCCTCAGATCCTCCCAGGCTGGGGAATCCTGTTTTCTTTCCTAAGTGGAACATCAGATTATTCAGGTCTGATTTCACTGACTGGGGGTGGGAAGAGAGCGCAGTCCACTTAACACCCAGTCACAGGGTGAGGCCGATTCCTGATTTCCCGGGCTGCCGATCCATCATCCCTGGATGGGGTCCCTGTCCACACCCAGGGCTGACAGGGTTTCAGTCCATTTTCCCTTCCACCCCAGGGTGGGAATTTCTGAATGAGCAGAAAGCCAGTCTGTTTCATGCCTCCAAGACAAGAATGATCTGAGATGATCAACAGAAGCGTTTCTTCCCCCTTGTTTCACTCCATTCACTCAGCAGACCCTCCCCAGTGTCTATGTTATGGCAGTAGAGACCCACCCTCCGGGAACACCCATGCAGTGAGGGAAACAGTGGCAAAGCCACATGACAAGGGCTGGGGCAGCTGGGGCTGCCCAGAGGAGGCATGGCCAGCCCCTCCAGGCAACTGGGGTGGCTCTTCGGGGGATGACCTGGGAGAAGCAGAGTTTGCCCGGTGAAGAGAAGGAAAAAAGCATTCTTGGTGGAGGAAACAGTGTAGACAGGGGAAGTGGGAGTGCGGGTGGGGCTGAAGCTCTGGTGATAGCACCGAGGGCAGGTGGAACAAAGACGGTGAAGCACCTGAAGCCCTGGCATCGGGGCTGCAATCTGTCTGGAAGGGGCCAGGAGATTTTGGAATGGCTGTGAGGAGAGGTTTGGGACACAGGCTCTGGGGACTTCACTCACTCACGCACACATATGTACTCACTGGTCCGCTCAGCCAGCTGCATGCTCAGGAATCTTTCCCAGGCCCGGGTGTGCCAGGCCCTGTTGTAGCAGCAGCAGGAAGACTGCGAGCAGGATAGACCCAGCTCCAGCCTCCTAGGCTGGCCAGGGACACACATATGAGCACAAACTGCCTTGGCATTAGGTGCCACGAGACACACCACAGAGCTGTGGGGTGGAAGAACTGTTCCAGGTGGGGGCTTCGAAGGGGTTGTTGGGGGAAGCTGTGAGTCTTAGCTAGGACTCCAGCAGGAATGGGTCTGCTCTGAGGCTGTTGCGTCATCTATAAAATGGGGATAAGCTGGTCCCTATCTCACAGAGTTCTGAGAGAATGTGGGTGAAGTGCTCGCCCAGGGCCTCGCCGGGATAGGGGCACATCAGCTGTGACCACAACTGCTCATGCGTGAGTGGCAAGAGGCTGGGGTGGGGCTGGTGCTGTGGACAGCAGCTGTGTGGAAGGTGGATTGGATCCAGCAGAAACCTGGGAGAGATGGTAAGACTGGAATCCCCCAGGAGGAGGGAGAAGAGAGTCCCCTTGAAGAAAGAGCCTCCCCAGTGCAGCTCAGCAAGCAGTGTGGTGGGTTCTGGGGGAGGGACTGGCTCAAGGACAGAAACCTGAGCTGCTGAACAGGAGTGGGAGGAGGCAAGATGAGGAGGAACCCAGCTGGGTGGGGGTGGTCGCCTAACCCAGCCCAGCCCAGCCCAGCCCAGCTCAGGCCCGAGAAGACCATACTATCGGGTACCATGGCTAAGTGCAGGGCCCATGAAGATATGCACACATGGGTTCACGTCCTGTTTCTGCTTTTAGCTATGACCTCAGGCAGGTGACATAAAACTCTCACCGCCTCAGTCTGTGCCTCCATAAGACGAGGATACTGATGGTACCTATGCTTCCTGAGGATGCAGAGAGATGATGCTTGCAAGGCACTTAGTACAGTGCTCAGCACGCAGTAAGTATTCAGTCAACGGCAGCTTGAATTATGACTATAATCTCAGAGGCCTGGACTTCAGGCTCCCCTGTGCTCCAGGAAAGGGGACCTTCCAGACCAGAATTCGGGGCCTACAGGCCAGAGGAGCCTGCACAGACCTCCCCAGAAGGCCCAAGGCTGTTTCCCACAGCTCCCTTCACATGCCCCCGTGCCAGGCTGCTTGCCCAGCTCTGTGCCTTGTGGAGAAACTCGGCGTACTTGTCTTGGACCATTTCCCCTGGTCACTTCCAGGCAGGTCACTTGGAAGTGCTTCCAGAGTCTCTCTCAACTCCTTTTCCCCAGAGGCTGTTTTAGAAAGTCCAGAACAATTGCTGGTAGTCCGGCCTGAGCTGTTCTGCTATATGGCTCTCTGAGTGTCCCCTCTGACCCCACCCTGCTATCTGAGGGCAGAAGGCCACCCCTGGCTGGCCACCCAGCCTGCGGACTCACTGTCAGGAAAGCAGGAAGCTTAGCTTGGGGGAACTGCACGAAGAGGTGGGAGCCTCCAGCTTGCTCTGGGACGCCAGCATCCTCTCTGCCCTCAGTCCAGCCTGAAAAAAGGACCAGCACAGCCTCCAGGAACCGAGCTCTGGGTTAGTGATCAGCCCTGGCCTATCCTGGCCATGATCCCACACCTATCCTTCCCAAGGAGGCCAGGACAAGAAGGAGAGGTGCAGGTGGGTACAGAGGCAGAGATACCCCTGGCCTGGGAACTTGGGAAGAGGACACATCTGGTGAACATGGTGAGACCCCACAAGGACTTGTCACATACATGACAGGCATGTCACAGAATCACCCCCACCCTCAAACGCCCAGGACTGGTGCAGCCCCTGACCTCAGATACAGGACACAAAAACTGGTGCCAGTGGAAGGACTGGCCTTCTTGGTTCTGCAGCTGCCCAGACTGGGTAGGACAGTCACCTGAAGCCACTTGGAGGGGTCCCATAACAAGGCCTACAGGGCACAGAGCTCAGGATACCTGAAGCACAGGGCTGCCTGCTGGTCCCTCTGCCTGAACCTTGGTACCACCACCAGCACCCCACACCTCAGCCCCAGCTCCCTAGGCCAGCCCTCAGAGGTCCCCGCTCCGGAAGCAGCAGACATCTGGGACCCAGGGCCCAAAGGGCTCCCTCTTCAATGGACACATCTTTAAATATATACAATGGGGTGTTCTCTTTTTTTCCTCCTCCCTTCTTCTTTCTATACATTGGGCTCTAAAATCTGGGCCATCCCGCCACCCGCATTAACTGAGTTAAGGAGGAATTATAAAAAGAAATCAAATTTCCCATAGCATTTGAGCGCCATTAAAATGCCAAACAATAAACTACCAGGCTGCAAATTAGATCAGTGGAAATATCAAACACATTGAGGTATAAAATCCATAATTGCATTTAGTGGCAGCTGTCCCTGGAGAGGCCCTGCTAAAGATCATCACAGCCCCACATATGAGAAGCTATTGACAGAAGAATAAAAATCGACAGGCCAACCAAATAAACTGCGCGGGCCTCATTAAATATTCAGCAACGGAAATTTGACTATCCTGGGCCTCTCCCCTTGGTCCCATCCTGAGCCCTCCTCTGCCCCTCCCCAGTCACTAACAGCTTGCACAGGCAGGGCCAGGGGAGACTGTCAGCCGCGGTTGGTGGGGAGGGGCCAGGCTGCAGCAATAACAGGGGGGCTCCGCTGGATTATTATTGTTGGGCGCGTGTTATTAGCTTTCACCCCAGAGTAGGTGGCCCGAAGTCTTTAATTAGGTCATTACAGGGTAATTTCCAGGGAGGTTTTAACTCCTTAGCAGCTGAAGAGCCTCCAGCCCGAGCCCAGTGGAGCTTAGGGTGAGACCCTCCAGGCGGGTAGACGGGTGGGGCATGGGCCGGGCTTTGTTCGAGGCCCCTGGAGAATCAGATTCACCTGCTCTAGGCCAGACAGATGATGGAGGGGCAGGCTGGCTGGGAGCCCCATTACCGAGCCCTCGCCCTCGGGGACTGGCCCCAGGATGCAGAGGGCCCCTCACCCGGCAAAGCGGGACCCCAGCCCCATTGGGCTCCAGCCCATCTGGGGGCCCCACCCTCTGGAGATAGCTTCTGGCTGTGCCCCTGCCTCACTGTCTCTCCCTCCCCTCCTCTCTTTCCTCTCCTTTTCTCCTGTCCAATTATTCCCTTCCTTCCCCTCCCCTCCCCTCCTCTCCTACCAGCCTCTTCTCTCCTCTCCAATTCTTCTTCCCAACTCTCCTTTCCCCTCCCCTTTCCTCCTCTCCTCCCCCTTCTCTCTCCTCCTCTCCAATTCTCCTTCCCAATTATTCCCTCCCTCCTTCCTTCCCTCCTCACCTAGAGCCTGGCGATCCGCCCCTCCCTCCGTCGGCACCTAGGAGCTGCCATGTATAATGCATGCAGTGGAAGCGCCCAATAGGATTAGGCACCTCCGCCCGTCCTGGGGAGAGAAAGTTTATGTAAATGACTGATGACAGCGCTATTGTGTGAGGAATATCAATGGAGTAATTACAGTTACATCGGGCGCCCGCGCCGCCGGCCCGTGTTAATTTTTCACCGGCTCCCCCGGGAGAGATCGGAGCGCGCTCCGAAGAGCACAGCTAATAATGGGAGCTCCGAGCCGCCGCTGCGCCACGCGCCCCGAGGTCTTTCTGAGCAGACTGCTAAGCACTGGCTGTCTCCCCGGAGAGCCGAGAACAGAGATAAAATGATTAAAAACTGCCAAGCGGGCCTGGCAATCACTCGCTCCGCTGTCAGCCCCAGACAAGACAAATCTCTGCGATTTTGCTCTTCCCTCCTCTCCCTTTGTGAGCCCCCGAGCTGGGACGTGGGGGGCCGGGTGGGGTCGGGGTCAGCTCCCCAGGGTGGCAGGGCTGCGGGCTGGGCAGTCAGTGGCAGCGGGGAGGGCGCTGGCCTCCTGGGCTGCAGGGTGGTGCAGAGGCTGCAGGGAGTCCCAGGGAGCCCTGGAGGCCCCATCGTTCACCTTGCTCCTCCCAAGGAAACTCCATCCGGGCACACCTGTCAGGGCACGGAGAGATGGGCAGGTGCACCTGGGAGGGCACAGCAGCGGGGCACCCACCGGAGCATTCCTGTCGAGACCCACCTGCGAGGGACACCAGCAGAGAGGGGCTCACCTGGGCCGGGAGCTCCTCAGGCTTCCGGAACCTGCCCCCTGCCCTGGAACTGCTGCCCCCTCTCCCCATGCTTCCCAAGGCAGCCTGGGCGCTTCCAGACCCTGAGATCCCAGCCCGGACAAGGCTCCCTGCCATGGGCCAAAGCAGGTCCCCAGGCGGGGCTGTGGAAGGGGAGGAGTGGGGTTTGTGCCTCCTTCCGGGGTGTAGGGCCCATGGTGGGAGGGGGCCCTGGGTGTCCATCCCTTTGGCCCTGAGGCTACAGCAGGGCCAAGTTCCTGAGAAGACCGAGAGGACGGGAGGGTACTGCACTGTTCCCAGTACAGAGAGCGGGGGGAGGGCAGGCACCACAGTCCCTGAAGGCAGTCACCCATCATCACCCTGCCCTCTCTTGCACGTGATAGAGGTGAGAGGAAATTCCCGCCGAAACCTGGGCTGGCTCTCGGAGCCTTGGTCACAGACGTCACAGGCCAGGATTGGCCATCTGCTGCTCTGCCTGTCACACCCAGCCCGCATCCATACATCACACCCGCAGGGCCCGCACTGACACAGGTGCACACCCTCCCCACGCCCTGACACATTAGCCCACAATGGCCAACACCACACGGACACCCAGACTCACACAGCATCCTCAGGATGAGCCTGTATGCCACACACCACAGAATCACCCACAACCCCCCTCACACACAAATGCACATGCACACGCTGACTGCACGAGCGCGCACAGATACAGGGCACCCTGAGCTGTGCTCACGAAGTGACAGGCAGGCACCCTCAGCCATAGGCACAGAGGGTGACGTGCAGGCTCAGGGACACACCCATAGCACACACAGGGACACACACACGCTGACACACACACACTGACACAGGCGCCACCCCTGCCGTATGCTCTGGCATCTGAATTCAGAACAATAAGCCAGAGTCCCCAAGGAGGAGCTGAGCCTGCCTCTCCAGATGCTGCGGGTTCCAGAGCACAGTGCCACCGCCCACCGCTGCCTGTGATCAGCTCAGCTGCAGTGAGTAAGGCAGGTATGCTTGCAGCAGCGATAACTCCCTGACTGATAGCACTGGCACGAAAGCTAAGCAGAGCTTATGCTGGTGGCCTCTGGCTGGATGCAAGGTGTCTATGCCAGGCTGGGCCAGTCCAGACCAGGCCAATAGCTGCCTACCCTCTTGCCCAAGGCTTCCTGGGTCCCACCCAGGGAGTATGGCCAGAGAGATGCCACCTCACCACTTGTCATGTGCACATACGTCTCTAGAGACACACTCGCACATACATGTGCCTGCATGCGTGCACACACAGCCATGGACGCCTGGTGCCCACCAAGATCTGAACTGCACATATTCGCTGAGTCTCTACCATGGGCCATTCCCTGTGCCAGATGCTGGGTGATAGCCCTGACCTAGAGGACAAGGTGGGGCTCTAATTCAGCTCAAGTCCCTGACACCCCCTACACACACGTGTACTTGCAGTCATGTGCACTAGGGTACACACACTTGAACACTATCTTGTAGCACCCCTCTCCCCGTGTCCACAGTCTCCATCCACTCTCTTCTCTGGCCCCCCACCTCCCCTTGCAATCCACACAGCAGCCAGAGTGCATGTTCTAACCTCACATCTGACATGACACCCCCCTGCTTAGAACCCTTTCATGGCTTCCAGGGGACCTGGAGTAAAGGCCAGACTCTAGCACAGACTTCAAGACCTTTTGTGACCTGACCTCTCCAGGCCCTTGTGCATGCTGATCTTTGCCTGAAACCTGCTCTCCTGCCCTCTTTCCCTGGATAATTCCTCTGCTCTCAGCTTTAGCTGTCCCTCCAGGAAGCCCTCTTCCATGCCCTAAGTCTGGGTGAGGAGCCCTATCCTCTGGGACCACAATGCCCTGTGTTCCCTCCATCAGGGCCTTTACAAGCTACTGCCACTGGGGAGGGCTGTGTCTGCCTTGTGTCTTTAGTACCCAGGACAAGGCAAGCAGCAGCCTCTCAGCAAATATCAGAAAGGAGGAAGGGAGGAAGCTGCTTGTGGGGTCCTAGCTCCTAAGTGAGAGTGGGGCCTGCAGAAGGCTTGGGTCCAAAAGGGTCATAGAGGGGAGGGCTCTAGTGTGAAGGACACCCAGGGAACTCATCGGGCTGTCTTCTAGCAGGAAGTGGCTGTCACTCCCATCACTCGTCCCCAGTGCTGGTCCCTGGGCCATGGGACACCTCTCCCTACACACCCCAGAAGGGCTGGCAGCCCACAGGGCAGGTTCTGGCTCAGCCTGCAAGTGTTCAGTTAAGCCTCAGGCCCTCCCCTCCTTTCCTTTGAGAGGCCACAGCCCATGGCACCTAAGATGTGCAGCCTTTGGTGCTATTTAGTCAGGCCCAAATCCAAACAACTCACTCCCCAACTGGGTGGCCTTGGAGCAGTTACTTAACCTCTCAGAGCCCCAGTTTCTTGAGCTGCAATTTTGTGAGACTTGGCTGATAATCATCTAGCAGCTATCATTTCCTCATTTGCTGGAACCCCTGATTGGGTTTTTAGAATAACAATTTTACAGGTGAAAAAAACAGGGTAAGTGGCAGAAAGTGACAGAACCAAGGTTGAGACCACCAGCTTCCTCTGAAACAGTTATTCCCCCGAACCTCAATAGTCATGTGGGTGACTGTGCTGTGACATCAATCATCAGCATGGCTGGGCTTGTCAGCCTCCATGCCTTTGCCCAGGCAGTGCCCTCAGCCTGGAGTGCCCTCGCCATAGCATCTCCTCTGACTGCAACTGGTTTTGCAGAAGCTTCTCATGCCCGCCTCCTCTATGTAGCTGTTCTCAGCCTTCCAAGTCCTAGTGGTCTACCTCCCTTGCCTTTGTGTAAGCCCCGGGACATCTTGCCTGCTCCCTGTGTGGGCAATAAGCGAGTGGGGGCAAGTAGCTGACTAGAAGAGGAGTGGGAGGGCTGGGGGAAGGGTGGGCAGGAGCTGGAGTCAGACCTGGTGGTGAAGCTCCCCAGCCATGTGGCCCTGGGTAAATGGCCTCTGGGTTTTGGGTGTCAGTTCCCTCACCTGTGAAATGGGAATGACAGTAACACCTGTCTCCCAGGCATGTCAGGAGGCTTCATATGGTGCTTGTGCCTGGCTGGCCTGTGGCGGGTGCTAGGGCTTAGAAGCAAATCTGCAGAGCCACACTGGCACTGGCTTGAGGGTGAGAGGACAGCCAGGGGCAGAGAGGAGAGGGGAGGGAGTGGGGAGCCCTGTGCTTCTAACAGGCCACAGGCTTCCACGTCTCTGGGCTTTGGCCCACACTGTACCCCACACCTGCAAAGCCCTCCTCTTCCCCTTTCCTGACTCTGTCCAAATGTCACCTGCCTGGTAAAAGATCTCCCACCTCCCCAGGCAGCACCCCTTCTTCCAGGTACGCCCACAGCAGGACCCTCCCCTGGATTAATCGCTACAAAATTAATCCCTACAACAACCTGGACAGTAGGAATAGCTGTACCCATTTTATAGATGACTAACTTCAGGCTCAGAGAGGTCAAAGGACTCAAATAGTGGCTCATGGATGTGGCATTGGGGGGGTGGTGTGCAGAACCTGGCACCAGAGGCTAATGCAGAAGGTGGGTAATGGAAAATCTCCATGGGGACAGTCCCTGAACACCTCCTGTGCACGGGGTCTGCTCCTGGCATCTGCCGTCCCTTGGCTAGACTCACCCTGTTCAGCACCATGGTGGCAGCCGAGGGCAGGACCTGGAGCGTTTTCTTCCCCATGCCTCCCTGATGCGCACACAGGGTGTGGAGGGAGGAAGTTCCACATTCGTTTCTGGAATGCCTGTATGAAACTGACGCTGTCTTCAGAGACCTGCCTGGTGAGGCCTCTCCATGGCGCCCCCGTCACTGCCGGGCAAGGAGGCTTTCCAGTCTCGGGCTTCACCACAGTGCCTTCCAGGTGCCCTCACATGCCCCATCCTGCCAAAGTCGGTGCTTCTCCTCTGGGTTTCCCTGTCCGCTCCTCATCCCAGGCAGGCCAGGCTGGGACTATCTTGCTCATTTGGAGTCCTGGCGTCATTCCAGTCCTGCCTGGAGTGGAGGTCCTTCGGGTTGGATGAGTGAGCTGGGCTTCCTTCTTCCCTCCCTCCTGCCTTCCCCAAACATTCGCTGAGTACCTACTGTGCCAGGTGTATCCCTGAGGCATCAAAAGCGGGAGCCACAGGGGGAACGAGGCATCTCGGAGGCCAGCTGGCAGAGGGGTCACACAAAGCTGTGTGAATTTGGACTGCCGACTACCCCTTTCTGTGCCTCAGTCTCCATATCGCGGAAATGGGGATAATAACAGACTCTGCCTCACAGACTATGAGGCTTATGGTTGAATGAAATAATGTGATCCTTAAATCAGTAGCTGCACAGGGTAAAGGCTCTGGAAATAACAATCAAACTCTCTTCTTCCATCATGCTGTATAATTATGTGCATGCTGTATAACCATGTCAGGAGTGGGCAGTCCTTTCAGAGGAGGGGACAGCTACAGGGAGGATGTGCTGGTGGATTCCGTGGCCTCTGCCCACTTCCCATCTCCCAGAGGGTACTAATTTTGCCCTTCCATCCCTCAGCCTGGCCCCCATGTCCCGAGGTTTCAGGAAGAAGGAGAAGAACCCTGCCCCAGCCAGTCCCCAGGATTGGCCAGGTGTCCTCCCAGTTGTCCTGTGGAGCCAGACTTGCTGCAACCCACCCACCCATGCCAGGAAATGGGCTAGGCCCAGGGAGCTTCATCCATCAATATGGACAGGTAACCACAGTTCATTCATTCATTCACAATGACATGATACACGGATGCACCTACCAAGTACCAGGCCCTGCGCCAGGCTTGGAGGTGCCCCGGGCAGAGGTTCTCATACCTCAGCATGCAAGCCTTCCCCCAGGGGCCATCTGGAAATGTGGACTCATGGGCTTCACCTCGAGAGTTCGACTTCTTTCACAGATCTAGGATTCTGCATGTCTCGCAAGTGCTGCAGGACAGATCCAAGCCTGGAGGACGGGGGTGGGGCTCAGAGCCAGAGAGACTTCATGAAACCGGTGACTCTTGTGCCAGGCCTTGGGAGTAGGGAGAGTTTTCCAGAAGAAGAAAGGATGATGGAGGCCAGGGGACGCCTCCTGGGCAACCACCACAGCCTGAGCAAGACCTTGATGTGGGCAAGTGTCTGAGACATGTGGGAATGGCAGGCAAGCTGGGGGCTCACCTGCAGGGCTCAGCACAGAATGAAAAGGCAGGCGCAGGGCCACTTGTTCAAAAATTAAGAATTTCAAGAATGTGACAGCAGAGCATTAAACCATGCTAAGGGCTCTTCTGGGTGTGGGGCCCAATGGTGCTGCACAGGTCAAGCCGGCTCTTCCAGGGACCCAGGTAAGTGGGTCACCCCTGCTGGGACCAGCCCAGAGTGCTCAGGACCCCAAGGCCTTAGCCAGGCAGCTGAGTACGTGGGGTTCCAGCCACCCCAGCTCCAAGCCCCAGGCCTCTGTGACCCTCCCTGTGCCCTGTTCCCTCTCTGGTTCCTGCAACTACCCTCACCTCCAAGGTGGCAGTAGCCTCCTCCCGCCGGTCTAATTCCAGGCGCATGTTGCCAGCATCAGCTCCATAAAGTGCCTCTCCAGTTCCTGTCACTCCCCTGTCCAATAACCTTCAATGGCTCCCTCCTGCTCACAGGATAAAATCCAAACGCCAGAGCACAGCTACAGGCGCCTGCCCTGCTCTGCAGCCTCCAGTCCCAGCAGCCCCTCAGCAGCCCCTCTGCCAGACTCACTGTCCCAGCCCACCCATTTAACCCCTAATATTCCTGCTGCCAGGGCCCCCTCCTGGAATGCCCTCCCCAAATCCTCCCAAGCTGCAGCCTCCCATCTCACGGGCACCTGCCTGGGGTAAGCTGGCACACACTCTTGCTGCCTTCTTGTGTGACTAACGAGGCCCCTGCCCACAACTCTTCTCTCTAAGAAAAACGGCTCCCATGGACTGGTATGGCTCTTTGAACACAGCATCTCATCTCGCTCTCCCCACAACCTGGAAGGTAGGTTCTTTACGTGCATCTTGCTTGCGAGGGAGTGGAGGCTCTGAGAAGCTAAGGAATTTGTCAAAGGTCACACAGCTAGAAAGAGGCCAAGCCCAGAGTCCAGCCCAGCTCTAGACCCTTATACTTTCTTTCAGTACGAACTGAGAACCTACCGTTCCCTGTTCTAGCTGAGACCCAATACATATGGTCAAAGGCAGCCCCCTTTGAGGCCTGGCACAAAGGACTGTGGGAACATCAGTAACAAAATCGGCAGGAACCACTCACCTAAAGAGGACTGGCATCTGCTCCCTCTGAATCATCCTTACCCGGAGGCAGGGGTCTGGTCCTTAGTAAACTCTGAAGAAACTGAGGCACAGAGAAGTTAAAGCCTCTAACCTAAGGTCACACAGCGGGAAGTGGGAAAACCTGAGGTTCCAAAGCACTGGTGAAAAATCTGGTTAAGTTCTTGGCCTCCCAAGGAATCAGTTCTGGGGTCACAAAATCCAAGAGCCAATAACTGCAGGTACAGGGACTGTGCAGGCCTGATTTCTGCTCAACTCAGCCCTCGCCCCTACCCCCACCTCACCCCACCCACCCACTTAGCCTGGGAGCTCTCTGAGGGCAGGGTAGGCCTGCCCCATCCTGGCCTAGCTGAGCTAGGAAGCTGAGCAACTCAAAAGGCCCCCAGCTGGACTTGTGGGAATCAGCAGCCCAGACCTAATAGGCATTAGGTCTCTTACCTAATACCTCTTCTTCCTGACCTCCTGCCACGAGCCCTCCCCAAGCAGAACACAGGGTTGGGTCCCTGATACTCCCTGTGCCCCAAGGCAAGATGTTTCTTTTTACAAATCATTATTATTACTATCATTACTGTTATTTTAATTTAAATCTTTTGACGTTCAGGCAGATGTTTCTCTGTAGCCGTAAGGGCATGTCTGTGGGAGGATGGCACCTCCGGGACTGGCCTGAACTCTTGCCATGTGGGACAGCCCAACCAGTGGGCGGCCAGCTCCATCCTCCTCCAGGGGTCTGTCGCTGCTCACTTATCAGGCTGACATCCCACAGGGGGGCCACTGCCCTGCCCGCCCCTTCGGCTCCAGGCCTGCCAACTAGAACCAGAGCTGGAGGGGTGGGCAGGCGGGGGCACGTGGGAGGGGGCCGAGCCCTCACCACAGGCCTCTTTGCAGTTCAAAGTGACACACTCAGGCAGCCGTCCCTTCAAAGGCCAGACAACGCCTGCCCTGAATTGCTGCACCGGCAGCCCGGAGCCAGGAAGGCACTGCAGGGGTAAAGGTGGCCCTGTGAGGGCTGGCCACACTCCCATCCATCCCATCCATGGGATGGACTTCCACTATCCTGGGCAGGAGGGCAGACCCTGGCCGGCCCCACCCTGTGGTGTAATCCTTGGAAAATCACCTTCCCTCTCTGAATCTCACTGCTTTCACTATGTATTTGCAAAGTACTCAGAAGGCGCTCGGGGTGGTCATGCATAAAGCTGAAAACACTGATGACGAAGATGATGATTCAGAGCCTCTCTCTGAGAGGCACCGCCCCAAAGACAGGCCACCTGAGTGTGGTTCCCATCAGCTGCTCACTAGCTGTGTGACCTAGGGCAAGACACTTAGGTTCTCTGTGCTTTAGTTTCCTCCTCTGTAAAATGGGGCTCGGAAGGGATGACACCATGCCTGTTTGGCACCAGACAGGTCACAGATAACAACCCTCCCCCCAGTGCTGAAATGTGCCCTGCCTACTGCTAGGAGAGTTGTTCAGGCCAAGTCAGACCCACTGAGAAGGCTCAGTGCAGGTGCTCCCCCAAGCCTGGGTTCCCGGGAGCTGAGAAGTGGTTCCAAAGGCAGGTTGTGGCACCTGCAGATGCTGACTCTGTGCTGCATAGCCCCCCACTGGCTGTGTGGCCCTAGGTGTGTGGCTTCACCCCTCTGAGCCCCAATTCTGTCACCTGGAAACCCAGGCAAACAATAGTGCTTTTTTTTTTTGAGACGGTCTTGCTCTGTCGCCCAGGCTGGAGTGCAGTGGCACAATCTCTGCTCACTGCAAGCTCCGCCTCCTGGGTTCATGCCATTCTCCTGCCTCAGCCTCCTGAGTAGCTAGGACTACAGGTGCCTGCCATGACGCCCAGCTAATTTTTTTGTATTTTTAGTGGAGACAGGGTCTCACCGTGTTAACCAGGATGGTCTTGATCTCCTAACCTCGTGATCTGCCCGCCTCTGTCTCCCAAAGTGCTGGGATTACAGGCATGAGCCACCGCGCCCGGCCAATCATAGTGCTTTTAGGAAGTCTCATCAAGATCTAGGGTGCCATCTGAAGCTGGCAATCATCAGCTTGCCACCTTGGGAAAATCACTGCAGCCAAGTCAAGCTTCCATGTTGGCAAAATGGGAAATAATATTAATAAAACCTGCCCCCAGAGCAGTGAGAAGATTCAGTGAGTGAATCCCCATCAAAGCCTCACCACAAGCAGCATGAAATGAACACTGGCCATCATTCATTAGGAGCCATTTCTTCAACAAACAACATTGAGTTGCAGTACCAGCCCACCACCGGGGCACCAATCCCAGCCAGAGGCCAGACTCCACCCTCCCAAAAGGCTGCTGAAAGTTTTCTCGTGACACAATGCCTGGGTTCCATTTACTAGCTGTGTGACCTTGGGCAAGTTACTTAACTTCTCTGTGCCTCAGTTGTCTTACCTGAAAATGAAAATAATAATGGAAGCCATGTCGTAGTGTCATTAAAGAATGGAAAGTGCTGAGAGCAGTGCCTGATGGAGCACAAGTGCTAAACAAGCATCAGCTGGCGTTATTATTGCTGCTGCTGTCGTGCACGCTCCAGGTCTGCCCCGCCCGTCAGAAAGCACCATGCAGCTGGGCTTCCTTCTGTGGCTCACAAACTTGGGAAGTGTTAGCTCCTGAGAGGTGCCCCAAGTACCCTGCAGAATGGAGCTTCTGTGGGCTTCCTCTCTGGTCTGTTTCCCTAGCAGCTGGAACGCTTAGAAAAAAAGCACCCAGCCTGCTGGGCTTGTCAAAGCAGGGCTGGCTTTACTAGAACCAGGTTTGGTTGGTAATTTTGTGGTCATAACTATTTTCCTTACATACTGCTATAGAAAGGGGAACCCCTGCTTTTTTTTTTTTTTTAACCTAATTGAAGACACCATCAAGCGTAAATATGCTGGAGTTTTTAATAAAAACACGATGGAGAAAAATATTCAAAGCTCAATAATCAGAAGCAATTTGCGTCGCAAGCAGAGATGTGTCATTCCTCCCACACCCCCCTCCCCACTTGGCTGTGCTCTGTGCGAGACTGGCTTTGGGGATGGCAACTTTAGACCTATGGCAAAAATAATGAACAGCAGTGAGGCTTAGAGATAGCCTGAAAAATATCCTGGAAAAGAAAAACATATGCCAAAGAGTGTGGTGTAAAAGTCATATTTCATGCCTGACTTTAGAGAATGTTAATAAGGATTAGAACCATACTCCAACAGAACAACTATCAGTCAAGGCGGGGTAATTAATTTCGCTTCAGATCTCTGTTTGGGAAAATGAAAGCGGTAAGTGTTGTTTCGCAGCATAGAGATTCCATCGCACTAAAACAACCCAAAGAACTTCCAAAGCCATGTCTTGAACCCAGCTGAGACCTGGCTGTTGCTGGCGGCCTCTCCTGATCTGTCGCCTTGTAGATTTGGGGACTTTTTTCGAATCCTAACAATATCAAACTCTTTTTTCCCCCAGGATTGGCTAATAAATATGATTAAGATAACACGACCCAAACCACATGTCCTCTGCTCGGCCTGCAACATGTGGAGGACAGATGTGTCTTCCGTGCACAGATGACCCAGCCGGCTGCTCCCCTGAGGCAGGGACCCTGGGAGATGGAGTCTCGAGAGGTCCCAGCAGCCCACTGGCCCTCTGAGTCCCCAGCCAGGCCTCTGGCCTCCCCATGACCCACTATAGAGAGGAAGGGCCAAGCCTGGGGTGTCTGGGAGTCAGAGACAAGAAAGATGGTGGGATGTGGCACTGTCCTCACCTGGCTTTTGTCCCCCAAGGTCCCAGTTTAGTAGACAGAATTCCCAAGCCACGTGGCCCCATGTTATCCAGAAAACTCTCAAAATCATTTCATTGTCCAGGTCCACCTGTCACCCCCTCTTAAAGAGCTGGGATTGAAGAACCTTCCCATCCCTGAGACCTGGGCCCAGGGAAGACAGAGTAGACCAGTGTTAAAGCCAGAGTCTGGGAGAGGGTTCTCAAAAGGACTGTGGAGTTGCCACACAGCCCCCAAGCCTGGCAGCGTGCAGCTTGGGATTTCCGCCTCTGCTCTGCTACAACAGGACAAGTCCTAGCTGCACTTGGACCTTGGTTTTCCCATTTCTACTGGGATCTTGAAGAGCCCTTCAGCTGGGATATCCTAAAGCAGCCTAAGGTCCCTGTGAGTGTGGCCGTGCTGTACTCAACTGTGGTCACTGGAGGCCACGCAGAAGGCCCTGGAAATCAGGCCAGGGAGGCCTGGGCCTGCTGGCGTTGACAGCCCTGCTCCAGCTCTGGGGAAAGAAGGGGAGCAGGCTCAGAGGCCAGGGCTGGCGGGGGAAGAGCCCCTCCCACCCTGACCAAGCAGGGCTCCCAGCACCAAGGCAAGGCTCTGGGCCAAGGCATGAGTGAGCCTCCTTCTCTGCTTTCCCTTAGGGACAGGAGGGAGAAAATAGAAGAGTCCCTCAAAGTTAGCTCAAGCCAAGCAGAAGGGCTCCAGCTGGCAGGAAGAAGCAGGGCATTCTATCACTGCATAGAATCAATGAAGTCAGAAGCAAGCAGGCTGAGGGCAGGGCAGGGCACGTCTCTGAGTAAAAACGGGAAGAAGGGTCCCTGGTGGAGGGGCACTATATCGTGGATGAGCCTCAGCTGCCTGCAGGGCAGGGACAGGGTAACCCGGCCATAGGGAGGAGACCGGAGGGTCTCTCTTCCTGCTGGTCCCTACTCAGAGGCCACTCTGGTGACCAGACACATCAGGCTCCTCCTGAGCCCAGTGAGGTCAGGAGAGCCTGGCCAGGGAACCCTCTGACACCAGTCGCCGAGGCCTCCTTTCCACTGGGGCCGACTGGGCGTGGGCTGTTGCGTCCAGACCCTTCTCAATGCTCAGGCGGGGGCCTCCCCCAAGACCAAGGCCTCTTCCCTGCAGAGGAGCCCGGACGGACGGGCGGACGCTGCGGGCCTGGCCGGGCTGATAGGAACCATCTGCGTTGTCTTAGGCCGCCCTTCGGCCCACTATCCCTCTGAACTCGGCCGGTTCCCGCGGGCCGTTTGATGCTCGCAGGGTCACAGACCCCCGCACACAAATCACCGCCGCGGGGCTGGGGGTGGGGCGGAGGCGCTGAAACCTAATCCGCAGAGTTTGCTCCGCCGCCGCCTCCTCGCTCCTTCCCTCGCTCGCTCGCTCGACGCCCCCCACCCACCCCTTTCCAAACAAGGCTTATTTTTCTTGCCAAAAAAACAAAGTTGGTATCGAGTGTTTCGAGGGAGAAAGTCTCTCCCCCACCCCTGACCTGGAAGGAAGGGCCGGTTGCCGACTGAGCCGGGATTGCAGAGTGGGCTCCAGGAGAGGACGGGCGGGAGGTGAGCTCAGGGCTTCTGGCTCCATCGGTCCCCTTCCCCGCTCTCGCCTGCCCGTCCCATACTTAATGGCAGTGAATCCCATGGTCCCCGGCCCTGCCCTATCCCTCTACCCGTCCTGCCCGGAAAGGGTTTCCTCCATCGGAGCTCCCGGTCCCTATGCTGTCAGAGATGGAAGCATCACTTCCTGCTCCTTCTCCCTCCCCATAAAACAGCCCTTGCCTGCCGCTTTTACGAGGTGACACTCTGCTCTCAGCCCGATCCTCCCTGCGCCCGGAGCCTGGGCTCGGCGCGCAGGAGACTGCGTGCACTCTGGCGTCCCCGACCTCTGCCAGGGCGCACGGGGACTCCAGAGCGGATCCTCTACGAGCTCTAATAGGAGGCCAAGGAGCGGGGACATCAGAGACAAATTCCTCCGAAGTCCCCCCTCCGGTTCCGCTGACTGGAGCCTTTGGGCTGAAACCCCACGAGCTCCCCACCCCCATGTCCATGAGGGGAGCAAAACGGAGCCCCCGCGGGCACGCAGGCTTCGTTTCTGGGTGTTGGTTTTGCTTTTGGTTTTTTCAGCCGGTGCAGCGACCCGGAACAGCGCGGCCGCTTCTCCGACGCCCGCGGCTCCCTACTGCGCCGAGGCGAGCGCCGCGGCTAAAGCTCGAGCCTCGGCGCCCGCTGCGCCTGCCGGAGTTCTGCTCGTCCGAGCAGGCAGCGGGGCTCAGGCACGGCGGCGACGTCGAAGGGCCAGTCGGCAGACAGGGCTGGGTCTCCGCGGCCAGGGCACCGCAGGAAAGCCCTGCAAACGGTGGGACGAGGGTGGTGGCGGCGGCGGCGGAGGTGGCGAGAAAGGCGCCACGGGCCTGGCGGAGAAGACGGATTCCGTGGGGGTCGAACAAAGGAATTCGCCCTCGAAAGAAAGGGGCCGAGCATGCAGCCGGGAATGGCCAACCCTGGAGACCTGCAGGAGTGCGAGCGCTGCGACATTAGTCCCAGGGATCCAACGAAATCTGCCCCGCTGAGGGCCCCAGCCTGGCATCTCCATTCGGCCTCTCTCTTCTGGTCAATCCCGCTTTAATGGGGGTGGTGGGTGTGCACCCAGAGTTCCACCTTTCCTGGTAAGAGGGGACAGAGCAGGACCCGTGCTCTCGGTCAGAGGAGGCAAAAACGTCCCACTAACCCTCCCCCCATTCATCCTCTAGTCGTGGGGTCATTGTCCCCATTTTCCAGACGCTGCCAATTAAGGCACCCGCAAAACCACCCCTTCCCCCGCCCCCGCGGCAACGCTCCGGCTCCTGAGGCCCAAGCGCGCTCGGAAACGAAAAGCGTCAGGGGGCTACAGGGCCGGAGCCCCCTCTTCCCGCCGTCCTCGGAAGGGGTGGAGGGGACACGGTTGTAAGGTGCTCGGCTTCTTTTCTGTGCTTGACATGAATAAGGGGATTAGGACGGCAAGTTTCCGTCGTTCACTCCGTGGGACAAAGGGCCCCGCGGTTTGAGCGGCACAGCCTCTGATTAAACGACAGAGCCCTGTCACTCAGCACCATCCTAGGTACTTGTGTTCGTGACATAATCTTATTAGAAGATAAAACCGGCGAAATCCTTTTCATAATGAAAAGTTACATTTAATGGCCGGACTCGCCCCCCACCTCCCTCCCCGGAGCCTGCTCGCCTTTCCCCGTTGCTGTTGGATATGGCTCGCCTATAATTGGCATTTAAAGCACCAAGTCCGGGAGAAAAACGGGGTTTAGGGTTTTTGTAATCCCCCTAAACTGTCTTTGTTCGAAATCTCCACAGATACAAGTCTGTTAAGAGTAAATATTTGTGGATTGATACAACCACATTTCCCCCCTGCAAACCAAATCCAAAAAAAAAAAAAAAAAAAAAACCCGCCACTCGCCGCCCTCGGGCTGGGGTGCAGGAGGGAGGGGGCTGGGGTCGGCCCTAGCGTCCGCGCCGGGAACTCGGCTTTCGGGCCGCCTGGTTGCCTCCAGGAGCTGAGGGACTTTGCACATTTCTCAGGCGGGAAAAGGGTCTTAGATTCTCCCCCACTACCCCTAATTTTCTGTACTCTCAATAAACAAACCTCCCGAACTTGCTGCTTTTGGCCAGCCCGAGGGGGTCGGCGGGAGGGCTTGGGGAGGGGCGAGGGCTGTGCTCAACAAGGAACGAAAATGCCAACTCTCCCCACCAGTCTTACTCCCTCCAGCGGGAGCCTGCAGTGGCTCCAAGGAGAATCACTGACTCTTTCTGGACTGCGTAAGGCCCCACCTGGCGGGGCACCCCGAGCCCAGCCCAGGAGAGCCCCCGAGCCACCAAGGGTCGCCGAAACGCTGAGGAGCCCGAAGGCTGCTGCAGGGCCCTAGACTCTGGGCTCCAACCCAGCGCGTCCCAGGATCGGATTCCTCCATAAATCAGCGGCCGGGTGAAAGGGCTGCGCTTTAGAAAGGGCAGGACCGTGTGCGCGTATTAGAGCGCGCGGTTCCCAAATCCGGGCTAAACCCCTGGTGACACCGAAATTCATCAACCGCTGCTGGCGCCCACGGCTAGGCTGCGGAGCCCAGGAGCCTGTGCGTGGTGTCATCCCACTCCCAGGAAAGAACATGGTGCACGAACCGCCGAGAGGTGGGCCTGGAGGGGTGCGCGGGTGGAGGCCGCTGAAAGCCGCCCCATCTGCGTGTCCGGACGTCGTCGAAGGAAGCTCTCCCGCCCAGGGGAAGGCAATTATTCTAACCTTTTTCTTCCTCTGGCCAGGGCTGGCCCTACAGGGGGCAATCCGCGCAGAGGAGGTCAGTGACACCCTACCTCCCAGCCCTCGGGTAGCGACTCCCCCTCCCCACCCCTCCCAGGCTGGGCGTTCTCGGGGAGATTAGCAACAGTGTAGAGCCCGCACCTTCCGGAAGGTCGGTATAGGAGGACTTAGAGAACCCATCCGGCTTTGGGAGTTGGACCCGCCTAGGGGGAAATCTGCTACAGGGTAACTCTGGGCCTGGGGGAAATTGTTCAAGCTGCTCAGCCTCAGTTTCCTCCCCTAACCACAGGGTTGGGACAATACAGACAGTGAACTTCACAGGGGCTCAACAAACGCCAATGCCTTGCCCTTCTAAAGGCACTACTGCAGGCTGCCTCCCTGTTCAGTAAGGCTCTGCTCCTGCAAGTTCGCATCTACACTGACCATGCTCAGGAGTCTCTTGGAAAAAAAGGGAACCACGTGTCTCAGTAGTAATGAGGGCCCATCCACAGGCTGGCCTTCGCTCTGAGGAGCAGCCTCTGGCATCCAGACCGGCCCCATGCCCTTTTCAAGGGGGGGGGGGGAAACACAGGCTCCCAACCTGGGTGAGGAGCAGAAGGGTGGGCAAGAGCCCTCTGGGAGGCCTGTCCAGGAGGCTGCACTTTCTGGGCCTCCCACGCAGGACATACAATGCATTCCTGCCAGACGGGGCTGCCTTCGGCTCATTTCCCAGCAGGAAGGAAGAAAACATACATTGACTGCATGCCCAACACTGGCTGGCATCGGGGTTTGTTCCACTTTATTCTCAGAGCAACCCTGTAAGATTGGAATTACTACCCCCTTTTCACAGAGAAGGGAACTGAGGCTCAGGAAGAGCTGTCAGTCCTTCCCTAAAGGCCCTTGGCCTTTGTCACTGGGAGATGGAGACATTCTGGATCCCCATTCTATAACTGCCAATAAGCTTGCTCTTCCTTTGAGAAAATGTGCCCCACCCAGGACCCCTCCATTTGGAGGAGGTCACCCCAGAGCACCTCGATCCTCTGGAACCCCAAAGGCCTGGGCAGCTCAGTCCTGGTCTGGCGCCCACACCCAACAGCCCAGTAACTATAGCAATCCAGGAGTCACATGACAAGAGTCACAGAGTCCCCTTGGAAGGCAGGAGGCTGGAGAAGGGGGAACAGCAGTCACACCCAACTTGTCCCATCCCAACCCAGTGCTGCTCCTCCCCTCCTGTCGCTGCAGAAGCTCCCGGGGAGGCGCTTGGGGGAGGGACCCCTGGCGGCCCTGTGTCTCAGCATGCTCAGTTCATCTTCAGCTACCCAGCAGCTTGGTGGCCTCCTCATTCCTGCCAGCCCCAGTGGGCATCGCTGTTGCTCTGGGTGGCCGTCACAACCTTCCCCAGCTAGCCACCTCCCCACAGTTCCCGGGGAAGCCTCTCTCACAGCACTGGCCCAGCCAGGAAGCAAACATCTTTGTTTCTTCTGGAACCAGGCTCCAGGAACCGGGTTTTTCCTTCAGCAACACTTCCCCCCAGTTCACCAAGTGCCAAGGCCAGCCAGGTGCCCTGCCATCAGCCAGGACATTTGTCCAGGGCTGGTCCGGGCCAAGATCCCAATTGAGACAAAGCCTCCCCACAAATGTACCCACACATCCCCAGATCCCCAGCCCCTCATCCTCCCTTTGGGGCCCCAAGGTCAGCAGGGCAGGTCCAGCGGCTGCCAGTCAAGATGCTGAGCAGAAATGGATACAGTATTATCCAGGGAATAACAAAGGAAGGGCCCACGTGGAAATTTATTTGTACTGATCAGGCGAAGCAAAGGTAAAGGGCAGAGAGGAAGTGCTGTCAGCCGGCCTGAAACCCAAGAAAGTTGCCATTCTGAGACAGTGGCCCCTTATGCCCCACCACTCCTCACCGCAGCAGTAGTTAAAGCAAACACAGGCCCTTCACTGCCCCGTCAGTTACACCTTCCCCCCAAAATTACACAAACTTTGAAACATTTTTCTGAGAGAAGATGGATGCTTCAGGAGACTTGAGGTCAAGGCTAGGCTGTTTAAAGTATATTATTAACAAATAAACATTTACTGCAAAAAAAAAAAAAAAAGGGAGAGAGAGAGAGAGAGAAAAATCCTATAGGCCACCGGGGAACCAAATCATGTTGCTTTTGGCATCAAATGACAGGAGACATTTATGACATGAATGGAGAACACCAGCCGGTCGATGAAATGGCAAACGTCTGCCACTTCGCTTCCTCTACCTTCGTGAATCAACTTTTTCAAATATGGTTTTCAGCCTTAGCCCTCTCTCACTACCACCGTCTCTCCACTTCTGACTGCAGTGGCAATAAATATATGTAATTTTGGTTTTGCTCTTTGCTGCCATCAGCACAGAATCTGGTTGGAGAGGGCCGGAGGAACTTCCGGCTGGGTCAGCCAGAGAGCCAAGGGCCCTGGGTCCTCGGGCACCCCCAACTGACTGACAGCTCACACGCGGCTCCTTGGATGAGTAGAGTATCCCTCCCTTCCTCCCTCCCCTGGCTGAGGCTTGGCTGTGGTGTCCAACAAATTGGAAGTTATAACTCATGTCGGTGAGAGTATCCTCCATCCTTCAGTCTAACTGATGCCAAAGTAGGACTGGTTTTTTTCCTCTTCCTTTTCTTTATTTTTTAGAAACTCCAGAGCTGCAGGACAAAGGCGGCTCCTTGGAGAAGCATCGCCAGCCACCCATGGGTGGAAACCTCACAAGGCCACAGAGCCTGAGCTGGAGGGGCCTTCTGAGTTCCTGGATTGGTGTTTCTCTACCTTTTAAACCTCATCTTCCTTCTGAGAAATAGACAAATCCCCCGGACCTCTCCCCGACCTACCCCCTTCTCTATTGGCTGAGCTTTATTTTCTGTGGCTTCAATCACAAAACAGTAAGTACAAACAGTTCTTCACATATGAATTATTAAGCTTTTCCAAGCTATATGCAGGCCTTGGAGATGCCAGTTGTTTCCCGGTGGAAATACTGTTGCTCTGGACCACCCTCTGTTTGCCCCCAAAGGAAAAAGAGCCAGCACACCTAGCTACCCTCCGTCTGCCCCCAAAGGAGAAAGAGCCCAGCACAGCTGACCACCCTGTTGCGGCCCTTTCTGATAATGCAGTTGGCATCTGTGCGCACCCACACAATCAGGTTTTCCACCTCTCTTGAGGTGCAGGAGAGGATAACGGATCCCCCGGAGAATGGAATATTTTTTAAAGTTCCACCAGGTGCCTGTGTAATCCTCACAACCACCCTGCAAAGTCACGTCATCACCCCCAGTTTGTTGATGAGGCCCCGGCTCAGAGATGGGCAACCACTTAGTGAAGATCACACAGATGCTAAGACTTGGGGCTGGGAGGTGAACTCAGGTCTGACTCTGAGTCTAAAGCTCTTTTCGTGGCTGAGGAAGGCAAGACTTTCACAGCGTCCTACGAAGGGAAAGGCAATGGCTTCCCCAGGGTGCTCCTCATCCTCCCTGCATGGAGAGGCTCATGGTAAACCCTGTGTACCATGGAACCTGGGTATAGAACCTGTTGGCAGCGTGGTGTGTGTCCTTGGAGACAAGGTATTCCCTGCCATGCTCATGGTGAGAACAGTAACAGCAATAACTTCCAGAGTATGATAACAAGCCAGGCAAGATGCCAGGTCCTTTGGGGCACCTTATCTCAAGTCCTTATGAGAATACTTGCCCCCAGCAGAGTAAGTCCCCATTTCACAGAGGAGGATCAGGTAGGTGCCAGGGCCGTGTGGTCCCTAAGCCTGGCTCCAATGGACAGGGCAAGAGAGAGCTGACAGTCACCAATCACATACCCCAGAGGAGATCCTCCCAGCCTGCTTCCCCCACTCAAGAAAAATAGGGCAAACAAATAAGACCACACCAGCCCAGCGCCCGGGGAGTCGAGGGTGAGCCAGGAGTCACTGTGAATAATGTCTCCGTTCAGCAGCAGGGGACTGCAGCCTCAGGAAGGCCTGTGCTTACCGTCTTGCACACAGCCAAGGTGCTGGGGTTAAATGGAGAGGTACCCTCCAAAGGGCCAGAGGGTCCCCATACTTGGGCTGCCAGGGTGAGCCCTTTGGACCTCAGCCCCCAGAGACAGCACCATAGAAGCCTTTTTGTAAGGCAAAGTCCTAGCTCCTCCTCCCAAGCAGACAGTTTCCAGGACAGGCGCTCTGCAGCCCTGAGTGAGTTTGATGGTTGGGGCAGGGGGGCTCGCTGGTTGGGGTACACACTGGGGAAGGGGTGCTGCTTGAGACTGGCACCCTGCAGGAGGGCCTATGGGAGGCCTTCCAGGCTGGGAGAAGTAGCAGCCAGAGAAGGCCGGAGCCTGACTGCTCTCCCCCTGGGCCACACCCGAACGCGGGAGCTGGATGGGGAGTGCGGGGGGAGAGGTGAGCCTCCCAAGAAGGTCTTTCCCGCGGTAAACACTTCCAAGGAAAGGAATGTGCAGGGCACAGCGGTTGGGGCACTGGAGCCACAGCCAGCTGGGGGAAATTTTTTAAAAACTCACCCCAGGACTCAAGAGGGCTTTTTGTGAAACTCAATCAAAGCCTCGATACTCCCCTTCTGCCAACGTAGGCACATCCTACCTGGACAGGCGAGCCCAAAGGGCCCCCGGCGGGCCCGGCGGAGCCCTGGAAGTCTGTGCCGCCGAGAGGCTCGGCCTCCCGGGCAGGCCCTGCGGGCGGAAGGGCGCCGCCGCCGAGGTAGGAGCGCGGCCCGGGCCGGAGCCCCGCGTCTCGCCGTGCACAAAGGCGCCCGCTTGCACCCCAGCGGGTCTCGGGTCGCTAAACCTGGGAGCTGTCTTACAAGCGATTAGACTCCATTTTGTGACAGATTTTTGGACTCTCCCACCGACCCTCCCCCCTTCCGGAGCCTCCTCCAGGAATTCTCCACCTCTTCAGGATAAAAACCCTTTCCAGACGAGCGACAGACGGCAAGAAAAGAGAGTTACATAATTCTATTCGGCCAAGCCGCCAAGAAAAAAACATGAGAGTGGGGAACGAGCCTTATTTTTCATTTGTTCTCCGGTGGAGGACGGTGAAAGGTGTTCCTGATTTGGGGGAGGCTGCGTTTCCTCTCCATTTCCTAACTGGTTTTCTGTCTGAAAAGGCTGCTTTTTCTTTTTTTTTGAAGGAGCCCCCAACAATCACACATGGGGAAAAAGGAGACTTTTGGAGTTAAGAGTGAAAATGCCCAAACTCCGCGGCCGGCGCTCTGCTCTGCCCGCCAAGGATGTACAAGAGGATTTTTATCAAATTCGGCTCAATGTGCCCCAGTGTCAATTAATCACCCCCGTGGTGCGTAAGAGAACTTGGCACTTCTGGGTGTCTGGGATCTTTGAGAACAAATCGAAAGGAGGAAGAGACATTTACTAAAAATGGCAACCTCTTTTTAAGGACGGAGCCCTGCAACTCAACCAGGGGTGAGGACACATTTTTCAGAAGTTGTGTTTTGTGGGGGGATTGTTAATTTCCCAATACCGCTGACGCACCGACTCGACAAAATCAAGAAGGCACGTTTCTGTGCCCGCTTGCTTGGATTCCTGTCTGAAAAGCATTTACGCACAGATGAAATAAATATGCATCTGCAATTCTCAAAGAAAAAAAGAAATGTGAATAAAAAAATTTTTATTGTGCAAAGAACATCCCTTTCCAGTGAGCTGCTGCCTGCCTGGAGCGGTGCTCCATCTCCCTGTGAAACGACTCACTGGGTATTTGTCCCCAAGATTGTCTTGATAACAACCACCCCACCCCCCACCCCCCACCCCCAGCACATCCTGCCGGCCGGCCTAACAGATACCTAATTGGCGTTATTGGAAAAAATGGAATGAGGGAGGAGGAGTGAACTGTCCACAGCTAGAATAATGCACTCCCCACCCCAGGCTTCAGCCCCACAGGATCCAGACAGAGTGAGGTCTTCGGACCTGAGATTCGCCCTGTGCCAAAAATCATTCCCAACACACCGGACTGCACTGAAGAAGCTGGCTCTTAGGTGACTCTTTCCTTTTCTTTTTAAAACAAAATATACCTTGGACAAAGCAGTCGCAAATGCTTAACGTTTAATTGTTTTGTAAGATGAGGGGGTGAGCCGCTCATCTCTAAGGCAACATCCAGCTGAAATTTCATGGCTTTACCATTCTGTGCCTGAATAACCAGGGGTTATCCTTTCTTTCTTTCTTTTTTTTTTTTTTAAAGAGAAGCTCCGTAAATAATTATGGGGAGTGGAGGGAGGGCAGAATATGTACAAGCGATTCATAAGAGTCTTTTCGATATATTAAAAAGTTTTTTTCTTTTTTTTAAGCTGTGCAAATGATTTGGAGGCTGGTTCTAGTTTCCTGGGCCCCCTTCCCCCACGTGTTGTCGTCAAGGCTGGTGGCTGAGCTGGGTGTAAGTGGCACTGCCAGAGCTCGGGATCAGGCAAGCAGAGTGAGGCCAGGGGTGCAGGTCGTGGTGGGGAGGGGGCTAGAGGCTGGTGCACCCTACAGAGGGGCTCCTCTAGCCAGCCCAGAGCCCACAGCCACATCTACCCCAAACTATTTTCCCCATTCAATTTGTGCTGCTCTATGCTTGAACTGTGACTGAACGGACTGGCATCTCCCTCTCCGGGAACTAGAATCATATTAGTCCAGGGCACAGCACAAAGCCGACCTACGGCAGTGTGCCTAAATCTGGGGTGCTTCCTACTGAGAGGAAGGCCTCAGCTGCACTCTGGGACCAGCAAAACAGCTGAACCTCTGAATGGACTCCAATCCCTACCCAAAGATCCCTCAGCCGGAAGAAAGAGCTAAGTGCAAAAAGCAGCTCAGGCTCAGCCCCCAGACCACCAGGCACAGCCAGAGCCTTTTGGGGTAGAATCCGATGCCCTCTCTAGGGCTCTGGCCTACACTATTTCCAGGCCTCAGTTAAACAGTTGGGCTGCGCTGCTTTCCACTAGGCCCTGGACTGGGGACAATCCCTGGGCAGAGCAGGTAGGTTGCACTTACCACGAGGCGCTGGCAGCCCAGCTTTTCTTTCCCTGGAAGCTTGGGCATACACAGCCCTCTCTGAGCACCAAACCACCTAAGCAGCCTACCCACTCTGCAGCCTCATCCAGGACGGTTTTCTGGCATCACGAAAGTTTTTGCAGGCACCCACTGTGTCTGCAACAGAGCTTTGGGGATCCCCACACCCCTCTTTCAGTTGTGGCTCCTCACTGCCTCCCTCCCAATTGCAGTGCCAGGCAGAAAACCCAACAGGTCAAAAGAAAAAGCCTGCATGTCCTGTTATCTGTCCCCAACCCCGGCCATACAAATCCAGTCTCAGCTGAAAACTAGTTAGCAAGAAGGGCTCAACCCACATCTCCGTCCTCAGCCCTGAGGTTTGGGTTATACCAGGGCAGAGCGGGCCATCCCCCTCCTCAATACACACTACCAGAAAGGAGGCCTTGTGGGGAGGGCTGATTCAGTCAGCTCCTCACTCCCATTGGGAGCCCCAAATTGTAACTTGCCACCTTTTGAGGTCCTCTTCCTAGAATGCTTCTCCAACCAAAGAAAACTGCAAGTACAAAATTCCTGCATGGAACGGTTTGGGGAATATGGACATTCTTTTCTCTCCATCAGGGACTAAAAGTGCAGCAGGGAGCCTGGCAGAAAGGGGGCCTCCCTTGCCGCTCAGGCCGTTCAGTGTCCCAGCACTCCACCTCCTGGCTCCTGGCTCCAGGAATCCCAAACCCCCACACACCAGGACCTTGAAGCAGTCCGCCAGGCTTGGCTCCCTAAAACATTGTTTTCCTTTGGAAATCAATTTTGGGTTCCCAATTCAGGCCTCCGTAGCGCCAGACCCTATATCCCAGGACCCAGGCACCAAATCCCTCGACCGGCCCAGCGCAGGATTCCGGGACAACGGATGGCAACTGGGGGCCGTCCGGAGGCTCCCAGGACCCCATCAGTGCCGGCTGGGCTGGGCTGGTCCGCCCCAGCCCCAAGACGCGCAGTTCTCGGAACCCTTGGAGCTGCCCGGCCCAGCCGCGCACAGAGCCGGCGGCAGAGCGGGCGCGGGCCGGGCCCGGCAGGGGGCTGACCGGGCTCGAGTGCCGGGCGGTGGCGGGGAAGGAGGACGAGAAGCGCTTACTGTTGGTAGTCTTGTTTGCAGTACAGTTTCCGATCCCGGAAGTAGCAGCTGGTGGTGAGGGCTTGCTGACACGCCGCGCACTGCAAACACTCCTCGTGCCAGGACGACTCGTTGACTCGCATCAGGAAGCGGTCGGAGATGGGCCGCTGGCAGCCCTCGCAGACGGCGGGATGCGGGCAGTCGGAGCCTGTAGCGCACAGGGCGAAAGCCCGGCCGTCAGCGCCGCCCGGCCCAGCCCCGGCGTCCCGGTCGCACCGGGCCCACAGCCCCCGGCCCCGAGGGCTCGGGCCGCCCGGGATCACCGCCTGCCGCCTGCGCTCCCCGGACCGCCGCGCCAGGGGCCGTGCGGCCCCGGTTAGTCCGTCCCAATCCTCGGGCTCCGGCGTGGAGAGGCCGCGGGCCTCGAGCCTTGGCTCGGCGCTGTGCTCTCCCCTTCTCCGGAGAATCCGCGCTCCGTGTTAAGACAAATGAGAACGAGCACGGCGCAGGGTGGCCGGCTGGGACCAAGACAGGCGAGGTGAGGCTGGGGCGCTCGCTGGCTGACACGCCCCACGGTGGCGTTCGTGGTCTTCTATCCCCGATCTCCCCAAAATCTGTGGTTTGAGTGACCAGGGAGACGTTTTTCTCTTAGAATCTCCCCCACCCCAGGTGACCTTGCGCCTCTCTCAAGCTCGCCAAGGTGATTGCTAGGTCCTCCATCACCCCTGCCACCCGCCACCTACCACACCGGAGTGGCAGCTCTAGAGCCTAGGCCTGGAAAGGATGGTGGGTGGCGACTGGAGCTGTCCTGTCTCCTCAGGACGCCTGCCAGAGGCTTACTTGCGGCCCTCTGGCGATCACTCCAGGAGTCCTGTCCCTGCCTCCTCCCCATGTCCTGCAAACCCATTTCCTTTATCCGTTGGCCCGGACGCCCGTGTCCACAGCCGGACGACGCCCCATCCAACGCCCGAGACCACTCGGGAGTTCCGACCCCGCACTCACCCAGCAGCACCCCTAGAGTGGCGGGCCCGGGGCGCAGGGCGTGCTCCTCCATCTTGATGCCGTCCAACATCTTGGCGCAGTCCGTCTGCCCGCGAGGGAAGCACCTCTCCAGCGACTCGGGACCTGTTGCTATATCCATGAGACGCGGGGCGCGCTGCGGACCCCGCCGGCCGGGCTGCTCGCCCGCCGGCCCGTCCACCCGCTCTCCGCCGCCGCGGCCCTGGAGCCGGGGAGGCGCGGCCCCCGCAGGGCAGGGGTTGCGCCGGCCCCCGGCGATCGTGGAGCGGCGACGCGCTGGCCCCGGGCCCCGGCGTCGTGCGGGCGGGCCGGGGCGGCTGCAGCCCGCGCCGCGCTCTCCCGGACACTTGCAGCCACGCGCGCCGGCTCCTCTGTCACCTGCTTGTCAGTCCCGGAGCCCGGCGGCGGCGGCGGCTGCAGACGGAGCCGCGGGGAGGAGGCGGCGGCGGCGGTGGCGGTGGCGGTGGCGGCGGCGGCGGGCGGGGGAGGGGGTGGGGGTGCAGGGGCGGCCCCGCGGGCCGCGGGGGGCGCGCGCGGCGCAGCGGGGTCCCGGGCGGGGCGCAGCGGGCCGCGGGGCTCCGTGCGCGCTCCCCGCGCTACTCCAGTGCCATGGTGCGCCCGCGGAGCCGCCGGGTTTAGAGCTGGGGCTGGCGGCGGAGGGATACGGGCCGCCTCACCCTCCGAAACTTCCTGACATTTGAACCCCGCGGCCGGTATCCCTGCGCCGGGATGCGCCGCCGGCTCCACGTCAAATAGTGCCGTCCCGCCCCCCCGCTCGCCCCGGGGCTCCGCGCCCCCGGCCCGCGCCCCGCGCCGCGCCTGGTCCCGAGCGCAGGCCCCGGCGCCCCGGCCCGGCCGGCCGCCCCGCGGGCCCCTCGCAGAAGTTTTGATCGCCTTCGAAACAAATCCCTCTGCTCCACCCCCTTGAAAAATTGATTTGGGAGTTGGGGAGCGAAGGCTTTCTTTTTTCTCCCCTGCCTTCTTTATTATTAATATTTTGTAAAGCTCCAGCGCTACGAGGAGTGGCCCCGAGCGAGGTCAGACTGCGCGGACGGCGGGGAGTGCGGCGGCTCCGCCAGGGGACGGCGCCGGCCGGGAGTGAACCCCCTCGGCTGCTCGGGAACCCCCGACTGTCGGCCGAGGTAGGTCGCGGGGGCTGAGTCGGCGTCCCCCGGGCGGCGGCGCCTGCTCCGGGCGGATTGGTCCGCGGAGAGGGCCAGCTCCCAGGAACGAAGGACGGGGGCGGGCAGAAGGCGAGGACGGCTGGTCCTGGACTCATGCGAGGGGGCCCCAGGCCCAGGAACGGGGAGTGAGCCCGGAGTGCGGGTGAGGGGTCTGGGAAAGCTCCGGGCCTGGCAGAGATTGGGCGGGGGACTGAGCCGATGGGAGGTTGGGGCCCCAGGATCGAGAATGGGGGACACTGGGCCGACAAGGAAGGTCAGGCCTGGGTTCAGGCGACCGAGAGTTTAGAGGACAACTAAGGTTGGAAAAGGGGTCCCCGGGCAGGGGCAGGAGCAGTGGGCAAGACCCGGGCCTCCTAGGGTTTGCAGTGAGGGGCGCTAGGAGGGAGTGGTGGCCCCAGGGTAGCGGCTCTAAAGAAATTAGGTTGGCTGCCAAGATCGGGGTCCTTTGGCGGGCCGGGTGCCCGGCCAGGGGTCGCTGGGACGCGCAGATCAAGGACAGTGCTCTAGCCAGCCTGGGCAAAGTGGGCCTCGGCAACGGGACGTGAAAGCTGGCGAGATGGAGCTGCCGAATCCCGCGCCAGCCGGGCCTGGCACCCGCGTCCGGTGCGAGAGGCCACTGCGTCGGACCGGCTGTCTGCGGCCCGTGGTCCCCACCGACGCGCGGCTCACCGGGGAGCAGGGGGGCGGGTGCGGCCTGGGGTAGCGGCCGGCTGACCCCCCGCGATCCGCTGCGGGGCGGCCCCGGCCCCTCCCGGAGCGAGGCAGCGGCGCGGAGCCGGGCGGGGGCGGAGGGCATGGGGGGCGGGTCCCCTGACCTCGCTGGAGGCGAAAGGGCGGATCGGATTTGGAACCTGCGAGAGGCTTGGTCAGAAGTGGCCCCCTGCGCCGCGGGGCCCCGCGGAGGGGCCTGGCTTTGTGGAGGATTAGAGGCTCCCGCCCCACCCTACCCGCGTGTGTGTCGGTGGGTATCTGTGTGTGTCTGTGCGTGTCGGGCCCCTGCCTCTGCCGCTTTTGCCTCCGTGTGCTCCTTGGCTCTGCACACACGGTGTGTGTGTCCCTGCAACCTTCCAGACTCCCAGGGGTGAATCTGTGGATCTGTGTCTGAGTCCCCGGCACCCGTGTGTGTGTGAATGTGTGGGTCCTTCGTGCCTGTGTCTGGGGTGTGTGTCCGCATCACTTCGTGCGGGGGCCTAAGTCTTTGTGCGTGTCTCAGCCTCTGTATTGTGTCTGCGATCCTTTTCTGTGTGGGTGTCTCTGTCGCCTTTGTGTATCTGTGCGTATCTCCGGGGTTCTGAATGCTTCTGTGTGCTCGCGTGTCTCCCAGCGTGTGTGTGTGTGTGTGCGCGCGCGCGCGCGTGTGTGGTGGGGGGCTTTGTGCCTTCGTGTATTTCTAGGCGCCTTTGTGTGTCTAGGTCGGGGAGAGTGGACAGTAAATGTGGAGTTTCTCTCCCACATCTCGGTCCCCTCTTTGCTTGACCTGGAAACCCCAGGCCTGGACCCGCGAAGTTGGGCTGGGCCTGAGCCGCCTTCTCCGGGCATCTGGGGCGGGGGCGCGGCTGCTGCAGGGAGAAGCCGGGCGGGCAAGGCTTCGGCGCACAGAGCCAGAGCCCCGAGGCGCGGAGCCCGGCTCGGGGCCGGCGGGCGGACCAGGCACTTTCTGCCCT
This sequence comes from Symphalangus syndactylus, assembly GCF_028878055.3. Classification (NCBI taxonomy): domain Eukaryota; kingdom Metazoa; phylum Chordata; class Mammalia; order Primates; family Hylobatidae; genus Symphalangus; species Symphalangus syndactylus. The sequence goes on from NC_072425.2 coordinate 18,198,375, forward strand.
CTGCTGGCCGCGGTCCGTCCCTGCAACCGGGGCTGGGCGACTGCCTTCAGGCGAGAGTCCTCGTTCCAGGCCCAGACCGTCTCCCTCTCCTTCAGGGTGCACATGGTAATACTCTCTCGTCACAGGCCCTGCACCCCCAACTCCTGGCGCAGGGCTCCATCCCCTCCCCACCTTCCCTGTGCCTGGCTTCTCCTACCCTACAGCTCTCCTTTACCCCTCCTTGGCTGAATGAGGGGCCCTGCGACCCGGCCTCCCAGGCTTCTCTAACTCGGGTTGGCGTCCAGTGCCGATCTGGGGCCGCTGGCTGTGCCCAGAGGCGCATTCCCCGGACAACTCGAAGGCCTGGTTTCAAGGCAGGAGGACTTGTGGGAAGTCCCCCCTCCGTGCCGCGTCTGGTCTGTCCTGGGGCGCATGCATTCTCAGCGCCTCTTCCGCGCTCCTGCCAGTCATATCCCACGCCACCAAGGCGGATATAGGGCGGTCTGCCGCGATGCGGCCCGCGCCCAGGTAGGGGCGCTGGCTCGGTGGACGCCAGAGCCTGACTGCCTTCTCTGGTCTGGGGTGGGGCTGCTGAGTCCACACCCCTTGGGCCCCTCTGCATGCCTTCCCCGCTGTCCATTCATTCCCCCTACACACACACACACACACACACACACACACACACACACACACACACCGTCCCTATAGGCCCCGTTCCTTGCCCTTTGTCCTCAATCCTCGTGTCCCGTACTCCCAGCTGAGTTGGCCGGTCTCGGGTCCTTCGCACGCAGACGCGCAGAGGCCCCAGGTCTTTCCAGCACAATCGGGGCTCCCGCGCCTGTCCACCGCTTCCCTTGCCGAAGAAACGGTCGACTGGACGGCACAGCAGGGGCTGAGGCCCAGAGCCGGCTCCTGCCCGCAGGCGGCGAACGGCACCTTGTTCCACCAGGCCCCTGCGGGTGCGATCCGTGACCCGCAGATTCTCCCAGGCGCCTCTGGCCCACGACGCGGGGGCCGCTCGCTCCACGCAGGCGGCTCCGGGATGCTCTCCCGCTCGGATTTCAGCGGCAGAAACAGCCTCGGATTCTCTCTACCTGGGGGAAAGACTGAGTCGGCGGCTCAGAAACACTGATTGATGCGAGAATGGAAAGGGGGGCTCTGGAGCGGGGGTCCCGGCTCCTTCCAGTCTGCGGACGCCCCAGCTCCATTGAGCCCCGCCCTAGTCCCCGTTGCTCCTCTTCTTAGGGCCTTGCACCCTCTCCTCTGTGCTACCCGCCTCCCTCGAGCACGGCTCTATGAGCTGCCCTCCCCCACCCCACCCAGCCCTGTCCATCCCGCCCCAGGCTGTCTGGACTGTTTTGTGCTTCTGACCAGAGCCAGAGCCACACTGCCCCCTCCCAGTTTACCATCCCAGCTGGAGGCACGGATCTAGGGCAGCGCAGGGTGCAGCCCTGGCCGGGTTCGGAGGAGTGGGAAGGCAAGGACCAGGAGCCGCGAGTGTCTCTATTCCACTCTGACGGGAGAGCCAGGGCTGCAGAGAGCCTGGGCCGTCCCACGCTGCCCCGGCGCCATCAGCCCTGCTGAACCTCAAATCCTGGAGAGGCGGCCAGACTTGGGGGATCAGAGCCGTCCCAAGCAGTGGGCCAGGTTGGGGGCTGATATTCCTGGGAGGTGGCCCCGGGTCTAGGGTCCTGGGAGAACCACACTGACTCCGGAAGTGGAGCGGGAACACCCAGAGACTGAGTGCTGGAAACTTTCCAGCCAGCAGTGACCATGTTATGCTTTTTGGACCCCAGCAGGGCTGGACCCCAGGGCACATGCACCAAAGTGTCAGGCCCCTTCTCAGCTAGAGATGGCCATGTGTGGTCATCACAGAGTAACACAGCCACCTTGCCGCAGCGCGGTGCAAGTGTCTGTGGTCTTGCTGTGCCGGTGGGAGACCTCACAGCGACCTTGAACCCAGATGGAGGCCCACACAGAGGAGTAAAGGGATGGAGCCCAGCTGGGGTCCTTTGAATCCGGGCTGGGAACTGGTTCTCTCTCCCATTGGGGTTTTCCAGCCTGATGGGAGAGGGGCTGCAGGGAGACAGGATTTGTGGCAGAATTTGCTGGTGAGGCAGAGCTGGGGCTCTGAGGCTGCATACAAGTGTGTGTGTCTGTGTGCAGCAGGGAGACAGCCAGCCTCAGCAAAGCCCCTAAGTCCTTCCTGCAGCTTCCCCTTCAGTGGTTAGGGGCTCTGGCCACAGACCTGTGACTTTCCAGCACAAGGTCTGGGTCTTTAGTCATGGGATTCCTCCACAGTGGGTCAGGAGACGGCTCCCTTAGAGCCCAGGCTGCTGTCAGCTCTCAGGACTGGAGCTCTGAGGGAGACGGTGCCCTGGCCGGGTGGCCTAGTGGTCTCGAAGTGGCTAGGAGTGGTCAAGAACAGGTCTTGGGGAGCCACCCAGATCTGGTTCAGGATCTGGCCATGGGACCTCAGGAAGGTCCTGCCCTACTCTCTGCACCTCAGCTTCCTCATCTATCCCACAGGGTTGTGGAGAGGCTGAAATGTAAGTGCTCACCACAACACCCAGCACCTACCAGGCTTCTATACATATTTGGTAAATAATTGGATGGACAGTTTTGGAGGCTGAGGCCGGTGGATCATGAGGTCAGGAGTTCAACACAAGCCTGGCCAGCATGGTGAAACCCCATCTTTACTAAAAATACAAAAATTAGCTGGGCATGGTGGCATGTGTCTGTAATCCTAGCTACTTGGGAAGCTGAGGCAGGAGAACCGCTTGAATCCAGGAGGCGGAGGTTGCAGTGAGCCAAAATTGCACCACTGCACTCCAGCCTGGGTGACAGAGCAAGACTCCGTCTCAAGTAATCATAATAATTGGATGGAAGAGGGGCCCTGCTACCAAGACTTGGGGAAATCACAGCTCCCTCCTTCTCCTCCAACCAGGGCTTTAGGGCAAACAGATCCCCTGGGCTCACCTGTGTACCTCCCTCCAGGGCAGGTGAAGCTCAGCTCCAGGCAGGTGTGGGCTGGGCACAGGAGACCTCCAGGCAGTGCCCAGAGGCCCGGCACAGGCTTTACCACTGGCCCTGCTCTAGAGTCTGGGCCTGCAAGTAGCTGCTCAGAGCTGGACCCTGGCAGGGACGCAGAATTAGGGGCGTTAGCCCATTACATCAAAAGCAACCATGTGGGATTCTCAAGGTGTCACATATTTTAAAATTTATTTTCTTCAAGAATCTTTGTCTTTCTTGCCAAATGGATGGGCTGGATTATTTCTGCAGCCTGTCTGGAACCGGGAGCTTCCCCAGCTGAGGACCAGAGTGAGAGCAGAGAAGGCCCAGGATCGTATTTGAAACCATAAAAGCCACATTAAGACACTAAGAATAACTTGCAGAAAGACATTTTCTATGAATTGGACACAGAGTCACAAAACCCAGAAAGTTCCTTGGTCTCTATCTCACGGGCCTGTGGCTGGGGAAGGGGGCCTGATGTGAGGCTGGGGCCAGTGCCCATCCTATTTGATCTTTATCTTAAATCCACTTCAAAATGCTGTGGCTCAGCGGATTGAAGGTTCACCCCTTCCTGTAATTATTTGGTGTCTGGTAAAGTTTTTATGAGTGTTTGTGCAAATACATGCATTTGATGTGCATTTGTTTTCGTTAGTACCACTTTATGTAGGAGGTGTGTGCATCTCCTGTTGGCCCTCAGAAAAGAAAAGAAAAATAAAACCAAGACTTCTGGACCAGGCAGAGGGGTGGAGCTGGGGCAATTCCACTGCCAACCACGACCCCTGTGACATCAGTGGCTCCTGGGCACCAGTGACGCTACTAGTTGAGTTTGTAGCCTTTGGGTTTACCTCGTGGGGGTGATCAGGTCTGGCAGGTGGGCTTGGTGAAATCCAGACTCTAGGTAGCCTTTTTTTAAAACATAACTGGATCTGCCTCTTTTTTTTTTTTTTTTTTAAAGACAGAGTCTTGCTCAGTCAACCAGGCTGGAGTGCAATGGTGCGATCTTGGCTCACTGCAACCTCCTCCTCCCAGGATCAAGCGATTCTCCCACCTCAGTCTCCCAAGTAGCTGGGATTACAGGCACCTGCCACCATGCCTGGCTAATTTTTTTGTGTTTTTAGTAGACACAGGGTTTCACCATATTGGTCAGGCTGGTCTCGAACTCCTGACCTAAGGTGATCTGCCTGCCTCGGCCTCCTAAAGTGCTGGGATTACAGGCATGAGCCACCACACCTGGCCTGAGTCTGCCTTTTGATTACTGTCCTCTGGGCATTCTTGGTAAAGTAAAATGTATAATAAATAAGGGTGAGTTTTTAGGGGACTTTATCATTTAAGTGACAGAGCTCGTCTGTTTCTCTAGAATGTGAGCTCAGCAGATCTGGCTGAGAGGAGCTGTGGCTGTCCAGCCCTCTCTGGACAAGGCAGCAGGGTGGGGCAGGATGGGCGTTCCTCCTGTATGGCTGAGGAAGCACCTGCCCCCTAAGGGTGTCAGGGGCCAAGAGCACCTATGCCTGCCTCACGTCCCCAGCCCAGAGTCAGAAGGCAGCCTGCAGGTGTGTTCAGCTTGGCCCCTATAGGTAGTCTCTCCTCCCAGCACTGCAGCCTTGATTTATTTGTTTTAAAATTATTCTAGCATTTTTATTGAAGTATAATACACAGTAGAAAAGTGCACGAAGCATAGGATTACAAAGGGGACATGCCCATGCCACCAACACCCAGATTAAGAGAGAGAATGTTGCTGGCTTCCCGAAATCCTACTTCATGTTCCCTCCCAGGCACCACCCACCTCCCTCGAAGGAAACTACTATCTTGGTTTTGCCTGTTTTGAATTTTCTATAAACGGAATCATCCTATATACTCCTTACCATACTTTAATCATGAGATTTTGCATGAAAATTTTGCATGGATTTTTCTCCTGAATAATCAGAGGTCTGATCACTTTGGACCCTCATTCCAGCAGCATGCTGACAAGCTGGACCTAAATTTGTTCCTCCCACCTCCATCCCAGGCAGGATACCCACTGGATTCTGTTTGCCAGGGAGCATTTGTCTTGGTCACTCCAGCTGTCAACCCTTGGCCCCTCCCCTGGTCTTCAGCCCATCCCCAAAAGGAATCACTGGATATACACTGGGGAACTGCATCCAGAACCTTCTCTTCTCTCACCCCACCCCTCCATCTGCATCCAGTACCCTTTGAGGCAGAGATCATGAGACCTTAAACAGGTGAGGAAATTGGCACCTCAGAGAGGTGAAGTCACTTGCCCAGGGCCACACAGTGTTGTAAAGGTCAGATCCTGGATTCAAAACCGACTGGCCTGACTCCAAACCCCAGGCTCTTGTCATCTCCCCACAAGGCTCCCTCGGGCATCCAGACCCAGGCGTGAACAGTCCCCTCCTGCCTCCTTCCAGTGGGGAGGAAGCTGGACTTTTTCCAAAGGAAACGCTGGGAAACACAAAGCCCCAAACAGAAAACAGGGCAGGGATGGTTCCCAGGCCCTGGCTGCCTAACCTTGGGTGATGCAAGTCTAGTCTGGGCTAGGCTGGTCTGGACTGGTGCAGCCTCCCCAGGTGCATCAAGGGAAGGTGGCATCATGCCATGCACTGAGTGTCCACCACGGGCTAGGTACTTCATCTGTCATTCCGCAATACTCACAATGTACCTGTGAGGTTTGTATTATTATTTAGCCCCATTTTACAGATGAGAAAACTGAGGTTCAGAGAGGTTGAATGTCCTGCCTTAGACCACGGCGTCTGAGTGGCTGAGCTGGGTTTTGAATGCGTTGAGAATGGCTTCCATGCCGTGACACTGTGCTACCCTGACACTGTGCTACCCCGGCCCTGTTCTCCTTGGCCTGCCTCTCTTCTCGAGCGACCTCCACTCTCCTGTGGTCGTGAAGCTGTGACAAGGTGCAAGGTGATTTTGCAAGTGGCTCCTGCAATTAAAACTCAAGCCAGGCCAGCTAGACTCCAGGCCCGAGGTGGATGGCCTCAGTCTGCTTATCTGGAGAGTGGGGATAATATTACTGCTATCTATCTATCTATTATCTATCTATCTATCTATCTATCTATCTATCTATCTATCTATCTATCTATCTATCTAGATTTTTGAGACAGAGTCTCACTCTGTTATCCAGGCTGGAGTGCAGTGGCATGATCTCAGCTCACTGCAACCTCCATCTCCCAGATTCAAGTGATTCTCCTGCCTCTCAGCCTCTCCATTAGCCGAGATTACAGGCACCTGCCACCACGCCTGGCTAATTTTTGTATTTTCAGTAGAGATGGGGTTTCGCCATGTTGGCCAGGCTGGTCTTGAGCTCTTGACCTCAGGTGATCCATCCAGCTTGGCCTCCCAAAATGCTGGGATTACAGGTGTGAGCCACCATGCCCAGCCTACTTTCTATTATTATTTGGAAGTTTAACAAAGTCTGTAGACTTTTGAATCTGGAAGAATTAGCAGTCGCCTGTTAGAGTGGGAAGAGGGCTCACGGATATGCAGAGGTCCTGAAGCAGGAAAGAACTTGATCTGCTGGAGGCCCATGTGGCTGGGTCAGAGCAGGCTCTGGTGTGGCTGCAGATATGGATAGTGTCCTCACCACAGGGCATTGTAGGTCACAATGAGGGGTGTGGACCGGATCCTCAGGGGGAACCTGAGTAGGAGCCATGGGAGGGTTGAAACAGGGCAGTGTCCTGGTCAAGTCTGGTTTTTAGGAAGATCTCTCAGGCCGTGGTGAGGGGTGAGACCATAGTCTGGAGGCCAAGGGATGAGGCCTTTGGGTTTCAATATCCCTTTTGTATGGAATGAGGTTGGGCGGTCCACAGACCAGACCTTATCCTCCAATTTCCCATAGAGGCTGTGTTTCCAGATTCAGGGTTTCATGTTACACAGAGTTATTCTTTCTGGAATGTGTCCCCCAAGCAACCCCGCTGGACCCTCTGTGGAAGGAGGGGCTCTTCTGAATGCAAGATTCGCATGTATGCAAAAAAGCGAACATGCCAGCCCTGCGCCTTGCTAATGTCTGTCCCTGAAACAGAACCAGCAACCAGCAGACAAAGCAGTGCCCAGGAGTTGGGCCAGGCTGCAAACATCAACAACAACAGTAATAGTAATAATAATAACCTTTATTAATAAAGCCTCTGACCTAGAATTATCTCGTGGAATCCTAGAGGAAGCCTGGGACATAGCTGTCATTACAATTGTATGAATAAAGAGACTTGTGGGAAGGAGGGCCTTGTCCAAGGTCGCTGAGTGGCAGAACCAGGCGGGTGGCCGCAGCCCTGACACTGTCACCTGTGAGCTGGGCAGCCTCAGAGGGGTGGTGAGTCAGGCATATTGTCGAGCTCTGTGGGATCTAGACAGCCCTGCAACTGTCCCCAGTGTGCAGAAAAGCCAGAAAATTCCATCTTGGCGTCCTGATCTCCACCTCCGCTCCAGCTCACACAATCTGCCCAGTTGAGTTATTCTCCCTGGAAGAGCTCGGCAATTTGGGCTTTTCCAAACCCAGGAAAAGCCTCCAAGTCTAGAATCCTCCCCGTGGCCTCTCCCTGGCCTCATCTCTTCCTCCCTCCCCTTGGCTCTCCATGCTACGCTGAGTGCCGAGCACATCAGCCTGATTTCTGTTTCTCAAGCCGCTCATACTCTGTTCTGCCTCCAGGCTTTGAATGGGTCATTCCCTTCACCTGGAAAGCCATCCTCACTCCCTCTTCCTAGCTTATTCCTATTCATCCTTTCTGTCTCAATGTAAAGGTCACCTCCTCCTGGAAGCCTTCCTTTACCTCCCAGGCTAGCTTACCACTTACATGTTCTCAGCAACCCGTGATTGTGATTCTCCTTCACGGCGAGATGGGGTTGCATGTCTTTTTCATTCCTCATTCTACGCCCTCGCAGTCTCATAGAGAAACCCAGGAACAACGAGAAAGGAGTGACGGGAAGGTTGCCCTTCAGTGTCAAGGAGGTGGAAGGGGATCTGTGAGACGGAGAAGGGACATATACCTCCACGTTGTGCTGGTTCTGTAGCTGGGGATATGCCTTTCCCATGTAGATCAGCCAGACTCAAGGCAAAAAACAACAGGCCAGCTTCCCACTGGGGCCCATTGTGGGGGCAGTTGTAAGGTGACAGTCCCGAGGAGACTCTGCCAAAGGAAAACTGCATTTTCAGGATATGCGGGTACAAGAACTTTTAAAAATATATGTTTTCTACCATTTCTTTGAGCAGCTCTTCCCATTTATTTATTTATTTATTTAGAGACAGAGCCTCCATCTGTTGCCCAGGGTGGAGTGCAGTGGTGCCATCTCAGCTCACTGCAACCTCCGCCTCCTGGGCTCAAGTGATTTTTGTACCTGGGCCTCCCGAGTAGCTGGGATTGCAGGCATGCGTGACCACACCTAGCTAATTTTTGTATTATTAGTAGAGACGGGGTTTTGCCATCGTGGCCAGGCTGGTCTCAAACTCCTGACCTCAAGTGATCTGTCTGCCTCGGCTTGAGCCATTGCACCCAGCCACCTCTTAACTTTTAAATAAAAGAATATTAACAAGTGCGACATAGCCTGGCATGGTGACTTATGCCTGTAGTCCCAGCTACTCAGGAGGCTGAGGTGGGAGGATCTTTTGAATGCAGTTCAAGGCCAGCCTGGGCAACATGGCAAGACCCTGTCTCTGAAAAAAAAAGTGGCGGGGGCGGGGGGCTGCAAAAAAATACAAGCTTTTTAAACAGTAAATATTCTGTGCGTTTAGGAAGTGCCCTATTGGAAAGGAGAGAAAGCTTTGTGAGAATCTTGGAGCCCTGAGCTCTGGATTCTCATCTGTGTGGACCCCAGAACAGTCCAGGACTTCCTGAGAGAGCCAAGGGTGCCTGGGGGAGAGCCTGATGGTGATGGGAGATGATTCCATACATGCCCTAAACATGCCAGAAGCAATAGGAGGTACCTTTGTATTTTCCTAATTAAAAGATTACCAAGCCCCACCCCCCCGCACCCCCACCAGGACTGGGCACAGTGGCCCATGTCTGTAATCCCAGCACTTTGAAAGACCAAGCTAGGAGGATAGCTTGAGGCCAGGAGTTTGAGACCAGCCTGGGAAACAGAAAGACCTCATCTCTACAAAAAATTTAAAAGTTAGCCAGGCATGGGAGCATGTATCTATAGTCTTAGCTACTCAAGAGGCTGAAGTGGGAGGATCGCTTGAGGCCAGGAGTTTGAGGTTACCACTGCACTCCAGGCTGGGCAACAGAGCAAGACTTTGTCTCTGAAAACAAAACAAAAAACCCCAAGTATTTTTTGGCCAATTTAAGTATATAAAAACCCTCAAAAACTCAAGACAATGAAACTGTCACATACCTACTTAAAATATTAAATTTATGAGTTTGGTACTACCTGCAAAATTACGATTTTTATTGTAATTTTGGATGTTTGTAGCAGTAACCTGAAAAACAGGTTTAAAATAAGATCATCTATATAAACACTGGTTTTTCTTTTTCTTTCTTTCTTTTTTTTTTTTTTTTTTTTTTTTTTTTTTTTTTTTTGAGACAGTCTCATTCTGTCACCAGGCAGGAGTGCGGCAGCATGATCTCGGCTCACTGCAACCTCTTCCTCTGGGTTCAAGCGATTCTCCTGCCTCAGCCTCCAGAGTAACTGGGATTACAGGCACCCGCCACCACGCCTGGCTAATATTTTGTATTTTTAGTAGAGACAGGGTTTCACCATGTTGTCCAGGCTGGTCGCGAACTCCTGGTCTCAAGCGATCTGCCTGCCTCAGCCTCCCAAAGTGCTGGAATTACAGATGTGAGCCACTGCGCCTGGCCTTAAATATTGCCTTTTCTTGCAGTTTCTGAAACAATTTAATTTCAAACCCTCGACCTGAATATTTTTGTTATTATCTTTTAATTTTGGTGAAGTATACATAACATGAAATTTACCATCTTCACCATTTGTATGTGTACAGTTCAGTGATAGTAAGTACATTCCTGTTGTTATACAACCGTCACCACCATGTATCTCCAGTACCCTTTTCATTTTGTAAAACAAACTGTATGCATTAAAGAATAACTCCCCAGTGCCCTCCCCTGACCCTAGTCCCTGGCAGCCACCATTCTGCTTTTTCTGTCTCTACATTTGACTACTCTTAGGTACCTCATGGAGGTGGAATTGTACATATTTGTGCATGTGTGATGGGCTTATTTCACCTAACATAATGTCTTCAAGGGTCATCCATGTTGTAGCGTGTATCAGAATTTCCCTCCTTTTTAAGGCTGAATAATAGTGTATTATATATATATCTCACATTTTGTTTATCCATTCATCTGCCAGTGGACCCTTGAGTTGCTTCCATTGCTTCATTATTGTGAATAATGCTGCAGTGAACATGGGTGTGCAAATACCTCTTTGAGTCCCTGCCTTCAGTTACCTTGTGTATATACCCAGAAGTGGTTTGCTAGACCTATAGTAATTCAATTTTTAAGTTTTTTAAGTAACTGCTGTACTGTTTTCCATAGTGGTTGCACCATTTTATATTCCTTTCAATAGTGCACAGGGTTCCAATTTCTCCACATTCTGTTTTTTTTTTTTTTTTTTTGATAGTAGCCATCCTAGTGGATATGAGGTGGTATCTCATTGTGGTTTTCATTCGCATTTCCCTAATGATTAGTGAAGTTGAACATCTTTTTGACCATTTGTATATCTTCTTTGGAAGGATATCTATCCAAGCCCTTTCCCCATTATTTATTTATTTATTTATTTTGAGATGGAGCCCTGCTCTGTTGCCCAGACTGGAGGGCAGTGGCACGATCTCAACTCACTGCAACCTCTGCCTCCCAGGTTCAAGCGAATTCTCCTGCTTCAGCCTCCGGAGTAGCTGGGATTACAACTGTGCACCACCACATCTGGCTAATTTTTGTATTTTTAGTAGAGATGGGGTTTCACCATGCTGGCCAGGCTGGTCTCGAACTCCTGACCTTAGGTCATCTGCCCACCTCAGCCTCCCAAAGTGCTGGGATTACAGGCATGAACCACCATGCCTGGCCCCCTTTCTCCATTCTTTAATTGGGCTGTTTGTTTTTTTGTGATTGAGTTGCAGGAGTTCTTTATATATTCTGGATATTAACTTCTTATCAGGTATATAGTTTGCCAATGTTTTCTCCCATTTCATGGGTGAACACTTCACAGGTTACCATTTCACTTTGTTGATTGTATCTTTTGATGCGCAGAAATTTTACATTTTGACAAAGTCCAATTTATTTTTTCGTCTGTTGCTTGCGCTCCACCTACTATGTGCATGTGTGTGTGTGTGTGTAACAGGGTCTTACTCTGTCTCCCAGGCTTGAGTGCAGTGGTGCAATCTTGGCTCACTGCAGCCTTGATCTCCTGGGCTCAAGCAATCATCCCACCTCAGCCTCCAGAGTAGCTGGTACTACAGGCGAGTGCCACCACACTGGCTAATTCTTGTATTTTTAGTCGAGACAGAGTTTTGTCATGTTGCTCAGGCTGGTCTTGAACTTCTGGGCTCAAGCAATCTGCTGGCTTCATCTTCCCAAAGTGCTGGGATTACAGGTGTGAGTCACCTTGCCCAGCCTCTACCTGCATTTTTGAATCTGTGTCCTTTGTCATTACCAGGCTACTTTTTGAGATGTCCATCATTTTCTAGCACACCTTCTCCAGTTCTCTAAGTTGTTTGTTACAAATTCTTACACAGTGCTAAAATTATCCCAAACCAAAAATAACTGTTTGCTGAACATTAGGCTACTAGGTTACTTTTATTCTTCTGGTAAGTATAAATTCATAATCTGCACACCTTTTTTATTGTTACAAAATGGGCAGTAAAAGGCTTGTTTGCAACAATATCCATCCCCTGTGTGCATAAGACCACACTCCCTGGAGAAATTCTAAAGCTGCAACAAAATTACCTTATCTTTCTTTTAGCCCATTTGTCAGGTTACTGCCATTAGCATCCAAAATGAGCATCTAGTGAGGCCATTTCAGGCTAATGCATCTTTCCTAAATAGCATTCTGTTGGTCAAAATGAAATAATTGGGAATGTGTCCCATAATACAGCATACTCTCTAAGCGGTCAAATCTAAGGGATAATTTTTGGGGAAAAGCCCTGCTTTATATTCTGGCTAGGCCTAACAACGATAACAATAACAGCAGTAGAAATAACCACCATATGTTGGGTATCACTCCAGCCTGGCACTGAGCTCAGTGCTTCACACATACTCTCACACTGAATCCACAAAACAGCCTGATGAGGAAGATTCTCATTGATATGGTTTGGCTCTCTGTCCCCTCCCAAATCTCATCTCCAGTTGTAATCCCCACAGGTCAAGTGAGGGGCCTGTAATCCCTACAGGGAGGGGGATGTTGAGGGAGGGAGGTGATTGGATCATGGGAGCAGTTTCCCCCATGCTGTTCTCATGATAGTGAGTGAGTTCTCAGGAGATCTGATGGTTTTATACATGTTTGGAAGTTCCTCCCTCACTCTTCTCTCTCCTGCTGCCTTGTGGTGAAGGTGCCTGCCTCCCCTTCGCCTTCCACCATGATTGTAAGTTTCCTGAGGCCTCCTCAGCCATAAGGAACTGTGAGTCAAACCTCTTTTGTTTAAAAATTATCCAGTCTCAGGTATTTCTTTATAGCAGTGTGAAAACAGACTAATACCCTCATACTCTTCCCAATCTACAAGTGGGTAAATTGAGGCTCAGGCAGGTAAAGGCACATGCCCACCAGCCACACAGATTCTGACGGGTAGATCTGGAATTTGAACCCATGTCTCTGAGAGCCCAGGCTCTTGTTTGTTTATTTATTTATTTTTGAGATGGCGTCTTGTTCTGTCACCTAGGCTGGAGTGCGGTGGCGTGATCTTGGCTCACTACAACCTCTGCCTTCCAGGTTCAAGTGATTCTCCTGCCTTAGCCTCCTGTGTAGCTGGGATTACAGGTGCCCATCACCACGCCCGTCTAATTTTTGTATTTTTAGTAGAGATGGGTTTTTACCATGTTGGCCAGGCTGGTCTTGAATGCCTGACCTCAGGTCATCCACCCGCCTCAGCCTCCTAAAGTGCTGGGATTACAAGCATGAGCCACTGTGCCTGGCCTATTTATTTATTTATTTATTTTTATGGACATGGAGTCTTGCTGTGTTGCCCAGGCTGGCCTTGAATTCCTGGGCTCAAACTGATCCTCTCGCCTAAGCCTCCCAAGTAGCAAGCTCTTAATCGTCACATGACTCTGCTTTTATCTACATGATTTATGCCTGCTGTGAGTGTCCTAGCACCACACGTGCCCCAGAGAGAAGCCTGCCCAGGTAGCTGGGTTTGCAGTGCTCCTACCTTGAACCTGCCAAGTCAGCTGCCGTGCTGGGGCCCATACCCAGCTTTGTTCCCTCTGCCCCATGGTTGGTGGTCCTTCCTGGGATGCAGGCTGATCCAATGAAGGCACATCGCATGTGGCTCCTCCTCACCCCTTCTCAGGCAATTTAGAACCAACTCATCAACATACTTGGAAGGAAGGAAATAATACTGGGAAGAAAGCTACCACTCACTCTGGCCACATGTTATACACAATGGTGACAACATAAAAACACCTGAGGCACAAGAAATCCTGGTTGCCTCTGCCTTGGTTTTGGAAAGGAGCTTTCCAAAATGTTTACTTCTGGTAAGCTTTTTTTTTTTAATCATGGAATATTTTAAACATATATAACAGTAGAATAATGCACTGGTTACTCAGCCTCAGAGTGACAGCTCATGCCCAATCTTGTTTCCTCTACTTCCCACCCCAATACCCTTATCTCATTGGGTTATTTTAAAGCAAATCCTAGACACCATAACGTTTCAACCATGACTATTTTGGTATATATTTCTAAAAGATAAGGGAGTCTTTAAAAGGTTATAATAGCCATAACGCCATTATCACTCCTGGAAAAATTATCATCAAATTGATCTAGTCAGCGTCTACAATTTCCCTGATTGTCTCATACATGTTTTGTACATCTCATTAAAAAGGCCATGTGTGTTTTAAGTCTCTTTTAATCTATAGTTTATCTCTCCCCACATCTCTGTCTCTGTCTCTCCACCTCTCCACTCTTGCTGTTTATTAATATTTGTGGAAGAAACCCATCGTTCGTCCAGCAGCATTTCCCCCAATCTGGATTTTGCTGCTTGTATTCCTGTGGGGTCCTTTAACATGTTCCTCTGTCTTCAGAATTTCCTGTAATTAGATCTAGAGGCTTGATCAGATTCAGGTTCGATTTTTGGCAGCAATACTTCATAGGAGGTATTGCTCTGTGTCCTTTTGTCAGGAGGCCCATAATATCTTGTGATCTCTTTTTTTGGATGAAGTTTGTAGTTGTGGATGTTTACTGCCTAGATTCACTATTTCATTAAGGATTGCAAAAATGATGATGCTTTTTTTTTTTTTTTTTAGACAGGGTTTTGTTCTGTCACCTTGACTGGAATGCATCGTGCGATCTTGGCTCATTGCAGCCTTAATCTCCTGGGCTCAAGTGATCCTCTCGCCTCAGCCTCCCAGGTAGCTGGGTCTAGGCATGTGCCACCACACCCAGCTAATTTGGTGTTCTAATTCTATCTTCCTTCTTCATTTATTAGCTGGAATACTTGAAAAAGGGCGTCTCCTGATTAACTCTTTATTTACCCCAAGGCACGGTATGCCCTCTTTCAGTATATACACTATAGACAGTGCATGACTTAGTTCTTTAACGGTTTTCAAATAATGAGTTTGTTTCCTAGCATCCTAAGAGGGTTTTTAAAAATTGATTTTTTAAAAAGCATCATTATGGGGCCAAGCTTGGTGATTTACACCTGTAATCTCAGCACTTTGGGAGGCTGAGGCGAGATGATCACTTGAGCCCAGGAGTTCAGGACCAGCCTGGGCTGGCAAGACTCTGTCTCTATAGAAAATACAAAAATTAGCCATGGAGCACATGCCTGTAGTCCCAGCTACTTGGGGAGCTGAGGTAGGAGGATTACTTGAGCCCAGAGGTCCAGATTGCAGTGAGCCAAAATCGCGCCACTGCACTCCAGCCTGGGCAACAGAATGAGACCCCATCCCCCAACCTCTCTCAAAAAAAGAGTATCATTATGAATATAGGGACTGAATGCTATTTGATGTGTTTCAGTCCCCTGTGATTCTTATTCTTATTGGTGTTCAAATGATCCTATTCAGCCAGAGAGAACCTCTTTGGATTGATTCCTATGTCTTTGACCCCAATTGGCTTTGATGGTTTCCTTGCTTTCTGGAACAGCAAGGTGCTCCAGACTCATCTTGTACACTTTCTGCCCCAAACATGGAATCAGCCATCTGTCTAAGGAGTCCTGGTTCCTTTGGGTGAGGAATGTTATTTAGAAAGCACGATCTTGTTTTATGCAATGCTCATTACTATTGGGTTGGTCATTGTTTCTGGGCATTTTGAGTGAATAGAGCTCAGAAATACATTTTTTAAAAGGTAAAATGCATCATAAATCATGATTACCAAAACTTGGAAGCAGCCAAGATGTTCTTCAATAGCTGACTGGGTAAACAAACTGTGGTACATCCAGACAATGGAATATTATGCAGCGCTTAAAAGGAAGAGTTACCAATCAATGAAAAGATACAGGAGAACCTTAAATGCATATTGTTAGGTGGAAGAAGTCAGTCTGTAAAGGCTACACAGATGATTCTAACTACACAAAAAGGCAACACTATGAAGACGGTAAAAGATCCATAGATTCCAAGTGTTTTGGGGAGGGAGGGCTAGACAGGGGGCACATGGGATTAGTGAAACTACTCTGTATGATATTATAATAGTAGATATATGTCATTATACATTTGTTCCAACCCATAGAATGTAAATCAAGAGTGAATTTGGATGTAAACTATGGACTTTAGTCAATGTCTCATTATTGATGTAACAGTTGTAATGAATGTATGCCATTATGCAATGTCACTGGTCTGATTTTTAAAAAAGAGCACTCCATTAATGAAAGATGTTCACAACAGGGGAAACTGGGAGGGGGTGGGGGAGATGACGGGATATACGGGAACTCGCTATTTTCTGCTGAATTTTTCTGTAAACCTAAAACTGCTAAAAAAAAAAATAAAGTCTACTAATGTGCTTAAAAAATCATGACACTTCTAATTTAAATTCAGGATTACCGTGTTTTTACTTAGTCTTGTCTGTTCTTTCTCCCATGAGAAATGCCCTTTCTTTTTAGTTCCCAGTGAAAGATAAACTCATCTGTTGAGTCTCACTTGACCCACTTCACACTCTCAGATAAGAATGCCAGTACTATCATGTCTTGGTCCATATGGGCAGCTGTAACAAAATACCTTAGACTGGATAATTTATAAACAACAAAAACTTATTGCTCACAGTACTGGAGGCTGGAAGTCCAAGATCAACGCCCAGCAGATTTGGTGTCTGGTGAGGGTTTGCTCTCTGCTTCAAAGATGGCGCCTTTGGCTGGGCACCTTGGCTCGCACCTGTAATCCCAGCACTTTGGGAGGCTGAAGCAGGCAGATCACTTGAGGTCAGGAATTTGAGACCAGCCTGGGCAACATGGTGAAACCCCATCTCTAGTTAAAAAAAACACACACAAAAATCAGCCCAGCGTGGTTGTGCGCACCTGTAATCCCAGCTACCAGGAGGCTGAGGCACGAGAATCGCTTGAGCCCAGGAGGTGGAGATTCCAGTGAGCTGACATCGTGCCACTGCACTCCAGCCTCGGCAACAGAGTGAGATCTTGTCTCCAAAAAACAAACCAAAACCAAACAAAACCAAAAAACAAAGATGGCACCTTCTAGCTGCGTCCTCACGTGGTGCAAGGGCAAAGGGATGAATAAGCTCCCCCAGAAGGGCACTACTCTGATTCATGAGGGCAGTCTTTATGACCTCATCACCTCCTAAAGGCCCCACCTCTTAATACCACATCAGATTAGGTTTCAACATAGGAATTTTGGGGTGACACAAACATTCAGACCACAGCGCCCAAACAGTATGATTATTATTTTTTTTCTTTTGTAGTTTATGTCTTTATTTTTGCTTTTTCTTTAGGGAATGTCTTATTGGGGAGGGACAGTCAAAATGACTGCGTTTTAGTGACCTGAGGTAATTCTCTGTGTGGTGATGTCACCAACTTGCCATAAGTTAGCCTTTTGTGTTTTTTGCTTTTGATATTTGAAATTTCCAAGCATTTCACATTATTTTATGATTATTTAAGTATTTGCCTGGTTTCCAAGTCAGGTCTACAAAACAAGAAATATTATGAAGGGTCTGTCTCCCCCTCCACCTTGTTTCCTTCCTCTCCCTTTAGAGAAATATTGCTGCTTCAAGTTTTTGTTTTGTCCTTCCATTTTAAAAGTTAATGCCTCTATTTTTCTTAGAGAAATGGGAGTATAAGCTACATACTCTTCTCCCAAATTATAAACTAAATTTTTTTTTCTAATCAAGCTCCCGATGCTTGCAGAGGAAGGCCTGACCTCAGACCTTGCACATCATCATCATCTACCCAATTTGAAACAAGTTATTTCTGCTTTTTGTCAAGGGTCGATTACTATTTGTAGGCATTGCTTTTGTTTTGTTTTATTTTGTTCTGTTTGGAGAAAGAGTCTCTGTTGCCCAGGCTGCAGTGCGGTGGCACAATCTCGGCTCACTGCCACCTCCGCCTCCTGGGCTCAAGCGATTCTTGTGCCTCAGCCTCCCAAGTAGCTGGGATTACAGGAGTGTGCCACCACACCCAGCTAATTTTTGTATTTTTTGTAGAGACAGGATTCCACCATGTTGGCCAGGCTGGTATCACACTGCTAACCTCAAGTGATCTGCCTGCCTTGGCCTCCTAAAGTGCTGGGATTACAGGCATGAGCCACAGCGCCTGGCCAAGGCATTGTTAATTGAGCTTTCAAACAACCCCATGGGTTAGGTATTATCTCTGGTTTTTGTAGAAGAGGAAACTGGGACTCAATGAGCTGGGATTTGTACAAGTGTCTCCCTGATTTCACTTACTTGTTCGTAAATATTTCTGCAGCACCTCTTTCAGACCCCATCCTAGGTACTAGGATACAGAGATGACCCACAGAGGGTCCTGTCCTCCTGGAGCTCACATCTAGTGGGGTCATCATGGTCTGAGCAGACAACTGTGGTATGGGACTGTCTGTCTGCCCACCTACTGCAAGGCAGCTCCTCAAAGGAATCTGCATCTGACCCACTCTGGGCGACAGCCCAGCACAGCTGAAATCAGTGGATGTTTGTTGAATGAATAAGTAAATAAATAAAGTTAAAAACAAAACAAAACAAAGCTTGAAGTTGTTAATGGAAGTCTAGTGCCTCTGAAACTAGCAAACCTTTGTAAAAAATTTTAATAACATTTAAATTATGAATATAATATACTTCATTATAGAAAAATTGGAAAGCATAGAAAAGCACAAATAAGAAAATAAAAATAATCCATAATACCAGCCCCCAGAGTTAGTCTTTTTGTTTTTTATTTTTTATTTTTAAATATTTATTTATTTATTTGAGATGGACTCTTGCTCTGTCACCCAGGCTGGAGTGCAACGGCACAATCTCAGCTCATGGCATCCTCTGTCTTCTGCGTTCAAGCGATTCTTCTGCCTCAGCCTCCTGAGTAGCTGGAATTACAGGCACACACCACCATGCCCAGGAAATTTTTTGTATTTTCAGTAGAGATGGGGCTTCACCATGTTGGCTAGGCTGGTCTCGAACTCCTGACCTCAAGTGATCAGCCCGCTTTGGCCTCTCAAAGTGCTGGGATTACGGGTGTGAGCCACTGTGCCTGGGCTTATTTTGGTCTTTTTTTCTGCATAAACACCCTTTAAGAAAAAAATTCGGATTATACCATCTACATGGCTTTATTGTTTGCAATGAGAAATATCTCTAACAATGCACTATGACCATTTTCCTAAGCGAATATCTCTTTAAAGCTAAGTGTCTACTTAGAGGTTGGATTTATTTTTTGCCAGTGATGACATTCTTCACCACATAAAATACTTATAAACTCAAGATTAAGGCTGAAATCACAATGGGAAGAATAGCAGGCTTTGAGGCTGCACGCTGTGCCTCAGTCTCGATTACACAATCCTTCCCCAGCAAACGCCAGGGAAATTCGACGAAGACATCAGCCTGGGGGAATCAGTCTTCCTTGGCCCCTTTAATACTAGGAGTGGTATTGTCAGCATAACCGCTTTCTGCAGTTCTGATCTTTGCAGGTACCACTAAAATTTCCTCTTGGCTGCAGAGAGGAACTATCATACAGTCATTAGAGCATGTGATTAAGGGCTGGCTCTGGAGTCGGACCTCCACCTAAGTCCTACTCCACCTGAGAAGGTCGTGTGACCTTGGCAAGGGACTTCACTCTGTGGGCTCTAGATCCCTCATCTGTAACTCAGGGCAGCTACTGTACCCACCTGTGCAGGCAGTCATGAGGAATCAATAGCACAGTGCCTAACACATAAGCCACCCATAAATATCAGCTAATATTATGACAACTTGTGTGTTTGGAGCTTCTGCTCTTATTTTCTGAGCTGTGCTTGCCATTCGCTGGTGTCAGGGCTGCTCTTGGCAGCTTGTCTTGACGGGAAGATAATCCAGGCCTTATGAAGTACCTGGATGGCTGCCATCATCTTGCCTGGAGGCACTGGGCATGGGTGTCTCAAGCATGCTCTGACCCCACCTGCACCTTAAGCAGCCACGCACCACAATTCCACTGACAGAGGCTTATGATTTTATTTTATTTGTTAACAAATTCATTTATGACATGTTACATTCATTATGATGTGATTACTGTACAAATAATCAGGGGAGGCAAGATCATGTCATAAATAAGTTTATGATTTTTGGAGTTAGACAACATGGGTTCAAATCCCAGCCCTCTTAATTTTTTTTTGCAACACAGGGTCTCACTGTGTTGCCCAGGGTGGAGTGCAGTGGCCCAATCATGGCTCACCGCAGCCTTGACTTCCCAGGCTCAAGCCATCCTCCCATCTCAGCCTCCCGAGTAGCTGGGACCACAGATGGCATGTGCCACCACGTTTGGCTAGTTGTTTTGTATTTTTGGTACAGACAGGGTCTCGTCATGATGCCCAGGCTGGTCTCGAACTCCTGAGCTGAAGTGATCCACCCACCTCAGCCTCCCAAAGTGCTGGGATTACAGGCGTGAGCCACTGCACCAAGCTATTTATTTGACTTTGAACAAACAATTTCCCATCCCTGAGCTTATCAGTTTCCTCATCAGTAAGTTGGAGATCATAATTGTGGATGGCTTTATTTTCCCCCATCTAGCATCCATTACCATGATTTTGCTTTTCCTTTGGGAGAACCAGTTTTCTCCCACCCTGAACCATGATTCATTCCTGGACTCTGAGTGGGGCATGTGACCCAGGCTTAAGCCAATCAGAATACTCCAGCATCTGACTGCAGAGATTCGTCTGTGGGTGGTCATGTGACTCAAGCCAGTCCAATAGCAGGAATCTCCAGGCTTTTGCTTGAAACACTTCTTTCCCATGGCCTTGCAGGTCAGAGGATGTTAGAGGAGCTGCTACAAAGCCATCTTGCTCCCAAGTGGGACTGCTTGTCTGAGAATGGAGCTGCAATAGAGGAGGTAGAACCAAGAGAACCCACAGTATGTGCATAAATTTTGAGCCCCTGTGTGAAGCTCATCATGATTTTCTATTGATACAAGCTAATTAATTTTTTTTCTTTGCTTAAGCCAATTTGAATTGGGTATTCTGTTACTTTCAGCTGAAACAGTCCTGGCTGATAAAACAATAGTATGTATTTCCTAGAGTTAAAAGGAGTAGACAAGGAAACATATAAATCTAAAGCCCTCAATACACAACGCCCTTGGCACAAAGTAAGTGCTTAATAAATGGGAGTTGTTTATATTGTTGTTATAAATTTAACTGTAGAAAAACAAGAAAGTGCAGATAAAACAAAAAGGCAATCAAGAAAAACATTGCTTTATTTTTAATTTTTATTTTGTTTTTGAGACAGGGTCTTGCTCTGTCACCCAGGCTAGAGTGCAGTGGTGTGATCATGGCTCACTGCAGCCTTGAACTCCCAGGCTCAAGTGATCTTCCCATCTCAGCCTCCCAAGTGGCTGGGACCACAGGCATGCACCAACATGTTTGGCTAATTTTTTTTTAATTATTATTTTTTGTAGAGACAAGGTCTCACTATATTGCCCAGGCTGGTCTCAAACAATCTTCATGTCTTGGCCTCCCAAAGTGCTGAGATTACAGGCGTGAGCCACCATGCCTCGCCCAGGTTATTCTTAATCTCACCTTTTAGAGGTAGGTAAGTATTTTGAAATATTTTTATTCCAGACATTTTCCTATATATGTGTATTTATATAAGTGCCAAAATAAGATTACTCTGTAATACTGTTCTGTAGCCTATTTCATTTGGATATAAATCAAGCACATTATGAAGATATATCTGTACAGCACAGCCATTCATAATGGCTGCATAGCATTCCATGTTTTCGTTGGCTCTTCAGATGATCTCTAAATTATTTTTGTACAAATAACTTTGTGATGGCATTCTCATAATCAATCTATATCTTTGTGGATTTTATATATATATATATATACTTTTTTTTTTTTGGAGACACAGTCTTGCTCTGTTGCCAAGGCTGGAGTATAGTGGTGCAATTGCGGCCAACTGCAACTTGAACTCCTGGGCTTAAGCAATCCTCCTGCCTCAGCCTCCTGAGTAGCTAGGACTACAGGTGCGTGCCACTACGCTCAGATAATTTTTAAATTTTTTTGTGGAGATGAGGTCTCACTGTGTTACCCAGGCTGGTCTCGAACTCCTGGGCTCAAGTGATCCTCCAGTCTCAGTCTCCCAGAGTGCTGGGATTACAGACGTGAACCATTGCTTGCCAGATTTTATAATCGTCTAATGATAAGTTTCTAAGGGTAGGATTGCTGAATCTGAAAGTTTTAAAGATGGAAAAACCTACAGTGTAATTTTTATTGAAATGTTTAATATTTGAATAAAGTACATTATTAAGAATTTAAATGTCTTTCACAGAAAGTGGAGAGCCCTGCCCTGTGGGCTTTAAATCTTGTTCCACTTCAGACACTTTCACAGCTCTGATGTCATGAATACTGTGATCACCCAGCACAGGAGGGACTGCGATTGCCAGAACTCTGACATCAACAGCCTGTGAGGACAGCAAGCTGGATGTGGCTTGCTCTGAACATCTGCCTCTCCACTCAGGAGACCTAGCTCCTTGCAGAGCCTCATTCTTCCAGGTGTTTCAGGGTGACCCCAGCAGGTAGATAACATGCACCCACAGATGAGTGAGTCCTGGTTGCCACTTGATTTTGAAAGGAAAAAGTAAAATTGCATTTATTTCCAAATGACATGCTTATCTAGGTAGAAAATCCATCGTAACCTACAAAAAAGCAACTAGAATTAATAGGCAAGTTTAGCGAGGTTGCCAGATACAGGATCAATATACAAAAATCAACCATATTTCTATCTTCTGGTGATGAACCATCATTAATTCAGTTTTTTTAAACAGTGTGATTGAGGTTTTCACATAAGTTCTGGTTGCATTTTACACCCCCTCTATCCTCCCTCACCGATGCTGCCGTTGCACTGCCAAACAAAGTTCACCACCACGACCACTGGTCATGCCAGAACTCGCAGCTTCTGGCTGCCTCTGAGCCTCCTTGGCCTGTTAGAGACAAGCGATGCTGCTTCTGTCATGATGGCTGCCACTAATCCACATGG
Source organism: Symphalangus syndactylus (assembly GCF_028878055.3). Lineage (NCBI taxonomy): Eukaryota > Metazoa > Chordata > Mammalia > Primates > Hylobatidae > Symphalangus > Symphalangus syndactylus. The sequence goes on from NC_072425.2 coordinate 18,221,100, forward strand.
CTCCACTTGGCCCGCTGTCCATGTGGTGCTGCTCCTCCCTGTGGACTTCCTGTGCTCTGATGACCTTGGAGGAAACGGCAAGGTCGCTGGCTTATGCTTGGTTAGGGGGCCCCACAGCAGGACAGCTTGGGCACACGAAGGGCTAGAGTTTAGAGAAACGGGGCTTCCTTCTGCACAGCGCCTCTTCTCTCCACATTGTCGGCAGACCTGTGTCCACACTGCAGTCAAGACTGCCATCTGCCCCCCAGAGGACCACCCTGTGTCCACACTGCCCTCAGCTCCCCAGCCTGGGCTGAACCCAACTCACTGTTGCTGGCTCTCTTCTCCTAGGGTAGATCCTTTTTCAGGGGCTCTCTGCTCCTCCTCAGAACCCTGCCTTGTCACCCAGCTCTCTTGTCCTCCTTGGCTGGCACTTGTCTGAGCTCCCTGTTGCTGTGCCTCATGTTCGACCCCAGTAGGCTGCCCAGTCCTTGGCCAGATCGTCCATTCCATGACAGATGCAGAAATGGAGACTCAGGGGGCCCCGACCTGCCCAAGGCCTCAACAAATAATGACAGAGCCGGAGTTTGAGCCCATTCCTCCCTGATATACCAGGTTTCGTGCTGGTTCTGCCATGTCCTCCAGGGCCAGCTCACTTCCCACCAGCTCCCCAAATCTGGCATCTGTCTGGCTCTGCACGGGGAGGCTGGTAGGCAAAGGGGTGTAAGATAGATGAATGGGCCCTGTGGCACTTTGTGCAAGGATAGCCAGGCGCTGCCCCTCTCCACATCCCTGGCCTCTAATCCCTGCATCCTCCATCCCTAGTGCCACCCTAGAGCCCGCAAATCTTGCCCCCAGGCCCAGCTTCTTGCCCCCAAGCCTCCTGAGCCTGGAGCCCTCCACTTGCCTCAGCAGGGTGGTGTTGGTCTGGGGCTGGGTTTTGACAGGCAGCTGAGCTCACCATGCTCCAGGCCTGGCCCCCTCCATCCCCCACCCCCATCCCAGCTGGTTCCAGAAGGGAAGCGGGGGTGGGGGCAACTTCACAGGGAAACTTTTGTTCTTGCCTAGAACAGACACGGGCTGGGGACCGAGCTTCCCCTTGGCTGCCACGGAGACCGGGGCCACTTGAGTTCATGTTTATTTTCACAGTGCGGATTCCATGGAGATAATTGGCCCGGACAGGGAAGCCCTGGGAAGCGGGCTTGGGCCTCCGTGGAGCGCCTACTATGTGCTAGGCCAAAGACAGGCAGGAGACAGTGGAATCTACAAGACAGTCCTGGGGACTAGACACTGGGCCGTACTTGCCTGCAAAAGAGGCAGCCAAGGTTCAGAGAAGGGAAGCCACTTGCCCAGGGTCACACAGCAGGTTAGCAGAGAGCTGGAAGGGAAGGCTACCTGCTCCTGGGGCTCTTCCTACTTTGTGCCTGAGTTACAAGCAGAGTAATTCACTCTCCCTGAGGCTTCACGGAGAAAGTGCTGCCCAGAGCTCCAAGCGGGCCAGGGTCCCTGGAGCAGGATGGACTGGAGTGTAGGTGGCTCTTCCAAGACAGAGGCTGTAACCTAAGCTGAGGCCTTGGGCAAACAGCATAATTCTCTGGGCCACAAACTCCTCCTCTGTGAAACGGGGCTATTAATAATGTTTGTTTCATCACAGGGCTGGCATCCAGTAAGAACTCAACGATAACCGTTGCTAATGTTATTATTATTACTGTTGCTAATGTTATTGTTATCACTGCCATTCTTCTATTTCACTCAGTCTCAAGACCTTGGGCTCATCGTGGGCCCCAGGAATCTCCAATAAGATGTATCAATGCCTCTCTGAGTGGAAGCTTTTTCTGCTGAATCTGTGAGGGATGGGAGAGGAGGGCCAGTCATATCTGAATCATTGCTGCTGTCTGCCCCTGAGGAACAGCCCCGGATTTCTCAAGGAATCACCCCCAGCCCTCCTGGGGGGCCCACTGCCCCTCACTCTGAGCCCTGCCAGCCCTCGTCCTAGTCCTTCCCCAAAATCCACCCTCCATGTTATTTATTGATTTTTCTGGATTTACTTTTCCCATCCGTTTATTTCATGACTGAAATACACCTTGAAGCCCCGTTGTGTCCAACTCACCGAGCCGGACTTGCCAGGTCAATGATGCACGCCGGTTAGACCAGCGTCTATGCAGGAAGACCCAAGGAAATGGCCGAATCAAAACCCAAACATGGAACCAATAAAATCCTTAACCTGACACTACAAACTTCCCACAGACTTCAGAGAAATACCTCAAGAAGGGCACGACCTTTTAGTTTCTCCCCAAGGCTACCTCCTCCTCCAGCGAGGTCTTTCTAAAATACAGATTTGACCTTGTCACTTCCCGGCTTCAAAAACCCTTCGATAGCCCCTCAGTCTTTATTATTCTTATTCGCTAACATTTATCGAGGTCTTCTGCTCGCCGGATCCTGCGCCGAATGCCTTTCGTGAGTTTGTTCCCGTGGGGCAGGGACCACTGCCCTCTTGGTGTCAGGGATGAGGGAACGGTGAGGTGGGGGCACCATTCGGGGTCACACAGCTGGCGAGTGGGATGCAAACCCAGGTTGGTCTGGATCTGAAGCTCACCTACCTTCCACCTATCTGCTGCATGGCCAGATGCCTCAGCCTGCCCTTGGGGACCCCCACGACCTGGGGCTGATGTCCCCCAGCCTCACTTCACATCATGCCTCCCTCTGCCTTGTCTAGGTTGACCCCCTCAGTCATAGCTTCTCTCCTCCAGTCTCAATGTGGAAGCTCCACCATCCCCAGTGGCCTCCAGACCTCAACCTGATGTCCTCCACAGGGACCTCCCTGCCTCCAGTAACCTGACTCAGACTTGAACTTCTGAATCACAGCAGCTCTTCATGTCTCCCATTTGGAAATGAAAACTCTCCCTGGACTTCAAGCCTCCTGCTAGCTACTGTCTTCCATCTCTCTTTCCATTTCCTGCCAAGCCTTTAAAAGAGGGGTGTATAGCCCCTGCCCTTGTCCACCTCCTCACCGCCCCCACCTCTCAGCAGCTTGCTACCATCTCTCACCTGAAACGGCGGCTGGCTCGGCTGCCCCCACCCTGTGAGTTGTCTGGTCCCTTTGCCAGACTTTTTGGCCTCATCCTACACCCTTAACGTTCCTCTTCCCTGGCTCACCACCTACCCCCTGGCTTCTCCTTCTCCAGCTACATTTTGGCATTTCTTCTTTTGCTCTGTGTCCCCATACTGGTGTCCCCCAGCATTCAGACCCAACCCCCATGGCCAGCTGCCTCCTGGTGTCCTCACTGGGACACTCCCCAGGCCCCGGTGGCCTTCTCCCCATCAGGCCTCCTCATGGGCCCCCATCTCCCTGGGAGGCATCACCATCAGCCACCAGCCAGGTGTGACACCCGAGCGTGCTGCAGGCTTCCTCCTCTTCTTCTCCATTTTCCACTCCTCCTTCTCCAAGTGTGGTGCCAAGTCCTGTCCATTCTACCTGTGTATCTTGGGACACCCCTCGTCAGCAGCCCCATTCTGGCTGCCATATTTTAGCTCCTTTCTGGTCTCCCATCGCTACCATCCCCCTTCAAGTTCTGCTCCCTGCTGGGCACAGAGTGACCTTTCTCAAAGGCAAGTGCTATCTTGCAATGTCCCTTCTGTGGCTCCTTGTCGCTCTCACAAAAAAACCCACCTCAATAAAGCCCATCGTAGTCTGGCCCCTGCCACTTCTCAAACCTACTTTCTCACTGTGGCATCTTGGATCGGTTCATTAACTTCTCTTGCCAGTCTCTGATGCTCCATAGCAGAATGAGCTACGTGCAGATCCCCTGACACTCCAGGCTTCATGCCTCCTGCTTTTTTTTTTTTTTTTTTTTTTTTTTGAGACAGAGTCTTGCTCTGTTGCTCTGGCTGGAGTACAGTGGTGCAATCTCGGCTCGTTGCAACCTCCACCTCCTGGGTTCAAGTGATTCTCCTGCCTCAGCCTCCTGAGTAGGTGGGTTCACAGGCATGCACCACCACACCCGCTAATTTTTGCATTTTTAATAGAGACGGGGTTTCACTGTGTTGGCCTGGCTGGTCTCGAACTCCTGACCTTAAGTGATCCACCTGCCTCAGCTTCCAAAAGTGATGGGATTACAGGCACGAGCCACCACGCCTGGCCTTCAGGCCTTGTACTTTTATGTGAGCCTTTCCTGCTGTCTCCAATACCCTTCCTCTCTGGCCCTCCAGGCCAACTGCTGTCCCTCCTCAAGTCTTCATGCAAATGCCACCTGCCTTTGATTCCCCCTGGGAGACTGAGGGCCCCTTCTCCTGTGGTCCTTTCAGAGCTTATACAGGCACCCATTAAAGTGATCATTTATGATGTTGTAATAGTCTTGTCATATCTGTCTGCTGCCCCTGCCCCCCACTGAACTGGAAGTTTCTTGAAGGTAGGACTCAGGGAGGATTTCATTCTGGGTCTTTTTGTGCTCAGCTCAGGGGTTGGCATGGGGGAAAAGCTCAAAAAATATTTGTTGAATTCCCTTCAAAAAAAAAAAAAAAAGGGCCAGGTGTGGTGGCTCACGCCTGTAGTTCGGCACTTTGGGAGGCCGAGGCGTGTGGATCACATGAGGTCAGGAGTTTGAGACCAGTCTGGCCAACATGGTGAAACCCCGTCTCTACTAAAAATACAAAAATTAGCTGGGCATGGTGGCACATGCCTGTAGTCCCAGCTACTCAGGAGGCTGAGGCAGAAGAATTGCTTGAACCCTGGAGGCAGAGGTTGTAGTGAGCTGAGATCGCGCCACTGCACTCCAGCCTTAATGACAGAGTGAGGCTCCATCTCAAAAAAAAAAAAAAAAAAACACTGGACTGAAAGTTTGAAGGTCCCCTTGGGTTGGGGCTGGAAATACCAATAGCCAAGGGCTGGTCAATTGAGGCTTCAAGCCAGAGCCAAACTTGGGGTCTCCTGGGCAGTATCACTCAACACACTCCTCTCCAACACACATCCTGGGAAGCAGAGTTCTGTGAACTCTGGAACTAGAACCCGGCTTCCAGTGTCCTGGATGAATTGAGGTCAACCTTGCCTGAGGCTTTTGGAGCCAGACAGGACTGGCTTTAAATCTCCACTCTGGAGGCTGAGGCAGGAGGATCACTTGAGCCCAGGGGTTCAAGGCTGCAGTGAGCTATGATTGCACCACTGCACTCCAGCCGCAGCCATACAGCGAGACCCTGTCTCAGAAAAAAAAAAAAAAAATCAGCCCTTCTGCCCTTCTTCCCAGCTGTGTGGGCTTGAATAAGTTCCTTCACTTCTCTGAACTTGTTTCTCCTCTTGCAAATTAAGAATGATAATTTACACCTGCAGAGCTGTGTGGATTCAATGAGGTAGATTCAATGGAGTAGCCGGACCCATAGGGGGCACCTCGTGGGTGCTCAGGAATTGCTCGTTCATGCAATCACACAGCCTCAGTGCCTCCCTGCATGGCCCACACCCCGGCCTTTCACCACCCCCAGGGAGATCTGGCTGGCCAGAGGATAATTGCTGATGAGGACACTCAGGTTCAGAGAGATCAGGCTTTTTGCCCAAGGTCACACAGCCAGTGAGTGACGCTGAGATTTGCATTGGGCCGATCTCTTAGCCATGGGTCTACTCCGTGTGTCCTTCCCAGACCAGGCTCACCTACGCATTCCCAGTGTAGGTGAACTCGGAGCGTCCTGAACTCGGAGCGGCCTCTCTCACAGCTCTGGGAGCCAGGCAGGCTTTCCCGCTTCCCCGCCTCCCCTCTGCCCACCGCTGGATCTGTTTAAACTAGCCGAGCAGGGTGAGGTGGGGAGGCGGCGGCGAAGGTACGGAGATGTTTGTTTTCCTTGGGGGTTTATATCAACATTGGTCTTGACATTTCGCCTGTTATTATGTGTGGCTCTTTAGAGGGTGAAATAATATTTTCTTTTGCTTGAGAAAAGGACAAAGTTCAGACAGAGCTCTTGGCCCCAAATGGATTTTCCTCCTTCTCTGCTTTCCATGTGCCATAGCTACTTGGAGTTCCGGAGAGCCATTTCTGTGGAGCGGACATCCTCTCAGGGCCACGGGTGCGATCCGGGGCTGCAGACAGCCACAGTGTGCTGTAGACACAACCTGCACTCCACAGGTTCACTCTGTGCTCTAAACACCATCTGCTTCCCAAGGATGAGGTTTGTGGGTCACTGGTACCTTCCATGGGGTCACCCCTGGTGTTCTCTTGATATCTACAGTGTGTGCAGGCTTGCTGTGTGCTGTGTGAGTCCTCCAGGAGGCTCACTTTTCCTTAGACACACTTGGGGAGCAGCTGCTGTCAGTACACTGGCAGTGCTGTGGGTACGCTGTCTGTGCTGCTGGCACCCTGGACATGTCTAGGAGTGGCAGATACAGGTAGTGCGGATGGCTTATCATAGGCAAATCCCATAGGCCCTAGGGGTCCCCCGTGAGCTCCAGAGAATGTAGGTAAACATCAACTAGGTGCCTGGAGATGTAGACATTCTCCAACATCCATGGAGAAAGTCCCGCAGTGCAGGTACACCATGTGTGTTAGGGTTCTGTGCAGCAAGTGGGAGGGCAAACACCTGCCAGTACTCTCAGGGTACGGAGACCTCTGTGTGCTCTAGAGATGCCCACCGGGTATGCCACAGATCACTGTAATGACAGTCACCGTGTGGCCACAGCCCTCATCCTAGTTTGTTAGGACTGCCATGAAAAGTACCACAAACTGGGTGGCTTAAGACAACAGAAATTACTCTCCGTTCCTGGCGGCCAGAAGTCCAAAATAAAAGGGACAGCAGGGTTGGTTGCTTCTAAGCCTCCAAGACAGAATCGGTTCCATGCCTTTCTCCTGGTTTCTGGGAGCTGCTGGCAGCCCTTGGTGTTTCTCGGCTTGTGGCCTTATCACTCGGATCTCTGCCTCTGTGGTCACGTGGTGCGCTCCCTGTGTGTGTGTCTCTGTGTCTGAATCTCCTTTCTCTTATAAAGACATGAGTTTTTGAATTTGGGGCCCACCCTAATCCAGTATGACCTCATTTTAGCTTAACTAATTACATCTGCCAAAGACCTATTTCCAAATGAAGTCACATTCTGAGATTCCAGGTGGATGTGGGTTTGGGGAGATGCTATTCAACCCAGTACATTTCCCATTGCTTGAGCTCTGACTGCAAAGAACTGAGTTAAATCCCTTATACATATGACTTCATTTAATCCTCTTGCACCCTGAAGAGGCGGATGTCATTGGCCCCATTTTATAGTCAAGCAGTTGAGGCTCAGAGGTGAAATTTCACTTGTCCAGGATATACAGCCATGGTAAGGGGGTCTAGGATTCATGCTTAGGCCTGCTGGGGTCCCCCACCACACTGCCCTGACAACACCCTTGGGGGCTGAGGGCACATTTCTTACATACTCTGCACTTTCTAAGCCGGGGTTTCTGTTGACATTTGGGACTGATTAATTCTTTCTTGTGAAGGGCTATCCTTGCATTTATGATTAAGTGTCCCTGGCCTTTACCCATTACATGCCAGTGGCACCCTCCCTCCAGTTGTGACAACCAAAAATACCTCCAGACATTGCCAGATGTGCCTTGGGGGCTAACTCTGCCCTGGGATGACAGCTGCTATTCTAGGTGCACTCTTTCTGGAGCAGATGTGGTCTGTGTAGGAGGATCAGGGCTTGCCTCTTTGGTCTGACAATGAAGGTTCAGGGTCAGAGACGGCAACAATAATGAAGATGATGGTGATGATAATGTATGTGCTGGGCACTCTACTTGCAGTATCTTATTTAATCCCTGCCCCAACCCCAGAGGGACCCACAGTGTGGGGTTGGTGAATGAGATTGTGGAAGCTCAGCACCTGCTTAGTGCCTCAGAGGCACTTTGCAAAGGAAAGCCCATGTCCTCAACACCCCCAGCGTGCTCTTGGGGCCTGGGAATCCTTCCTGGGATTGCCTGGTTGATTCAAAAGTTCAAGGCAATCAAAGCTCCTGGGGAGGAAGATCTGCTCGTGGATTGCTCATACTGCTCAGTGACTGGTGGATTTCAGTACGTGCTTCCCTGTTCACCTTCAACACCTTTAAGGGCAAGCTTCTACCTGGGTGGATCCAAAATGGTAACATCCTAGTTTTATTATTTATTATTTATTATTTTTATTTTTAAATGGAGTCTTGCTCTGTAGCCCAGGCTGTAGTGCAGTGGCACGATCTCGGCTCACGGCAACCTCCATCTCCCGGGTTCAAGTGATTCTCCTGCCTCAGCCTCCCGTGTAGCTGGGATTACAGGTGCATGCCATCACGCCTGGCCAAGTTTTTTTGTATTTTTAGTAGAGATGTGGCTTCACTATGTTGGCCAGGCTGTCTTGAACTCCTGATCTCAGGTGATCTACCCACCTCGGCCTCCCAAAGTGCTGGGATTACAAGTGTGAGCCACTGCGCTTGGCCAATTTAAAAATGTTTATTTATTTATTTATTTATTTATTTATTTAGAGATGGGGTCTTGCTCTGTCGCCCAGGCTGGAGTGCAGTGGCACTGTCTTGGCTCACTGCAGCCTCAACTGCCTGGGCTCAAGTGATCCTCCCACCTCAGCCTCCCAAGTAGCTGAGACTACAGGTATGCACCACCATGCCTGGCTAATTTTTTTTTGTATTTTTATTTTTATTTATTTTTTATTTTTTATGTTTTTGAGATGGAGTCTTGTTCTGTCACCCAGGCTGCAGTGCAGTGGTGTGATCTCGGCTCACTGCAACCTCCACCTCCTGGGTTCAAGTGATTCTTCTGCCTCAGCCTCCCTCCCGAGTAGCTGGGACTACAGGCACACGCCACCACACCTGGCTAATTTTTGTATTTTTAGTAGAAACAGGGTTTCGCCAGGTTGGCTAGGCTGGTCTCCAACTCCTGACCTCAGGCAATTCACCTGCCTCGGCCTCCCAAAGTGCTGGGATTACAGGCGTGAGCCACTGCACCCGGCCATTTTTTGTATTTTTAGTAGAGACATGGTTTCACCATGTTGGCCAGGCTGAGCTTGAACTCCTGACGTCAGGTGATCCACCTGCCTTGGCCTCCCAAAGTGCTGGCATTACAAGTGTGAGCCACTGCACTTGGCCAACATATATATATATATATATATATATATATATATATATATATATATATTGAGATGAGGTCTTGCTCTGTCGCCCAGGCTGGAGTTCAGTGGCACTATCTCGGCTCACTGCAGCCTCACCTACCTGGGCTCAAGTGGTCCTCCCACCTCAGCCTCCCAAGTAGCAGAGACTACAGGTATTTGCCACCATCCCTGGGTAATTTTTTTATTTTTTATTTTATGTTGCCGAGGCTGGTCTCAAACTTCTAGGCTCAAGCAATCCTCCTGCCTCGGCCTCCCAAAATGCTGGGATTGTAGGCATGAGCCACTGTGCCAGGCCATATCCTAGTTTTAGAAAGAGCAGCTTCTCTCCCCAGAATAAAGACTTGTCGCCTTATTAGGTCATCTCTTCTAAATATGTCTGATCCCAGCTGATAAACAGAGAAGCTGGGTGGCTCAGTCTAATGTTCTGAGAGGACCGGGCACTGTGCAGGAACTTCATGGAGTGTGTGATTCCAGGGAGAGTGTATTGGGAAAGGAGGTGGGCAGATTGCCTGAGGTCAGGAGTTTGAGACCAGCCTAGCCAACATGGCGAAACCCCATCTCTATGTGAAGGGGATGTGGCATCAAGCTGGCCACTGCGTCTAGGGATGACTGTCCCACAGGATAAGCTGTGGTGTTGTGTGAAGGACATCTCAGGACCGTCCAATCTGGGGGAAGATGGGGAAGCACTATCCACTGGCACCAGCCCCTCCTGATCAAAAGTTAACTCTTCTTGGCCGGGCGCAGTGGCTCATGCCTGTAATCCTCGCAAGTTGGAAGGCCGAGGTGGGTGGATTGCCTGAGCTTAAGAGTTCAAGACCGGCCTGGGCAACATGGCAAAAACCCGTCTCTACTAAAAATACAAAAAATTAGCTGGGTGTGGTGGCATGCGCCTGTAGTCCCAGCTACTTGGGATACTGAGGCACGAGAATTGCCTGGGAGGTGGAAGCTGCAGTGAGCTGAGATAGCGCCACGGCACTGCAGCCTGGGCAACAGAGTGAGACTCTGTCTCAAACAAAACAAAACAAAACACAACAAAAAGTTAACTCTTCTAGAATGTCGAGGCTGCATACTTGTTACCTCGGAGTGGGTTCCACTGTGCAGTGTCCCATGGTTAGCTCCAAGGCAGGAGGTGAGAGGAGCGTGGGCCCCACCCGACGGAGGCACTGTCCTGTGGCCTCTGCATGGAGCCGGCTGGATCCTCTGCAGAACCGTGCGCCACAACAGACATGAAGACTGGAACAGGTGGAAGATCTTGTTGGCATCCAGAGTGCTCAAGAGTGTCCAAAACAGCTCACTGACGAGGTGCCATTTGGGCTGGGACCCAAGATGAGAGGGAACGAGCCTTGTGCCTGACCCTCTGAGCCACCTATGAGGAAATCTTCCAGAAAGAACATTGTGGTTATGGCTTTTATCCATCATTTCTTTTTTTTTTTTTTTTTTTTTTTTATTATACTTTAGGGTTTTAGGGTACATGTGCACAATGTGCAGGTTTGTTACATATGTATCCATGTGCCATGTTGATTTCCTGCACCCATTAACTCGTCATTTAGCATTAGGTGTATCTCCTAATGCTGTCCCTCCCCCCTCCCCCCACCCCACAACAGTCCCCGGAGCGTGATGTTCCCCTTCCTGTGTCCATGAGTTCTCATTGTTCAATTCCCACCTATGAGTGAGAACATGCGGTGTTTGGTTTTTTGTCCTTGCGATAGTTTACTGAGAATGATGTTTTCCAGTTTCATCCATGTCCCTACAAAGGACACGAACTCATCATTTTTTATGGCTGCATAGTATTCCATGGTGTATATGTGCCACATTTTCTTAATCCAGTCTATCGTTGTTGGACATTTGGGTTGGTTCCAAGTCTTTGCTATTGTGAATAGTGCCGCAATAAACATACGTGTGCATGTGTCTTTATAGCAGCATGATTTATAGTCCTTTGGGTATATACCCAGTAATGGGATGGCTGGGTCAAATGGTATTTCTAGTTCTAGATCCCTGAGGAATCGCCACACTGACTTCCACAATGGTTGAACTAGTTTACAGTCCCACCAACAGTGTAAAAGTGTTCCTATTTCTCCACATCCTCTCCAGCACCTGTTGTTTCCTGATTTTTTAATGATGGCCATTCTAACTGGTGTGAGATGGTATCTCACTGTGGTTTTGATTTGCATTTCTCTGATGGCCAGTGATGAGGAGGATTTCTTCATGTGTTTTTTGGCTGCATAAATGTCTTCTTTTGAGAAGTGTCTGTTCATGTCCTCTGCCCACTTTTTGATGGGGTTGTTTGTTTTTTTCTTGTAAATTTGTTTGAGTTCATTGTAGATTCTGGATATTAGCCCTTTGTCAGATGAGTAGGTTGCAAAAATTTTCTCCCATTGTGTAGGTTGCCTGTTCACTCTGATGATAGTTTCTTTTGCTGTGCAGAAGCTCTTTAGTTTAATGAGATCCCATTTGTCGATTTTGGCTTTTGTTGCCATTGCTTTTGGTGTTTTAGACATGAAGTCCTTGCCCACGCCTATGTCCTGAATGGTATTGCCTAGGTTTTCTTGTAGGATTTTAATGGTTTTAGGTCTAACATATAAGTCTTTAGTCCATTTTGAATTAATTTTTGTATAAGGTGTAAGGAAGGGATCCAGTTGCAGCTTTCTACATATGGCTAGCCAGTTTTCCCAGCACCATTTATTAAATAGGGAATCCTTTCCCCATTTCTTGTTTTTGTCAGGTTTGTCAAAGATCAGATAGTTGTAGCTATGCGGCATCATTTCTGAGGGCTCTGTTCTGTTCCATTGATCTATGTCTCTGTTGTGGTACCAGTACCATGCTGTTTTGGTTACTGTAGCCTTGTAGTATAGTTTAAAGTCAGGTAGCGTGATGCCTCCAGCTTTGTTCTTTTGGCTTAGGATTGACTTGGCGATGCGGGCTCTTTTTTGGTTCCATATGAACTTGAAAGTAGTTTTTTCCAATTCTGTGAAGAAAGTCATTGGTAGCTTGATGGGGATGGCATTGAATCTATAAATTACCTTGGGCAGTATGGCCATTTTCACGATATTGATTCTTCCAACCCATGAGCATGGAATGTTCTTCCATTTGTTTGCATCCTCTTTTATTTCATTGAGCAGTGGTTTGTAGTTCTCCTTGAAGAGGTCCTTCACATCCCTTGTAAGTTGGATTCCTAGGTATTTTATTCTCTTTGAAGCAATTGTGAATGGGAGTTCACTCATGATTTGGCTCTCTGTTTGTTTGTTATTGGTGTACAAGAATGCTTGTGATTTTTGTACATTAATTTTGTATCCTGAGACTTTGCTGAAGTTGCTAATCAGCTTAAGGAGATTTTGGGCTGAGACAATGGGGTTTTCTAGATATACAATCATGTCATCTGCAAACAGGGACAATTTGACTTCCTCTTTTCCTAATTGAATACCCTTTATTTCCTTCTCCTGCCTGATTGCTCTGGCCAGAACTTCCAGCACTATGTTGAATAGGAGCGGTGAGAGAGGGCATCCCTGTCTTGTGCCAGTTTTCAGAGGGAATGCTTCCAGTTTTTGCCCATTCAGTATGATATTGGCTGTGGGTTTGTCGTAGATAGCTCTTATTATTTTGAGATACGTCCCATCAATACCTAATTTATTGAGAGTTTTTAGCATGAAGGGTTGTTGAATTTTGTCAAAGGCCTTTTCTGCATCTATTGAGATAATCATGTGGTTTTTGTCTTTGGTTCTGTTTATATGCTGGATTACATTTATTGATTTGCGTATGTTGAACCAGCCTTGCATCCCAGGGATGAAGCCCACTTGATCATGGTGGATAAGCTTTTTGATGTGCTGCTGGATTCGGTTTGCCAGTATTTTATTGAGGATTTTTGCATCAATGTTCATCAAGGATATTGGTCTGAAATTCTCTTTTTTGGTTATGTCTCTGCCAGGTTTTGGTATCAGGACGATGCTGGCTTCGTAAAATGTGTTAGGGAGGATTCCCTCTTTTTCTATCGATTGGAATAGTTTCAGAAGGAATGGTACCAGTTCCTCCTTGTACCTCTGGTAGAATTCAGCTGTGAATCCATCAGGTCCTGGACTCTTTTTGGTTGGTAAGCTATTGATTATTGCCACAATTTCAGAACCTGTTATTGGTCTATTCAGAGATTCAACTTCTTCCTGGTTTAGTCTTGGGAGGGTGTATTTGTCCAGGAATTTATCCATTTCTTCTAGATTTTCTAGTTTATTTGCATAGAGGTGTTTGTAGTATTCTCTGATGGTAGATTGTATTTCTGTGGGATCGGTGGTGATATCCTCTTTTTCATTTTTTATTGCATCTATTTGATTCTTCTCTCTTTTCTTCTTTATTAGTCTTGCTAGCGGTCCATCAATTTTGTTGATCTTTTCAAAAAACCAGCTCCTGGATTCATTAATTTTTTGAAGGGTTTTTTGTGTCTCTATTTCCTTCAGTTCTGCTCTGATTTTAGTTATTTCTAGCCTTCTGCTAGCTTTTGAATGTGTTTGCTCTTGCTTTTCTAGTTCTTTTAATTGTGATGTTAGGGTGTCAATTTTGGATCTTTCCTGCTTTCTCTTGTGGGCATTTAGTGCTATAAATTTCCCTCTACACACTGCTTTGAACGTGTCCCAGAGATTCTGGTATGTTGTGTCTTTGTTCTCGTTGGTTTCAAAGAACATCTTTATTTCTGCCTTCATTTCATTATGTACCCAATAGTCATTCAGGAGCAGGTTGTTCACTTTCCATGTAGTTGAGCGGTTTTGACTGAGTTTCTTAATCCTGAGTTCTAGTTTGATTGCACTGTGGTCTGAGAGACAGTTTGTTATAATCTCTGTTCTTTTACATTTGCTGAGAAGAGCTTTACTTCCAACTATGTGGTCAATTTTGGAATAGGTGTGGTGTGGTGCTGAAAAAAATGTATATTCTGTTGATTTGGGGTGGAGAGTTCTGTAGATGTCTATTAGGTCCACTTTATGTAGAGCTGAGTTCAATTCCTGGATATCCTTGTTAACTTTCTGTCTCGTTGATCTGTCTAATGCTGACAGTGGGGTGTTAAAATCTCCCATTATTATTGTGTGGGAGTTTAAGTCCCTTTGTAGGTCACTGAGGACTTGCTTTATGAATCTGGGTGCTCCTGTGTTGGGTGCATATATATTTAGGATAGTTAGCTCTTCTTGTTGAATTGATCCCTTTACCATTATGTAATGGCCTTCTTTGTCTCTTTTGATCTTTGTTGGTTTAAAGTCTATTTTATGAGAGACTAGGATTGCAACCCCTGCCTTTTTTTGTTTTCCAGTTGCTTGATAGATCTTCCTCCATCCCTTTATTTTGAGTCTATGTGTGTCTCTGCACGTGAGATGGGTTTCCTGAATACAGCACACTGATGGGTCCTGACTCCTTATCCAGTTTGCCAGTCTGTGTCTTTTGATTGGAGCATTTAGCCCATTTACATTTAACGTGAATATTGTTATGTGTGAATCTGATCCTGTCATTATGATGTTAGTTGGTTATTTTGCTCGTTAGTTGCTATAGTTTCTTCCTAGCCTCGATGGTCTTTACAATTTGGCATGTTTTTGCAGGGGCTGGTACCGGTTGTTCCTTTCCATGTTTAGTGCTTCCTTCAGGAGCTCTTTTAGGGCAGGCCTGGTGGTGACAAAATCACTCAGCGTTTGCTTGTCTGTAAAGAATTTTATTTCTCCTTCACTTATGAAGCTTAGTTTGGCGGGATAGGAAATTCTGGGTTGAAAATTCTTTAAGAATGTTGAATATCGGCCCCCACTCTCTTCTGGCTTGTAGAGTTTCTGCTGAGAGATCAGCTGTTAGTCTGATGGGCTTCCCTTTGTGGGTAACCCGACCTTTCTCTCTGGCTGCCCTTAACATTTTTTCCTTCGTTTCAACTTTGGTGAATCTGACAATTATGTGTCTTGGAGTTGCCCTTCTCGAGGAGTATCTTTGTGGCGTTCTCTGTATTTCCTGAATCTGAATGCTGGCCTGCCTTGCTAGATTGGGGAAGTTCTCCTGGATAATATCTTGCAGAGTGTTTTCCAACTTGGTTCCATTCTCCCCATCATTTTCAGGTACACCAATCAGACGTAGGTTTGGTCTTTTCACATAGTCCCAAATTTCTTGGAGGCTTTGTTCATTTCTTTTTATTCTTTTTTCTCTAAACTTCCCTTCTCTCTTCATTTCATTCATTTCATCTTCTATCAGCGATACCCTTTCTTCCAGTTGATCGCATCTGCTAGTGAGGCTTCTGCATTCTTCGCATAGTTCTCGAAACTTGGCTTTCAGCTCCATCATCTCCTTTAAACCCTTCTCTCCATTGGTTATTCTAGTTATCCATTCTTCTATTTTTTTTTTCAAAGTTTTTAACTTCTTTGCTATTGTTTTGAATTTCCTCTCGTAGCTCAGAGTAGTTTGATCGTCTGAAGCCTTCTTCTCTCAACTCATCAAAGTCATCCTCCATCCAGCTTTGTTCCGTTGCTGGTGAGGAACTGCGTTCCTTTGGAGGAGGAGAGGTGCTCTGTTTTTTAGAGTTTCCAGTTTTTTTGGTCTGTTTTTTCCCCATCTTTGTGGTTTTGTCTACTTTTTGTCTTCGATGATGGTGATGTACAGATGGGTTTTTGGTGTGGATGTCCTTTCTGTTTGTTAATTTTCCTTCTACCAGACAAGACCCTCAGCTGCAGGTCTGTTGGAGTTTACTAGAGGTCCACTCCAGACCCTGTTTGGCTGGGTGTCAGCAGCGGTGGCTGCAGAACAGCGGATTTTCGTGAGACCACAAATTCAGCTGTCTGATAGTTCCTCTGAAAGTTTTGTCTCAGAGGAGTACCCGGTTGAATGAGGTGTCAGTCTGTCCCTACTGGGGGGGTGCCTCCCAGTTAGGCTGCTCAGGGGTGAGGGACCCACTTTAGGAGGCAGTCTGTCCGTTCTCAGATCTCCAGCTGCGTGCTGGGAGAACCACTACTCTCTTCAAAGCTGTCAGTCAGACAGGGACATTTAAGGCTGTGGAGGTTCTCGCTGAGTTTTTGGTTGTCTGTGCCCTGCCCCCAGAGGTGGAGCCTACAGAGGCAGGCAGGCCTCCTTGAGCTGTGGTGGGCTCCACCCAGTTCGAGCTTCCTGGCTGCTTTGTTTACCTAAGCAAGCCTAGGCAATGGCGGGCGCCCCTCCCCCAGCCTCGTTGCCGCCTTGCAGCTTGATCTCAGACTGCTGTGCTAGCAATCAGACTCTGTGGGCATAGGACCCTCCGAGCCAGGTGCGGGACACAATCTCCTAGTGTGCTGTTTTCCAGGCCCGTTGGAAAAGCGCAGTATTAGGACGGGACTGACCCGATATTCCAGGTGCCGTCTGTTTCCCCTTTCTTTGACTAGGAAAGGGAACTCCCTGACCCCTTGCGCTTCCCAAGTGAGGCAATGCCTCGCCCTGCTTCGGCTCGCGCACAGTGGGCTTCACCGACTGTCCTGAACCCACTGTTAGGCACTCCCTAGTGAGATGAAACCGGTACCTCAAGCAGAAATGCAGAAATCACCCGTCTTCTGTGTCGCTGGGGCTGGGAGCTGGAGACCGGAGCTGTTCCTATTCGGCCATCTTGGCTCTACCCCCATCATTTCTTTTAAAACATTTACTTAGTGTTTTTTTAGAGGTGGGGTCTTGCTATATTGCCTAGGCTAGTCTCAAATTCCTGGTCTCAAGCAGTCCTCTCTCCTCAGCCTTCTGAGTAGCTGGGATTACAGGCACAAGCTACCACACCCAGCTATTGGTCATTTCCTTTTTCTTTTCTTGAGACAGTCTTGCTCTGTTGCCCAGGCTGGAATACAGTGGCATGATCATGGTTCACTGTAGCCTCGACCCTCTGGGCTCAAGCAATCCTCCTGCCTCAGCCTCCTGAGTAGCTGGGACTACAGGTGCTACCACACCCAACTAATTTTTAATTTTTAGTGAATATGGGGTTTTACCATGTTGCTCAGGCTGGTCTCAAACTCCTGGGCTCAAGAAATTCTCTTCCCTCAGCCTCCCAAAGTTCTGGGATTACAGGCATGAGCCACCATGCCTGATCAATTGGTCATTTCTCGACGTTTGGGGTAACCTGGGACCAAGCCATGTGAGCCTAGCAGGCTTCAGATGCCTACACAGAGCCAACTCTGGATTCTGTAGAGTCAGAGCCAATAGGAGGTGGTTCTTAGGAAATCAGGTAAAGACCAGGGGTGCATTCTGGTTGGGACCTTAATGATTTGATGATGATTGTAGATGATTATAGATGCTTGTGGTTACTCTAGAGCAGTGCTGTCCAACAGAAATATACAAAGTATACATAATTTTAAATTTCTTGGAGCCACATTCAAAAAAACAGGTGAGATTCATTTTAATAAAATATACTATTAGCTGGGTGCGGTGGCTCATGCCTGTAACCCCAGCACTTTGGGAGGCCGAGGCAGGTGGATCACCTGAGGTCAGGAGTTTGAGACCAGCCTGGCCAACATGACGAAACCCCATCTCTACTAAAAACACAAAAAATTAGCCGGGCATGGTGGTAAGTGCCTGTAATCCCAGCTATTCAGGAGGCTGAGGCAGAAGAATCGCTTGAACCTGGGAGGCGGAGGTTGCAGTGAGCCAAGATCGCGCCACTGCACTTCAGCCTGGGCAACAAGAGAGAAACTCCACCTCAAAAATATATATATATATGTATATATATATAGTTTAATCCAATATATCCAAAATGTTATCACTTTAATATGTAGTCAATATTTTAAAAAGTGCTATTTTATATTGTTTCATTTTCACTATGTGTTTGAAATCTGGTGTGTGTTTTACACTAAGAGCACACGTCAATTGGGACTGGCCAGATTTCAAGTGTTCGATAGCTACCATGTGGCTAGTGACTGCACCGTTTGACAGTACAGCTCTAGAGACTAGAGCTGTTTGTATATTTGGATGGCATATTTCTATTGTCATAACTAGAAGAGTCTTAGTGAACAACTGGCCCATTGGCCAATCACTTACCCAGGAGTCTGCTGGTGTCAACAGCTGAGGCATTATCATTGATGGACATCCTGTGCCTTTAGAAAAAAATTAACGTTTTATTAGGTTAGTACAAAAGTAATTGTGGTTTTGCCACAAAAGCAATGGCAAAAACAGCAATTATTTTTGCACCTACCTAATATTTTGAGATAACCGTAGATTCACATGCAGTTGTAAGAAATAATATGCCTTTTACTCAGTTTCCCTCAATCTTGCAAAATTATGGTGCACTATCCACCACAGGAAATTGACATTGATATAATCCACAGAGCTTATTCGGATTCCCTTATTTTACTTGCACTCATTTGTGTGTGTGTATGTGTATATATTTAGTTCTGTGTATCACATGTGTAGGTTTGTGCATCCACCACCACAGTCAAGATACAAAACAGGCCAGGAGTGGTGGGTCATGCCTATAATCCCAGCACTTTGGGAGGACAAGGTGGGAGGATCACCTGAGGTCAGGAGTTCCAGACCAGCCTGGTCCAAATGGCGAAACCGTATCTCTACTAAAAATACAAAAAAAAAGAAAAAAATTAACCAGGCGTGGTGGCAGGCACTTATAATCCAGCTATTCGGGAGGCTGAGGCAGGAGAATCATTTGAACCCGGGGGCAGAGGTTGCAGTGAGCTGAGATCACGCCACTGCATTCTAGCCTGGCCAACAGAGCAAGACTCTCTCAAAAATAAATAAATAAATAAAATAAAAAAAGATACAAAACAGTTCCATTTTGGAACAGTGATTCTAGAGGAACAGTGAGCTGATCTCGGCTCACTGCAAGCTCCGCCTCCCAGGTTCACGCCATTCTCCTGCCTCAGCCTCCCAAGTAACTGGGACTACAGGTGCCTGCCACCACACCCAGCTAATTTTTTTGTATTTTTAGTAGAGACGGGGTTTAACTGTGTTAGCCAGGATGGTCTCCATCTCCTGACCTCATGATCCACCCGCCTTGGCCTCCCAAAGCGCTGAGATTACAGGCATGAGCTACCGTGCCCTGCCAAGGAACAGAATTTTAAGGATGGGTTTTCTAAATTGGTTCTGAGGTTTCTGAAATTGGCTCTCTAACCCGATTACACTTAAAGATGGTAATGACTCTATTTCTAGTAGTAAAGAGAGCACTGAGAACTGTTTATGGAGATACACAAAATATCCCAATCAACCACTTACAAGAAGCAAGGAGCTAGGTGGCTCTGTATATGATCCTTGCAAATATTTTTGGAAAAATAAGGAATATAATGTTGTTGATTCCCTGCTCCTAATGTTGCAGGACAAAGTGTGAAAGAAAAGGATGAGCTCAGGGATTTGAATACCCAGCCCAAGAGCTGCATAAATGAACTAAGAGCTTCTAACT
This sequence comes from Symphalangus syndactylus, assembly GCF_028878055.3. Taxonomy (NCBI): domain Eukaryota; kingdom Metazoa; phylum Chordata; class Mammalia; order Primates; family Hylobatidae; genus Symphalangus; species Symphalangus syndactylus. Next base: position 18,240,529 of record NC_072425.2, read on the forward strand.
GTGTCCTAAATAAGAACCTCACCTCCTGCAGCCATAGTGCTGAAATTGCTGAAAATCAAATGCAGAACCTTATCCTGTAATTGGCTGAATTACAGCACCAATTGAACTCCCAGCCTTGAAGGGAGTTTACTATTAAAGTGAGGGCATCGGTTGGGAAAGAATGGGATCCTGTGTTTGGATGGGGACATGTGGGAAGGCTCTGGTGAACCTGGGGACATTGAGCCTCTAAAATTCTTGAGTCTTCTTTGCCAGTGGAAGAAGTCTCCCTACCCCCAGCTACATTGACCTCCCTACCTCCAGTGAAGTTGGCTTCCCACCCCTAGCAATGGTGGCCTCCCCAACTCTAGGGACAGTGGCATCCTCATCCCCAGTGGTATCAGCCTCTCTAGCCACACTGGTGTTGGCTGCTGTATCTCTGTTTGAGGGGATTCACCCTGCATTGCTGGAGGAAATGATAATGGCCTCCTTAGGCAGTTGCTCTGCAAGACAGTACCATCCCCACTACCCCCTCTTTGCTTCTAGACCTGTAACTAGACTCAAGTATGAAGTATGCTACATTCCAAAAGAACTACTTGAGTTTTCTAATTTAGACAAGTAGAAATCTGGGGAACATGTATGGAGATGGATATCAAGGGTATGGGCTAATGATGGAAGGAACATAAAGTTGGATCAGGCAGCATTTATTGACATGGGCTTACTAAAGCAGAGATTCTGCATTTAATGTTGCAGCTTGGGGAGTTAGAAAGGGCTCTTACAGTTTGTTTGGTTAGTTAGCTGAAACATGGACCAAAAGATGACCCACTGTGAGTGAACTGGAAATGCCTGACCTTTGGCTTAATGTAGAGGAGGAAATTCAGAGTCTTGGCTGGGCATGGTGACTCATGCCTATAACCCCAGCACTTTGGGAGGCCAAGGCAGGAAGATCACCTGAGGTCAGGAGCTCGAGATCAGCCTGGCCAACATGGTGAAACCCTGTCTCTACTAAAAAAATACAAAAATTAGCTGGGCATGGTGGCATGCACTTGTAATCCCAGCTACTCAGGAGGCTGAGGCAGGAGAATCACTTGAACCCGAGAGGCAGAGGTTGTAGTGAGCTGAGACTGTGCCACTGCACTCCAGCCTGGGCAATGTAATTTTAAATTTCTTGGAGCCACATTCAGAAAAAAACAGGTGAGATTCATTTCAACAAAATATAATGGCTGGGCGTGGTGGCTCACGCCTGTAATCCCAGCACTTTGGGAGGCCAAGGCGGGTAGATCATGAGGTCAAGAGATCGAGGCCATCCTGGCTAACATGGTGAAACCCCGTCTCTACTAAAACTACAAAAAGTTAGCCGGGCGTGGTGGCAGGCGCCTGTAGTCCCAGCTACTCGGGAGGCTGAGGCAGGAGAATGGCGTGAACCCAGGAGGCAGAGCTTGCAGTGAGCCAAGATCATGCCACTGCACTCCAGCCTGGGTGACAGAGAGAGATTCCATCTCAAAAAAAAAAAAAAAAAATATATATATATATACATACATATATATATTATTGGCTGGGTGCTGTAGCTCATGCCTGTAATCCCAGCACTTTGGGAGGCCGAGGTGGGTGGATCACCTGAGGTCAGGAGTTTGAGACTAGCCTGGCCAACATGATGAAACCCTGTCTCTACTAAAAATACAAAAATTAGCTGGGCGTGGTGGTGTGTGCCTGTAATCCCAGCTACTCAGGACGCTGAAGCAGGAGAATGGCTTGAACTCAGGAGGTGGAGGTTGCAGTGAGCCGAGATCATACCATTGCACTCCAGCCTGGGTGACAAGAGGGAGAGTCCATCTCACAAAAAAAAAAAAAAAAAAAAAAAAGAAGAAGAAGAAGAGGAAGAAAAGAACAAGAAGAAGAAGAAAGGAAGAAGGAAGAAGAAGGAAGAAGAAGAGTTCAGGCCAGGCATGGTGGCTCACATCTGTAATCCCAGCACTTTGGAAGGCCAAGGCTGGCAGATCACTTGCGGTCAGGAGCTCAAGACCAGCCTGGCCAACATGGTGAAACCCCGTCTCTACTAAAAAAAAAATACAAAAATTAGCTGGGCGTGGTGGCATGCACTTGTAATCCCAGCTACTTGGGAGGCTGAGGCAGGAGAATCACTTGAACCTGAGAGGCAGAGGTTGCAGTGAGCTGAGACTGTGCCACTGCACTCCAGCCTGGGCAATGGAGCAAGACTGTCTCAAAAAAAAAAGAAACAGTTGTAGGGAGATGGGAATGCTAGAGTGTATTTGTCATTTAAGACCTACTTATCTACACTGGGAGAGTCTAGGATATACCTGTTGTGGTTTGAATGTTTATGTTCCTTCCAAAATTTATGTTGAAACTTAATCCCTATTATGGTGGTATTAAGAATTGGGGCCTTTTGGGAAGTGATTAAGCCATGAAGGCTCTGTCCTCATGAATGGATTAGTGCCTTATCAAAGGGCTGGGGGAACTACCTTAGGTTCTTGTTGCCCTTCCCACTTCTGCCATGTTAGGACCAGCATTCTTCCCTTCCAGAGGATACAGCAACAAGGCACCATCTTGGAAGCAGAAAGCAGCCCTCACCAGACACCAATCCTTCCAGCGCCTTGCTCTTGGACTTCCCAGCCTCCAGAGCCAAGAGAAATAAGTTTCTATTGTTTACAAACTACCCTACTCTCTAGTATTTTGTTATAGCAGTGGAAACAGACAAAGACAATACCTTTCACCAGCCCCTGGAGAAATAAATTTGTGAGGGGACCCCCAGTGTCTTTGAAGGGTTCCATGATCACTCTTCTTCGCAGGCCACACCTTACAGTAGGAACCACAGCCACTCAATTGGAAAACCTAATGCAGTGGGAGCAACTGGATCCTGGGGTAGCAGGGGCCAAGTGGCAGCACTCAACTGCCAAAGGCGAGGTGGGCATGGTTACTGTGATGGGCAGCAGAGTCAAAGCAACTATCAGAATAGTCTGACTCTACAGGCCTATGGCATTGGCTGGTTCATCATGGTGCTCCCAGAAATGAAATGGATAGGAAACACTAAATTCTTACTAGATTCATATAAGAAGAGAAGTTCTGGGTCAAGTGAACAAAAGTCTTACTCACATCATAAAAACAGCAGGTCATGACTCTTTGATCAATTCCCAGATTTATACACTCAGCAAGTTTATATACTCAGAACAGCCTGAATAAGGGAGGCTGGGTCCCTCTGGGGAAGGACCCTGGTACACAACCCCAAATTTATACTGTTAACCTCTCTCCTAGCCTTCCCCAAAGGGACCTACAGCCTTTTTACCAGAGTAACTGTGCATTGGAACAAAGGAAATAATCAGATTTTTCAGGGGCTACTGGATACCATCTCTGAACTGACACTGTCACTAGGAGACCTCACATGTCACTGTGGCCCTCCAGTTAGAGCAGGGGCTTATGGAGGTCAGGTGAGCAATGGAACTTTAGTTCAGGTCTATCTTACAGTAGGTCCAGTGGGTCCCCAAATCCATCCTGTGGCTATTCTCCCAGTTCCAGATGCATAATTGAAACAGACATACTAGCAGCTGGTAGAATGCCCACAGTGGTTTCCTGACCTGTGAAGTTGAAGGCCATTATGGTGGGAAAGGTCAAGTGGAAGCCATTGGAACTGCTCTACCTACAAAAATGGTAAATCAAAAGCAATACTGTATTTCTGAAGGGATTGCAGATGTCAGTGCCACCATCAAGGACTTAAAAGATGCAGGGGTGGTAATTCCTGCTCATCCCCTTTCAACTCTTTTATTTGGCATGTGCAGAAGACAGATGGATCCTGGAGAATAACAGTGGGTTATTGTAAGCTTAACTAAGTGGCAACTCTGATTACAGCTGCTGTACCAGATGTCGTTTCATTTCTTGAGCAAATTAACACATCCCTTGGTACCTGGTATGCAGCTATTGATCTGGAAAATACTTTTTTCTCTATCCCTGTCCATAAGGCCCACCAGAAGCAATTTGGCTTCAGCTGGTGAGGCCAGCAATGCACCTTCACTATCCTGTCTCAGGGGTCTACCAACTCTCCAGCTCTAGGTTATAATGAACTCACAGGGATCTCCATCACTTTTTCTTTCCACAAGATACACTGGTCCATACATTGATGACATTAGGCTGATTGGACCTAGCGAGCAAGAAGTAGTAACTACTCTAGATTTATTGTTAAGAGTGTCAGAGGCTAGGAAATAAATATGACTAAAATTTGGGGGCCTTCTACCTCAGTGCAATTTCTAGGGGTCCAGTGGTGTGGGACCTGTTGAGATATTTCTTCTCAGGCAAAAAGTTATTGGAACTGGCCCCTCCTACAACCAAGAAAGAGGCACAATGTCTAGTGGGCCTTTTTAGATTTTGAAGGCAACATATTCCTCATTTGGATGTTTTGCTCCAGCCCATTTACTGAGTGTCCCAAAAGCTGCTAGTTTGAGAGGGGCCCAGAACAGGTGAAGGCTCTGCAACAGGTCCAGGGTGCTGTGAAAGCTACTCTGCCACTTGGCCCATATGACTTGGCAGATCCAGTGGGGCTCCAGGTGTCAATGAATGGCAAGGATGCTGTTTGGAGCCTTCAGTAGGGCCCCATGGGTGATTTGCTCCACAGGCCTTTGGGATTTTGGAGCAAGGCTCTGCCATTATCTGCAGAGAATGACTGTTTTTTTGAAAGATAGCTCTTGGCCTGGTACTGGGCCTTAGTAGAAACTAAGCTTTGGGTGGTCCCTAGACATTTGACCAGGGTTCACCAAGTTACCATGTGACCTCTGAGCTGCCCTTCATGAACTGGGTGTTATTTGACCACCAAGTCAGAAAGTTGGGTATGCACAGCAGTGCCCCATCATCAAATGAAAGTGGTATATACACAGTCAGACCCAGGCAGGCCCTGAAGGCACAAATAAGTTACATGAAGAAGTGGCCCAAATGCTCTTGGTTCCCACTCCTGCCACACTGCCTTCTCTCTACCAACCTGCACCTGTGGCTTATGGGGACTTCTTATGATCAGTTAATAGAGAAGCAGAAGACCCTGGCCTAGTTTATAGCTGGTTCTGCACAACATGTGGCATCACCAGAAAGTAGGTACAGCCCCTCTCTGGGACATCCCTAGGACACTGGTCAAGGAAAATCTTCTCAGTAGGCAGAACTTCAGGCAGTGCACCAGTTGTGCACTTTGCTTGGACAGAGAAATGGCCAGATGTGCGATTGTAAACCAATTCATGGGCTGTAGCCCGTGGTTTGATTGGATCACCAGGGACTCGAAAGAAACACAGTTGGGACATTGGTGACGAAGAAATTTGGGGAAGAGGTATGTGGGTAGACCTCTAAATGGGAAAAAAGTGTGATGACATTTGCGTCCCATGTGAACGCTCACCAAAGGGTGACCTCAGCAGAGGAGGTCAAGTGGATAGGATGACCTGTTCTGTGGATACCAGTCAGCCTCTTACCCCAGCCACCCCTGTCATCATCCAATGGGCTCATGAACAAACTGGCCATGGTGGCAGTGATGGAAGTTATGCATGGGCTCAGAAACATGGATTTCCACTGATCTGGACTGATCTGGTATGGCCACCTCTAAGTGCCCAATCTGTCAGCAGCAGAGACTAACACTGAGCCGCTGAGATGACACCATTCCCTAGGGTGAACAGCCAGCTACTTAGTGGCAGGTTTATTACGCTGGACAGCTTCCATTATGGAAGGGGCAGTGTTCTGTCTTTACTGAAGCAGACATTTACTCTGGATATAGATTTGCCTTTCCTGCAGGCAATGCTTCTGCCAAAACCACCATCCATGGACTTAACAGAGTGCCTTATCCATTGTCATGGTATTCCACACAGCATTGCCTCTACCAAGGAACTGGTAGAAGTGCAATGGGCCCCTGCTAGTGGAATTCACTGGTCTTACCATGATCCTCACTGTCCTGAAGCAGCTGGTTTGATGGACAGTGGAATGGCCTTTTGAAGACTCAGTTACAGCACCAGCTAGATGGCAATAGCTTGCAGGGCTGGGGCAAGATTCTCCAGAAGGCTGGATATGTTTTGAACCAGTGCTTAATATATGGTCCTATTCTCTCATAGCTAGCATTTCCAGGTCCAAGAATCAAGGAGTGGAAGTGGGAGTGGCACCACTCACCATTACTCCTAGTGACTCATCAGCAAAACTTTGTTTCCTTCTCCCAAGACTTTATGCCCTGTTGCCCTAAAGGTCTTAATTCCAGAGGGAGGAGTGCTTCCACTGGGAAATACAACTATTCCATTGAACTGGAAGTTAAGATGCCATCCAACTATTTTGCTCCTTGTGCCTCTGGGTGAACAGGGAAAGAAGCAAGCTATGATGTTGGCTGGGGTGATTGATCCAGATCACCAAGGGGACATTGGGCTGCTGCTCCACAAGGGAGGTAGAAAAGAGCATATCTGGGATGCAGGAGACTCCATCTCTTAGTATTACCATGTCCTGTGATTAAGGTCGATGGAAAATGACAATAGCCCAGTCTATTGGACTATGAATGGTCCAGACCCTTCAAGAATGAAGCTTTGGGTCACCTCACCAGGTAAAAACCATGACCAGCTGAGATGCTTTCTGAAGGCAAAGGTTGTACAGAACAGGTAGTAGAAGACGGTAGTTTTCTGAGACGGAATTTCACTCTCGTTGCCCAGCCTGGAGTGCAATGGCACGATCTCGGCTCACCGCAACCTGCACCTCCTGGGTTCAAACATTTCTCCTGCTTTAGCCTCCCGAGTAGCTGGGATTACAGGCATATGCCACCATGCTTAGGTAATTTTTGTATTGTTAGTAGAGATGGGGTTTCACCATGTTGGCCAGGCTGGTCTTGAACTCCTGACCTCAGGTGATCCACCCTCCTCAGCCTCCCAAAGTGCTGGGATTACAGGCGTGAGCCACCACGCCTGGCAGAAGATGGTAGTTATTAATGCCAGTTTAACCACATGACCAGTTAGAGAAATAAGAACTGTAATTGCCATGAGGATTTCCTCCTTCTTTGGTTATGAATACATTTGTGTTTTTATGCTTATATTAAACAAATATCTTTGTTTTCTTTCCTCTCATTCCTTTGTCATGTAACATAAGATTTATTGACTTTGTATCACTATTTAAGTATTGTTAATTTCACATCATAGTATTGAAGTTACAGGATATCAGGAGAGGAGTAAACACCACTCAAGGACTTTATCTCCTTTTCTGGGGAAGGGATTAGAGCATTTTCGTTGTACACAGGATAGTTGTATCATGTTCAGTGGAACCAAAACCTTATTATTGTTTTTATTTGGAGATTAAGTATGGCTTCAGAAGATGCCTATGAATGCCTTGTTGACAAGGGGTGGACTTATGATGGTTAATTTTGTGCGTCAGCTTGACTGGGCTAAGGGATGCCCAGGTAGCTGGCAAAACACTATTTCTGGGTGTTTCTGTGAGGGAGTTTCTGAAAAGGAATAGCATTTGAAAGGACATCATTCTCACCCATGTGGGAGGGGACCATGCAGTCTGCTGAGGGATTGAATAGAACAAAATGGCAGAGGAAGACAGCATTTGCTCTCTCTTCTGGAGCAGGGACATTCATCTCCTCTTGCCTTTGGACAAGGACGCTCCTCATGCCTGAGCCTTTGGACTTGGACTGGGGCTTACACCATCAGTCCCTTGGTTCTTGGGTCTTCCAGCTTAGACTGGAACCACACCACCAGCTTTCCTGGTTCTCCAGCTTGCAGATGACAGATGTGGGACTTCTCAGCCTCTATATTGTGTGAGCCAGTCCCTCATAATAAATCTTTCTGTATATTTATATATGGAGATCCTATTGGTTTTGTTTCTCTGGAAACACTGACTAATACAGCCCTTTGCCCAGCTTCGCTCCAATGGTAACGTCTTGCAAACTATGGTACAATATCACCACCAGGAAACTGACTTGATACAAGCCACAGGGTTTATTCAGATTCCCCTATTTTACTTGTACTCATTCGTGTGTGTGTGTGTGTGTGTGTGAGAGAGAGAGAGAGAGAGAGACTGAGAGTTCTGTGTGTCTCATGTGTAGGTTCGTGTATCCACCACAGTTAAGATACAGTTCCATCACAAGGATCCCTCATGGTGTTTTTTGTAGCTACACCCACCTCCTTCCTGTATGCCCACCCTGCCACTTTTGACGTCTGGAAACCACCAATCTATTATTTTCTAAAATGTTGTCATTTCCGGCCAGGTGCAGTGGCTCACGCCTGTAATCCCAGCACCTTGGGAGGCTGAAGCAGGTGGATCACTTGAGGTCAGGAGTTTAAGACCAGCCTGGCCAACATGGTGAAACCCTGTCTCTACCAAAAAAAATTAAAACAAATTAGCGGGGTGTGGTGGTGCAGGCCTGTAGTCCCAACCTCAAGAGGCTGAAGTGGGAGAATTGCTTGAAACTGGGAGGCAGAAGTTGCAGTAAGCCAAGATCGTGCCACTGCACTCCAGCCTGAGTGACAGAGGGAGACCCTGTCTCAAAATAATAAAATAAAATAAAATAAAATGCTGTCATTTCAAAAATGTCATATAAGTGCAATCATATAATATGTGAGCTTTTGGGATTGGCTTTTTTCACTTAGCATTATTCCCTAGAGAGTCATTCAAACTGTGGCGTCGTCAATACTTGGTTACTTTTTCCTGTTGAGTGGTATTCCACACCACATGACTTTCGGCGGGTCCTGGTACCCTCATGGAGGGAGGAGCCACACACACATCCTCAGTGTGCACCTCACAGCCAGGGGTCTGTTTTATGGAGATTATTATTTAAATGATCAAGGGTAAAGTTAGGGTAAGAATGACATAAGATAATGTATGTAAAGTGTTTGGCAGAATGACTGGCAAATAATACGTACCCAATAAACATTAACCAAAATAAAGTGCTCTAACACACAGAAAAGAGGGGGATTAAGCCCTCCCAGTCCCATATCACGTAGCATAGATTTTTATCCTAAAGATGTTTCAGACTGGGTTGTCCTGCGTTGCCCACTGGGAAGTAGAGGGGCTAGATTCACACCCCGGTCCAGCTGCCTCCAGATTCTGGATGCTGCTCCATTGGCCCGGATGTCGGAGGCTGCAGGCAGACCACCCACACTGGCCTGATGGGCCCCAAGACTCTCAAAGGACCTCCAGCTGCAGAGCATGCCCTACACCCTGACACTTCCCTTCTACCCTGGTCCGAATTGCCATCACCTTCTGCCTGAAGAGACAGCAACGGCTCATGACTGGCTTCTCTGCTTCTGTCTCTTAGAGTTCAAGTCAACACACATCCTACTTCTGCTCATGACCCCAGTGCACTGAGAGTAGAAGTCCCATGACCATCTGCAAAGCCCCGTGTGACCTGACCTGCACTGGTCTCTGAGCTCGCTCTGCTCCAGTGCCTCCTTCCCTGGATGTGCTGGGCAGGCACTGGACTCAGGACATTTGCACTTGCTGTGCCTGCTGCCTGGAAACCTCCTCCCCGAGATGTCTGTGTGGCGGCGCTTCCCTTTGGCCACCCTATTTGTAACCTCTTAGTGATTCCCACCCCAGCATTCCCTACTCCCCTTTCCTTCTCTGTTTTTCTCTGGAGCACCCAGCACCATCTAACCTACTGCTTATTAATGTTGTGCACTGCCTGTCTCCATCCCCCACTTTACTGGAGCATGAGTTCCACCAGGGCAGGGATGTTGGTCTGTGTTGCTCACTGCTGTGTCCCTGGAACAGTGCCGGGTGCATGGCAAGACATGGAAGTGCTCAGTGAATGCCTGCATGCAGCTGTACCCGCAGCTTGGCACCCATTTTCTTGGGCACAAGTTGTACTTGCTGCAGAAGCAAAACTCATGACTACATTGGATTCACTGGTGAAGATTTAAGTCTCAACCCACTCCATGCACTGGGCACACTTCCTGCATCATGAGCACCACAGCTACCCAAAGTCCAGAGTGGCCCTGGCTCTGGACCTCGCACTGGTCGGTGCCTATTTCCCTGAGGACTCAGCACTGGTCAGCTGCAAATTGGCTTAAGGGGAGAAAGAGCGCTGCTTGGACCCTTGTTTTTCAACCCAGGCCATAGGGCAGAGACCTCCCTGGGTTCCTGATGCCACTGGTCTTACCCTCCATTTGGGTCCTTCAGACTCCATTATTCCCAGTAGAGCTGTGGAGATGGTGGGGTTGGGGGGTGGGCACATGCCAATCGAATGAGGTCCAACTGTGGGCCATGCCATCATCATTCTTAACATCAACCCTTGGGATGCAGGCGCCACCATTGACTTGACACTTGAGCCCCTGAGACCCGAACATCTTGCCAAGGCCTCTGCAGTAGGAGGTGGAGCTGGGGGTCCACCCGGCCGCCTAGGGCCAGCATCTGCAGTGCAGGTAGAGGTGGGAGGGTTTGGGCTGATGTCTGCAGGTCACGGGCCATGGCAGGCTCTGAATGTCCCTGTGTCCCCAGAGCCACCTGCAGGCCATCTACGATAAGGCATGCACAGGAGGCTGGGTGGGCTGGGAGTGACATCCAGACCCCCAGCTAGAGGGGGCCTCTAAATGCTCCCTGGGACTCCACTGGGCATGAATTTCTCCAGGGCCACTCCCTTCGAGTTCTATCTGCTGCTGAAATGTGGGGGCTGGGGCAAGCCCCACACCACAGCCTGCCCAACTAGGTGCGCCTGGACTTCCCCTCCCACTGCACAGGGATGCTGTGCACTGGGAGCCAGAAGCACTGTCCCTGGGCAAGGACAGGCTGGCCAGTACTGCGGGACACAGACAGGGAGAGGTCAGGATCAGCCAAACAGTGGCTAGGGACCCAGGGGACATACTAGGCATACCCCTAAACAGCAGGCATGAGTTTCAACCAGACAGGGTCAGGGCACAGGGGGTTGTGGCTGCAGACATGGCTGGACAGTGGCTGGTGACAGGACAGCACTACAGATACAGTGGGACAGTGCCTGGGGACACAGCAGGTCGGGCTCTTGGGGGGGCCTGACCTGGAGCTGTCCCTGGTCCCTCCCCAGGTCCCTCAGCCCTGCCCTTCCCCCGCCCTGGTTGCAGCTCCCTGCTCTGCGGCTGCCATGCCACTGTCTGACGCCTTTGAAATCTTATCTCTCATCTTGTTCTCTGTTTCCTCCTTGTCCAGGCCTCATCTGTCTCTGGCCTCCCACCCCCACCTGCTTCCCATCTGCGGCCCTTCCCTACTGTCCCTGCACCACTGGCCATCGCCTCCGTCCTCCCTGCTGTCCAGCTCCAGTTCTTCCCTACCCATCCAGGGTAAAAGTTCAGAGCCATGGGTTAGGACCCTGCCTGTTGCCTGCTGCGTGCCCCACACCCTGGACCCTAGCCCCATCAGTCCCTCCTTCCCTCCACTGGAGACATAGGCTATAGTCCGAGGAGGGCCCTGTCCCAGCCCTCAGGCTTCCCAGGATCCCCAGTCCACCCCTGCTGCTCCCTAAGGCTGGGTTCCCAGGTCACCTCATCCAGGCAGTCTTTCTGACCCTCCCAGACCTTCCCAGAAAAGGCAATGCCGCCTCACACAGTTGACTGGGCACAGTCACAGCTGTGGATTTTGCCTGAGTCACAGCTGCCTGGATTCTGCCTCACTTTAGTCTGTGGCCTCCCTGAGGGCAGGGACAATTCCACTTTCCTTGCCTCTGTACAGAGAGGGAAACAGGCTTGGGAGCAAAGTGCACTGTCTGCCTGGAACACCCAGCCGGCTCCTCACAAGTCGAGCTCCCTTGCACGCTGCAGGGCTTGGATTCAGTGTCAGCCTTCAGCAAGGCTGTTCTGACCACTCGGCTAACATGGCTCTCTCCCACCCCGGCCCCGACACGTCCTCCACTTCTGCACCCTGGTTTCCTTGGGAGCTTCACGTCCTACTTTACAGAGAAAACAGATAGGAATGCCAAGAGGAGCTAAGTGTGGGCCAGTTGGGGTGTCCATGGCACCTCAGAGCACCAAGAACTCCCCGGCCCCCTGCCCCTCACCAAAGCCAGGAGTCCCAGGGGTCCCAGCTGCCTCCGGGGGCCTCCATCCCATGGAATCAATCTCCCCCTGTAGCCCCAGCCTGTGTGGCTTCAAGTCCCAACCTTACCATTTAGTAGCTAAGTGATCATGGCGAGCACCTTCTTTGGGTCTCGGTGTCCACACCTGCATACTGAGGCTGGTAATGGTGCCTGTCTCAGGCTGGCAGTGAGAACTAATGAGTTGATGCACGTAAAGAACGTGGCACATTGTAAGTACTCAATCAACAGCTCCTCTTGCTCCCAGACATTGCAGGCACAGCAGCAGCAAAAACATAGCAAGGACATGAACTTGAATATGAAGATCACCTTCATAGGTTATTAATGAGAACAACTTACCAATCCGTTTCATTGCCGTAAGCCTGGTCGCTCCCGAATGCTTTATAAACAGTATCTCTGGACTCCTTTTAACCCATTGGGAGGTATAGATTCTTATTCCCATCTTCCAGATAAGCCGCCAAGATGCATAGGGCAGACATGCCAGGTCACACCACGAGTCTGCAGGCAGCAGGGTATAGAGGCCAACAGTGGGGCTTGAAGGCTGTAGGGTCCCTGGTCTGATCTATCTCAGGTACTTCCACTGGGTGACCTGGGGCAAGTCATACTCCTTCTCAGCCTTAGCTTACGTATCTGTGAAATGGGTATAACAAGGCCTTTCCTAACCGAGCCACAGTGAGCATTCAGAACATTCTCAGCTTGCTTACTGAGCATTCAATGGACTGTGGCTGATAACAGAAGCTCCAGACTAGGCTTTGCCCCAACCTGTCTGGCCCCGAGTGTGAGTATTCCCACCCCTGGCCCAGCCTCCCAAGAATGCATGTGTTCCCCTCCTGCTCTGCCAGGGACCCTCAGGCCTCTAAAACTGTGAGCACGCCCACCAGGGGTTCTGGGGATGAGGTCTACAGGCCACTTGGAAGCAATTGGAGCCTGAGTATCTTGGTCCCAGAGTCCACATTGAACTTATCTGAAGTATTTGCATCTGCAAAGTTCAAACCCAAACAAAGAAGGGAGGGTCCCTGACAGGTTCTTCTGTTCATTCAGATTGTCTTTCACTGTGGTGCATTGCTGGCTGATACCTCCATGGCTAGACAATACAGGGCTGCCTGGGGTGGGGAGTGACCTCCTGGACATGAGCCTGCCAATGCCCTGAACCTTCTATGGCTCCCACTGTCCACAGGAACCAGCCACGTGCCTTAGCTAGATGACAGCTCTGGAGCCCACACACCTGGGCCCTTTCTCTGCTGTGGGACCCTGGATAAGCGAAACTCTGAGCCTCAGTTTCCTCAGCTGAAAAATGGAGAAAATATTCTCACTTTAAAGGTTTGCCCAGAACTAAGGGATTTCCCAGGATATGGGGTTTTCGGTGCTAAAACTTGGAAAGTTCCAGGCAAACTGGGATGAGCTGGTCATTTTCACGGTTGTGAGGGTGAGAAGGAGAAAATGCATGAAAAATGCTTAGCACGGTGCTGGGGACTAGGAGGTGCTCAATCAATGGCAGTGACAACTGGGGCTGTGTGTGCACCACACTTCGCAGTTTACACAATGCTTTCCTGTCTGTTATTTCACAAGCCTCCGGCCATCCTGCCTGTTCTCCCCACTTTAAAGATGAGAAAACAGAGACACAGAGGGGGTAGGCAGCATGTCTGGGTCACACAGGGGAGGAGACAGGACGCAGGAACTCACCTCGCGTCCGGAGGATGGTTTGGCCTGGGAGAGTCGTGCTCAACAGATGATGCTTCTCTGGTATGGGAGCCCCCAGTCTGCTGGATGTGAGGGCAGCCCTTCTCTCTATAAAAATACAATTTTTTAAACTGTTAGAACTAATAAACAAACAAAGTTGCAGGGTACAAAATCAATGCACAAGAATCAGTAGCATTTCTATATACTAACAACAAACTATCTGAAAAGAAATCAAGAATCAATCCCATTTACAATAGAGAGAAAAAAAGAAAATGCTTAGGAATAAGTTTAACCAAGGAGGTGAAAGACCTGCACACTGAAAACTATAACACATTGATGAAAGAAATCAAAGGCTGTTGCTTTAATTAGCCTTTTAATGCTACAATTGGTTGTGTGATAATGCTTGCTTTGAAAACCAAATTTGCTCTGGCACAATTAATTAACTTATTCATTTGGGAAAATTTGAGCATTACTCGAATTTCCCATTTTCTTATGCATGATTTTGTCTGTAAGAAACACTAGGAATATTTCATCCAGCTGAACTAAGTTGCAGGAATACACAAAACACATACTCCCCTCCAGTTGCTACGATAGCTAACTCCATTCACCATGCACGTGAGCCACATCCATTCAGATCCCTTATTAAGTGCATGATATTACTCTAAAAGATGAGCAGCAATGAATATGTACACCTGGTGTTCTTTGTCACACCAACATTGGTCATTTCAGGTTTTTAAAAAAATTTGCTGTTAACTGTTTAAAATATTTATTTTCTAGTCATTATGAGTCAAATCAATGTGTGCCACTGATGAAGTATTTGAGCGTCAGGCCCCTAATCTCATTTTGCCCTGTTATTTTTATTTTGTTGAGATAGAGTTTCGCTCTTGTTGTCCAGGCTGGAGTGCAATGGCCTGATCTCGGCTCACCACAACCTTCGCCTCCCAGATTCAAGCGATTCTCCTGCCTCAGCCTCCCAAGTGGCTGGGATTGTAGGTGTGCGCTACCACGCCCGGCTAATTTTGTATTTTCAGTAGAGATGGGGTTTCTCCATGTTGGTCAGGCTGGTCTCGAAGTCCCAACCTCAGGTAACCCGCCTGCCTTGGCCTCCCAAAGTGCTGGGATTGCAGGTGTGAGCCACTGCGTCCAGCCTTGTGATGTGTGTTTGTTGCTAGCTTTTGTTGTTGTTGCTAGCGTGTATTTTTAAAAATTAATTGACTTCATTTTTTAGAGCAGTTTTAGGTTTACAGAAAAATTGAATGGAAAACACAGAGAGTTCCCATATGCTTTGCTTCCCTTTTATTAATTAGCATCCTGCATTAGTGCTGTACATTTGTTACACTTGATAAGCCAATGTTGATACATTATTAACTAAAGTCCATAGTTTACATTAGAATTTACTCTGTGTTGCAATTCTGTGGGTTTTGACAAGCGTATAATGACATGTATCCATCATGATAGTATCATAAAGAATTGTTTCACTTCCCTAAAAGCCCCCAGTGCTCCCCTAGTAATCCTTTCCTTTCCTATCTCCCAACCCCAATCCTTGGCAACCATTGATCTTTTGCCTATCTCCATAGTTTAGTCATTTCTAGAATGACATATAGTTGAAATCCTACAGTATGTAGCCTTTTTCACACTGGCTTCTCCCACTTAGCAATATGCATCGAAGATTTCTCCCTGTCTTTTCATGATTTGATAGCTCATTTCTTTTTACGGCCGAATAATACTCCATTGTCTGGATATACCATATTTTATTTATCTGATCACCTACTGAAGGACATCTTTGTTTCTTCCAACTTTTGGCAATTACGAATAAAGCTGCTATAAATACCCACGTGCAGGTTTTTGTGTGAACAGATTTTCAACTCATTTGGGTAAACAACAAGGAGTGTGATTGCTGGATCACGTGGTAAGAGTATGTCTCGTTTTATAAGAAACTGCCAAACTGTCTTCCAAAGTGACTGTATAATTTTGTATTCCCACCAGCAATGAATGAGAGTTTCCGATGCTCTGCATCCTCGCCAGCATTTGATGTTGTCAGTGTTGTGTATTTTGGCCGTTCTGATAGATGTGTAGTGGTGTCTTGGTTTAGTTGCAGTTTCCTAATGAGGTAGGTTTGGCCTCTTTTCATATGCTTGTTTGCTGTCTCTGTATCTTATTTGGTCAGGTGTCTGTTCAGGTCTTTTGCCCATTGTTAAATTGGGCTGTTTGTTTTCTCATGTGTTGAGTTTTAAGAGTTTTTTTGTCTATTTTGTATGCCAGTACTTTTTCAGATATAAGTTTTGCAAGTATTTTCTCAAAGTCTGGCTTGTCTTTTCATTCCCTAAACAGTGTCTTTTGCAGAGCAGAAGTTTTAAATTTTAATAAAGTACAACTTATCATTAAAAAATACATTTTTTTTTTGTATTTTTTTAGTAGAGACAGGGTTTCATCTTGTTGGCTAGGCTGGTCTCAAACTCCTGACCTCAAGTGATTCGGCCACCTTGGCCTCCCAAAGTGCTGGGATTACAGGTGGGAGCCACCAGGCTCGCCTGTATTTTTTTTAGTAGAGACAGGGTTTCTTTCTCTCTTTCTTTCTTTTTTTTTTTTTTGCTCATCACTCATTCACCCATTTATTCGTCCATTCATCCATTCATTGTCCTGTTCATGGGTCCGTCTCACCCCAGGGTGAAGACTGGAGGGTGGATGGAGGTGACTGGGAGTGGAAAGGCAGGCTGCTATCCTGGAGGAGGGTAAGGCCCTCGGTCCTCATTGCTGCCAGTCTTCTGTCCCCAAGGACAGTGCCCCTAAGGACTCAGTGAGGTAACCTACAGAAGGGCTTAACAGAGTTTCTGCCCTGGTAAGTGCATAGCAAGCGTCAGCTAACATCACAAAGCGTATAATTCATGAGAACAATACACCTCACAAAACGTTTCCCCCTCCAGGATCCCATTAAATCCAAACAACAGTACTAATTCGAGAAGTGGCTGTGATTCTCCCTGTGTTCCAAATAAGGAAACTGAGGCCCCAGTCAGCAGAGGGAGCTGCCCACACTTGTCACAGAGATCGCAGCAGTTGGGGGGCGGGCAGCCGGGCTAGTGGGACTGGCTGGATAACAGAGCTCTCCTGTCCCACCTGACCAGCATTCAGCCTGTTCTCTCCTCACCCTGCCCCAGAACAGACTTTATCCTACCGTCCACCAGTGCCATTCCCCACCGTCTGAATTTTTTCTTCTTTTAATTTTACTTGTTACTAGCAGAAATCACATGATTGGATTTCTTGCTTATTATCCATGTCTCCCACAGAAATGTCAGCAAAAGAGGGCAGGAACTTTGTCTTTTGTGTTTACTGACAAATCCTCAATGCCCAGGCAGGTCCTCAGAAAACACTTGCAGAATTATTTGATCCTCTTCTAATCGGACAAACGAAGCCTGGTGCCAGCTGTGATGCAGTGCCCCATTCCAGCCAGCAGATGGCAGCAGAGAACAAGGCACCTGACGGGTGGAGCCCAGGTGAAGTGCACAGGTTTGACCTTCAGGATTGGCAAGAGAGGGGGAGCTTCTGGCTGTGTGTGTTGTGGGGGTAGGGGTGGTGGCTGGGGGTGGTGGTGGTGGTTATGCATCTTCTTGCACCTTCTCCCCCTAACCACTGGCCAGGCCTGAGGATCCCAATCTGGTAGAAGGCAGGCTTTTCTAGTAAAATACAAAAACAGCTATCATTGATTAAGCACAAAATTAAGCCAAATACATTGTTTCATTCTCACAACAGCCCTATTATTAGTCTCATTCTGCAGACCGGAAATTGAGGTGTCATAACATGCCCCAGGTTACACAGCCAGTGGGACACCAAGACTGGAAGGTGACCTGGGATCCATTCCTGTCACCACCATGAGATAGGGCCTCCAAGCTTCTGTTGCTCTATGGTGGACTTGGGGGGCTGCCCAGGAGGAGGTGAGCTCCTCATTGCTGGAGACGTGCAAACTGTGCCTGGTAGGCGCCTGCTGGAGAGGATGTACGGGCACCCAGATGCCCAAAGCCACTCCTGGCCAGGCAGGACCCAGAGCAAAATGAAGTGTGGGAACGTTCGCTCCAAAATTACTAAGAATTTCAACACAATGACAGGAGAGTACTAAGCCAGGGGCAGGACCCTTCTGAGTTCCAGGGTCTGTGTGACCACACAGGTCCCGTGCCCTCCAAGCCAAATCTTTTGGGTCGGAGGAAGAAGTGTGAGGAACGGGTCTCAGGGTCATCTCAAGGTCAGTACCATGCTAGGGGCCTGAAGGGATGGGCCTTGTAAAGTCAATGGGATGGAGAAGACAAGGAGTGGACTCAAGTCCCCTCCAGTCCGAGTCAGGAAGCCCATGGAGACGTCAGCAGTCCAGCTCTGCAGGAGTTCAGGGAAACGTCCCCTGCGCACGTTTCTTCTCATAAGACGGGGCCTGCATCCCCGCACCTTTTATCTTCCCCTGCTGCCTGTGATTTATCTCCACGTGAAGGGCTGGGGCGGCCTCGGAGGCAAAGGGCCCTTCTGATGGTCCATGAATCTTTCCTTTGCCGATCCTCTGGCCACTCTCTGCGCGGCCGGGCGGGCCCACCACTTCCTCTCTGCCAAGTGAGGATTAGGGAGTCATAAAACAAGGAAGCCAAACCCCTGGCCAGCAGGGCGCACACATGGGCCTCAGATGCTGGCAGAGAGATGGGGGCTGCCGGGACTCGAGCCTCAGAGGAGGACTCCTTCTTTGGGGGCCGCTATTTCCAGGTTCCTGCTCCATGGGGGTACTTCCTGGCCAAGCCTGGGGTCAGAGCTGCTCAGGACTACTCCTAAGGGGAGAGAAGATCCCAGCTGAAGCCAGAAGTGGTCCCGGCCCACGCCAGGGGAGAGGGGCTCCAGGCTGAACGGAGTGTGCGGGCGGCCCTCAGAAGGAGGGAGCACCCGCCATGTGCCGGGCACCGAACGCATGTCATTCTCATTCCCCCCAGGGCTGCCATCCTGGGGCTCCTGGGGAGAAGCCCCTTGGCAAGGCCCAGAGCCAGGAAGTGGTGGGGCTGGGATCTGAACACAGGTGAATAGATAACAAAGCTTTACACCAAAGAAAAATAGTAAAACCATTATATTGGAAAAACAGGTTATTTATTTCCTGAATGTTATCTATTTTTAAAACCATTATAGGCCAGGCGCGGTGGCTCATGCCTGTAATCTCAGCACTTTGGGAGGCCGAGGCGGGTGGATCGTGGGGTGAGGAGATCGAGACTATCTGGCTAACACGATGAAACCTCGTCTCTACTAAAAATACAAAAAATTAGCTGGGCGTGGTGGTGGGCGCCTGTAGTCCCAGCTACTCGGGAGGCTGAGGCAGGAGAATGGCGTGAACCCGGGAGGCGGAGCTTGCAGTGAGGTGAGATCGTGCCACTGCACTCCAGCCTGGGTGACAGAGCAAGACTCCATCTCAAAAAAAAACAACAAAAAACCCTATTATAAAAAGCATGTGGTACAGAATTCAAAAGTGGTATAGATAATAAGGCTTTGAAGGGTCTGTCTTCCTCTCTCTTGCTCCCCTGTTGTCCACAGGTCCCTGGCCCCCTCCCAAAAAGCAACCACTGATACCAGGGACTTAGAGATCTCCAGAGAGAGTCCACAGATTGCAAATACCTGCTATTTCTTTTTTTTCTCTTCCATATAAATGGTAGCATTCTGTGGACAATACCTGCACCTTACTGTTTTCTTTTTGAGACGGAGTCTCTCTCTTGTCACCCAGGCTGGAGTGCAGTGGTGCCATCTAGGCTCACTGCAGCCTTTGTCTCCCAGGTTCAAGTGATTCTCCTGCCTTAGCCTCCCGAGTAGCCGGGATTACAAGCGAGAGCCACCATACCCGGCTAATTTTTGTATTTTTTTAGTAGAGACAGGGTTTCACCATGTTGGCCAGGCTGGTCTCAAACTCCTGACCTCAAGTGATCTGCCAGCCTCGGCCTTCCGAAGTGCTGGGATTACAGATGTGAGCCACCATGCCCAGCCTGCACCTTACTTCTTCTTCCATTTTGTTTTGTTTTGTTTTTTTTTTTTTGAGATGGAGTCTCACTCTGTCGCCCAGGCTGGAGTGCAATGATGCAATCTCGGCTCACTGCAACCTCCGCCTCCCAGGTTCAAGCGATTCTCCTGCCTCAGCCTACTGAGTAGCTGGGATTACCGGTGCGTGCCAACACGCCCGGCTAATTTTTTTGTATTTTTAGTAGAGATGGGGTTTCACCATGTTGGTCAGGCTGGTCTTGAACTCTGGACCTTGTGATCTGCCCACCTCGGCCTCCCAAAGTGCTGGGATTACAGGCATGAGCCACCGTGCCTGGCCAACTTCTTTATCTTAATATATCCCGGGAGCTTTCTCATGTCAGAACATAAAGGGCTGCTTCATTCTTTTAAAATTTTTATTTTATTTTATTTTTGTTTTTTTTTTAGAGACAAGGTCTTGCTCTTTTGCCCAGGCTGGAGAGCAGTGGTGCCATCATAGCTCACTGTAGCCTCGACCTCCTGAGCTCAAGTGGTCCTCTCACCTCAGCCTCCTGATGCCTCATTCTTTTCAATGGCTGTATTATGCGCCACCATAGAGATGGAGCGTATCAGTCAACTATTGCTGGGTAACAATTTTAAAACTTAGTGGTTTTCAACTAACCATGCATCGTATCTTATGTGTCTATGGGTTTGGCTGATCTTGGCTGGACTCACACAGGCATGTGTGGTCAGCTGGCAGTTTGTCTGGGGACTGGCTGGTTGTGGGCAGCCTTAGCCGGGCACCTCGGCTTTCCTCCCCATGTCCCCCACATCCTCCAGCAGGTTGACCTAGACATAGACCCATGGTGAGATGGGCAAAGCGAGTGATCCTAGTGCCGCAGGGGCAAGTGGAGTTGGCTAGCAATGCCCAAACCTCTGTTTGTGTCACATTTGCAAACATCCTGTTGGTCAAAGAAAGCCACATGGTGGGGGAAGACTCAGGGAGGGAGGGACCACACGGTTACTGGTCAAGTATGTGAAGCTATTAAATTTAGGCCATTAGAGTGACCTGTCTCCCATATGGAGCTTAATTCACCTAGACCCTCACCACTGAGGACGGGGGCACCAAAGTGCCCAGGCTGCTGCACACTCCCTCTCGCCTGGGGGAGTAGCAGGCTTGACACGGGTGAAGCCCGGCACGAGGGGCTGGTCCAGGGAAGGGCCTCTGTGGTGTAGCCACTCCACCCCTACCTGGAGCAAGTTAGGGTTCAGGAACGTGCACGGAGCAGCCTGCCTGCACCTGCTGTCATGCCCCTGGAGGCAGATGGGGGCCAGAGCTAACGGCAAGTCCTCACTGCCAAGCCAAATGAACCCAGCTGGTTTTATAGCCCTATAGTATCCCAGGGCACCCTGTGGAAAAGGTCTTCCTCCCTCATTGCCCACTCTAAGGGGCAGTGCCCTGAGCTGGGCCCTGGAGGCCCAGACCAGTGGGAGAGACACAACCCAGCTTTAGTCAAAAGTTTTGGGGGATTGAACGGCCGGGAGCAGTGGTTCATGCCTGTAATCCCAGCACTGTGGGAGGCCGAGGTGGGTGGACCACTTGAGGTCAGGAGTTCAAGACCAGCCTGGTCAACATGGTGAAACCCCATCTGTGCTAAAAATACAAAAGAATTAGCCAGGCATGGTGGCACGTGCCCGTAATCCCAGCTACTCAGGAGGCTGAGGTAGGATCCCGGGAAGTGGAGGTTGTAGTGAGCCAGGATTGCACCACTGCACTCCATCCTGGGTGACAGGAGTGAAACTCTGTCTCAAAAAAACAAAAAAGTTTTGAGGGATTGAAAAAGAAGAGTGACTAACCCTGTCATTTTAGGATGGGCATTTGGGAAGACTTCCCATGAGGAGGGGGGAGGAGACAAACGCTCTGGGCTTTGAAGGATGAATAGAAGTTCATCAACAGGCCCAGGAAGAGAGGGGAGGACATCCTAGACAGTGGACACAGCCAGTGCAAGGAGCGGAGGCACAGGAAGGGTTCGAGGGGCAGCAAAGTGCAGGTGCCCTGAGGCTGTAACGAGCACCGAGGAGAGACATGGCCAGAAGTTCTAGAAAAATATCTCCAACCTCAGAGGTATATAGATGTGCAGGCAAAATCAGTGCCTCTCCAGGCTCAGATGTAATGGCACTTCCCCCAGGAGCCTTCCCTGATCCCGGCTGGGTCAGTGCCCCTGTTGAAGGCCATTGAGTGAGCAGTGTGGCAGTTATATGTGGGGTTCAATATCGCCCATGTGGTTGCCTGTTTAGTATCCATCTCTCCCATCAGCGTCAGGCTCCCAAGGTCAGGACCAGGTGAGTCTTGTCCACCACAGCTTCCCCAGCACCACGTACAGGGCCTGGCACAAGTAGGGGCTCGCTCAGTCTATGCTCAGTGAATGAATGAATGGGTGAATAGGGAAAGGACAGAAAGAAATGAACCCCAACAGATAATAATAATGCATTGTGGGTGATTTCCATGTTCTTTTTTTTTTTTTTTGGAGACAGAATCTTGCTCTGTCACCCAGGCTGGAGTGCAATGGCGGGATCTCGGCTCACTGCAACCCCTGCCTCCAGGATTCAAGCGATTCTCCTGCTTCAGCCTCCCAAGTAGCTGGGATTACAGGCACCTACCACCGCATCTGGCTAATTTTTGTATTTTTAGTAGAGACAGGGTTTCACCATGTTAGCCAGGCTGGTCTTGAACTCCTCAAGTGATCCACCCACCTCGGCCTCCTAAAGTGCTGGGATTACAGGCGTGAGCCACCACGCCCGGCCTTATTATTTTTGAGGCAGGGTCTCCCTCTGTCATCCAGGCTGGAGATCACTGCTTACTGCAGCCTCGGCCTCCCAGGCTCAAGAAATCCCGAGCCTCCTGAGTAGCTGGGGCTATAAGTACACGCAACACGCCCAGCTAATTTTTAATTTTTTTGTAGAGATGGAGTTTCACCATGTTGCCCAGGCTGGTCTCGAACTCCTGGCCTCAAGCAATCCTCCCACCTCGGCCTCCAAAAGTGCTAGGATTACAGGCATGGCAACTGCGCTGGGCCCAAATCCACATTATTTTGATGAGAGAATGAGAAGTTGTTCTGGTGCCCAGTGGAGAAGAGACAGGCAAAAGATTAGGAAAGGTGGTGGGGAGGCTGCTGGCATGGCCAGGTGTGGGGTGATGTAGGAGGGGGGATTACAGGGGACTGAGGGCCACAGCCTCAGTTTCCTCATCTGGAAAATGGGGCTAAGGGCCAGTCATGTGCTTAAATTACAACGTTCATATAAAAATTGCAGCCATTTATGGACACTCACTCCATGCCCTTCACTGCCTTATTTATTAATAACTCCCCCACCCCCACCCACACTCCCAGGTGAAGACCATTATTTCGGTTAACTAGCTCGGGAAACTGAGCCTGTGGTCCATTGAAATCCTAGCTCAGCCATATTCAAGCGGTGTAACCTGGTCAGTTGTTCCTGAACCTCAGTTTCCCTATCTGTAAAATGAGGACAACAGTCCCCCACTTCGTGAGCCTTTGTGGAGGTCGTCGGATTGTGCACATGAAGCAGGGTGGGTCGGTGTATGTGAGCTGTGCCTCATCATTACCAAGGAGCTGAGGTACTGTTCTGGGACCACATTGCCAACAAGTGGCTGAGCCAGGATCCCATCCAGGTTTCTCTGTCCCCAGAGCTGTGTTCCTGGGATGGGAAGCTCCCCTGCATAGTGGGAGCTCTGTGTGGCAGCTGTCTCCTGGTGCATAGTGGGGCTGGGTGTGAGAGGCCCTGCCCAGAGCTCCTGGCTGGTGTTGCAGCAGGGGCAGGGGCAGGGGCAGGGGCAGGGGCAGGGGCAGGGATGCCGGCCCCGTCGAGAGTTTCAGGGCCCGTGTGTCCAGTGTGGCAAGCGGTTTCCCAGCAGCTGCCGCGCCGCTAATGGGCCTCCCTTCGTAGCAATCTGCCGTGATAACAGACAGGTTTAATTAAAAAGAACACGCGTCCTCCTCTGCGGGAAGGCTGCGGCCAGGATGTGGGGCCTGCGATGAAAACTTAGCTCCATAAAGCCCGCACACAGGCATGGGTGCCCGGAGCCGCTGAGTTTTCTAAAAGGAGTGCACCCCGCCCCCTGCCATGTCTATGTTATTTATCGAGTTAATTTGTCCTCTGGCCGCAGCATGAACCAACTCCGAGCCCCTGAGCCCTGACCCTGACTTGCCTCCCATTCCCAGGCTGTGCCAGGCATGGGCTTTTGCCTCCTGTGGGACAAGACAGGCCCGGAATGCCAACTTTGAACCAGGAAAACCCGGGAGGGGGGACCTGTCCCTGACTTTGTGATGTTGGGCAACTGACTCAGCCCTCTCAGAGCTTCTGTTTCTGCATCCAGGAATGGGGCAGAGGCTGATGCTGCCTCCGGAGGCTCAGTGAGGCCTGAACGAGGCAAGGGGAAAGGTGCCTGGTGCCTGGTGGGTACTTGGAATGTGTTGGCTGTTGTTATCGTTGGAGTGATGACCACAAGTGGTGGGACTGCTGGATGGAGTCCAGGGGCCTTGGCGAGAGGGTGGCTGGAATGGTTGGGGAGGCCCAGGCTGGCCCTCAAACTAGTAGACATGGATACTTTAAGAGTAGAATTAAAGCTAGGTACGGTGGCTCATGCCTGTAACCCCAGTACTTTGGGAGGCCGAGGAGAGCGGATCACCTGAGGTCAGTAGTTCAAGACCAGCCTGGCCAACATGGCAAAACCTATTTCTACTAAAAATACAAAAATTAGGCGTGATGGCAGGCACCTGTAATCCCAGCTACTGGGGAGGCTGAGGCAGGAGAATCGCTTGAACCCAGGAGGCGGAGGTTGCAGGTTGTAGTGAGCCAGTATTGCACCATCACATTCCAGCCTGGGTGACAGAGCGAGACTGTCTCAAAAAAAAAAAAGAGTGGAGACTTTGGAATCAGAAAGACTTCAGTTTAAATCCTGGTTCTGCCACTTACTACCTGTGTGGACCTGGCTGAGTGAATTTGTCCCTCTAGGGCTCTGTTTTCTCAAATCTGTAAAGTGGGGATGGTAGCAGAAGCTTCCCTATAGGGTTGCAGCCTGAGGAATCCATGAGCCAGGGCACAACACCTGGCACCACGTGAAAGCTCAAAGGGCATGTGCTTGGGTGTTGTGGCTGGTAAGACCAACTTTTAAAGCTGAGTGAAGGGTTGTGACTTTCTAGCCTGGCCCCGGGCAAAGTTTCCCTGGAGTTCTGAGGCCAGCACCCAGCAGGGCAGAAGGGATCTCCTACGTGTTGGCTCCCCGGGTACCCACTGCTGTCAGGCTGGGGATGGGGGCAGCCGCTTCGTGGCCAGATTGGTGGCCTGATAGCAGGGACTTTGAGACAAAGCTATCAGAGGCAGTGACAGGATCCTGAATGGGCTTCTCCGTGCAGGCACAGAATTGCATTCGCTTGGATTTAATTAAAAAGACTCAAATCTTTCTGATAATCCTCCCAGCAACGGCTAGAGCAGGGCCTGAAGCCAGCTCCCTGGCAACGGCGCATCCTGCCGATAAAGAACTCTTGTGGGGGGGCAGTGAGCCCCCTTGGCTGGCCCAACATCCGCTGCTATCAGCCCTGCCCATCGCTCAGCAAGAGAGGGACTGGGAGGCTGGAGAGGCAGCTGCTGCCCCACCCCACCCCACCTCACCCCACGCTCCCAACCCCTGTAGTGCGCACTGGTGTGCCTCTTTGTTCGTGGGTGTGCACCCTCTGCCTGGCACCCACACCTCCCCCAGAGCAGCTGCCCACCTCCTGCCAGCCGCTGCCACCACCCCGTTCACCTACGTGGAGGCTGGGCTGCCAACTCTGGTGCCTGTGGAATGGGCAGGTCTCTGGCTCTGCCCAGAGTCTGAATCCAATGAAAAGGGTGGCAGAGGACATTCCCTCTGCTGTGTCCCTTGTTCATGGATTTTGACTTGTCCTAAGCCCCAGCCCTAAGTGTTCCTCCCACCCACTGCCATTTATATATGAGTCCCCAGCCCAGAGCTGGGCAGACTGTGGGGATCAAGAGATGTCTAATGACCGACTGAATGAATGAATGGAGACAAGCCAGCCTGACTCGGGACAGGGGCTCCTGTCCCACCTTTACGTCTTAGCAGTCCAGGAGTCTGGTCCTGGCCCTTGAACTTAGCCCTTCCCCTGACCCCCTGCATGAAGGGTCTCAAAACCTCCTACCCTCTCAGCCTTCTCCTTGCCACACCTCACTCCCAGCAGGTAAGGGCTGAGCCCTGGACATCCTGGTGACAGGAAGGCCAGAGGAAAGGGGGACATTGGCTGGGGAGGGGTGGCTGAAGGGCCCTGGGGTCTGCGTGGCTTGCCCTGGACACTGCTTTGCAAACCCACAGCTTCCTGGAGCAGAGGCTGTCTGCCCCTGGTTTTCCCATCTCTACTAGACACCCCCTACCCCCAGGCTCAGCCACCCATGTGGGAGGTGGGAGGGTGCCCTGCAGTGGGCACGGCCAGAGAACACTCCAGGGGGGCATGGTTGGTCCCCCTCGGACGTGACTCTACATTGGCACAGGCATCCCTGGGGTGGGTTTGGCATCTGATTCCTCCTGAGACTCCAGCGCCCGCCCCTGCTGAATGTGGGGGACAGTGAAGGGAAGATTGAGCAAGAGGGCAAAGGGATGCAGTGGTGCAGAGGTGAGCCTGTGCCCTGGGTGAGGCGGCCCCATCCAAGGCCTGGTCTCTGCCGAAGTCCAGCTCCTGAGCTGTGTGGCAGGCCAGTGACTCGCCTTGTCTGTGCCTTGGTTTCCCCACCTGCACATTAGAGACATCTGGTCCAGGGAAGGGCTGGGTTGCATGCCAGCTCGTCACCCCTGCCCCGCCCACCAGTCCACTGTGTGCCCACATCCTAGAAGTACCTCTACTCAACACATCTGTTCTGCTGGCTTCTGGAGTGTCTATTACCTGAGCCCATCACAGCCTAATAGAAGGAAACAGAAGCTCAGGCTTTAGCTCCCCCGGACCAGACAGCAAGGCCTGGGTCGAGTCTTTCCCTTCCGCCTTCTTCTCCAGCACCCACCTCACCCTAGAACATGTTGCAATAGATTTCAAATTTAATTACTTAAAATATGTAAGAATTCACATGGCTAGAAATTATTTCTAGACAGACACAGCTGGCCCCTACCTCTAGACAGGATCCAGGTGCACCTTGGAACTGGGAGGCTGTGGAAGCTTTGATAGGAGAGGAGAGGGGACAGAGCCTGAGTGGGGCAGCAAGGGCCAGGGACGAGGGGATGGTGGCCAGTGACAGGCTGCCGGTGGGTCCTGTGATGAGGTGAAGGGATGGACTTCTGTTTGGGGCCCTAAGAGGCCATGGAGATTCTCACCTGAAGACCCTGGCCACCTTGGTGAGGGGAGCAGGCTGGCTCTGGGTGGGGAGGGATGAGGGCGGAGGAGGGTTCAAGGGGAGGACAGGAGGGCCCTGGTGAGGTCCCCTCTCTGCATGGCTCAGCTGAAGGGGGCATGGCACAAAGGGCAGGCAGCAAGATTCTGCCACAGGGACCAGGGATAGGGAAACCAAGGTACATGGGGCTTAGCAGCTGCCCCACCTGGGCCTAGACCATCCTCCTTTCCATTCGATTTTCTGTCTCCCACCAAACTCCGAGGATTCTTCCATCATCTCCAGGGCTCAGTGCCAGGGGCTGCTCTGTTCCAGACCATTCCCACCCTCCCAGCCCAACAGGCTCCCAGGGAAGGCCTCCAGGGCAGGAGACGAGAGAGGATCCCGAGTGGGCTTCAAATACTGCAAACTACTGCTACAGCTACTGGATATTATTGCTATAATTATAAAAGATGACCAAGGGAAGGCAGGAGGGGAGGGAGGAGGAAGGGATGGGTGGGAAGGGGCACTTCTGTGCACTGAGCGCTCCCCAAGGGCCAGCATGGGTTGCACATTTCCATGGACATCCTGCTTAACTCATGCAGCCACCCAGCAATGCAGACACCACCTGTTATGGTTTGGCTATGCCCCACCCAAATCTCAAATTCCCACGTGTCACGGGAGGGACTGGTGGGAGGTAATTGAATCATGGGAGCAGGTCTTTCCTGTGCTGTTCTTGTGATAGTGAATAAGTCTTGCGAGATCTAATGGGTTTTTTTGTTTGTTTGTTCTTGTTTTTGTGTTTTGAGATGGAGTCTTGCTCTGTCACCCAGGCTAGAGTGCAGTGGCATGATCTCGGCTCACTGCAAACTCTGCCTCCTGAGTTCACACCATTCTCCTGCCTCAGCCTCCCGAGTAGCTGGGACTACAGGCGCCTGCCACCATGCCCGGCTAATTTTTTGTATTTTTAGTAGAGACGGGGTTTCACTGTGTTAGCCAGAATGGTCTCAATCTCCTGACCTCGTGATCCACCTGCCTCGGCCTCCCAAAATGCTGGGATTACAGGCGTTAGCCACCGTGCCCAGCCAAGACCTGATGGTTTTATAAGGGGGAGTTTCCCTGCACACGCTCTCTCTCTCTTTGCCTGCTGCCATCCATATAAGACGTGACTCACTCCTCCTTGCCTTCCACCATGATTGTGAGGCCTCCCTAGCCATGTGGAACTATAAGTCCATTAAACCTCTTTTTTTTTTTTGTAAATTGCCCAGTTTCCGTTATGTCTTTAACAGCAGTGTGAGAAGAGACTAACACACCATCCCTATGTCCCCTTCACAGAGGAAGAAACTGAGGAGCAGAAAGGTTGGGGGCATGTGGCTGAGGAGCCAGACTTCAGCAGAGGCCAGGCCTTGGATGGGGCCACCTCACTCAGGGCACAGGCTCACCTCGGCACTACTGCATCCCTTTGCCCTCTCCCTCAATCTTCCCTTCACTCTCACCCCACGTTCAGCAGGGGCAGGAACTGGAGTCTCAGGAGGAATCAGATGCCAAACCCACCCCAGGGATGCCTGTGCTGATGTAGAGTCACGTCCCAGGGGGACCAACCATGCCCCCCTGAAGTGTTCTCTGGCCATGCCCACTGCAGGGCACCTTCCCACCTCCCACATGGGTGGCTGAGCCTGGGGGTAGGGGGTGTCTGGTAGAGATGGGAAAACCAGGGGCAAACGGCCATGCTCCAGGGAGCTGTGGGTTTGCAAAGAGGCATGTCCAGGACGAGCCACGCAGACCCCAGGGCCCTTCAGTCGCCCCTCCTCTGGGGAGGGCAATTGTCAAAGGAAATGTCACTCTTTCATCTGGACTTCCTGTCACCAGGACATCCAGGCCTCAGCCCTCACCTGCTGGGAGTGAGGCGTGGTGAGAAGGATGCTAAGAGGTTGAGAGGTTTTGAGACCCTTCATGCAGGGCATCAGGGGAAGGGCAAGGGAGGAAAGCCCGAGTTTAAGGGCCAGGACCAAGCCAGGACCCCTCCTCCCCAGATTCCAAGATGAGGCTCCTGGGTGAGCTGAAGCTCTGGGCAGATTTGGAAGCCTCCAGCCATGCACTTCTTAGGGGAGCAGGGAGGACTGGCGTTATTCTAATGGGTGCATGACGATTTCTTATTAATGTGTAAGAATCCTTTGAGAGCCAGCAGTTGCAGGGTGTGAGGGTGTGGTCAGGGTAGCACCTGCCTCCCTGGGCATCAGGAACCACATCTGTAAGAGGGGGTGGTTCTAGAGTGTTCCCTTCCAGCATCCTGTCCCCAGAACGGACTCGGAGCACCAGTTGCAGCTTTAGGGCCACAGGAGATCGGCTGAGAATAGAGCTGGGAGGGTGATGGGAGTCCAGGCAGGGTGGGGAGTTGATCCGGAGACCCCAGGATTTGGGGTGCGGGACAGTGGCAGGCTATTTCCAGAACTCCTTGTTTATGGGGGTGTGAGTGTGTCTCTGAAGACACACCCGGGGTTGGTGACCACGGGTAGAAATGTGTTGGGGGGCAAAGTGGGGAGGGTGCCCCAGACTGGGGAGCTGCTGTGCCAAGGTGCGAGGGGCCAGGCCTGTTCCAGGAAGAGTGAGACGCTTAGTCAGGGGGCATAGGGTTCAAGGGAGATGGGTGAAATATGACTTTGGATCTTCAGACCACAGTGCCCATGGCCACCTCCAGGGAGTCAGCCAGCCTGGGCTAGGGCCTGGCAATAAATGTTTTTTGTAAGCTTCCAGGTGAGTCTGCTGTTGTTCAGAATGGACAAGAGAACAGCAGGGAAGGACTCGAGAAGGGGTCTTCGGTGGTGGCATGTTCTGGGCAGACGGTGGCCCCCCAACCTCCACAATGTCACTAGACCCTCAACCTCACAGCCTGTTAACCAGTTCATTAGTCATCCATTTCATAGAGAAATAATGTTTCTTTTTTTTATAATGAAAACAGGAAAGTAAGACACATGATATATATTTATTAGGGAAACTTTAGGGAAAAAACAACAAATAGAAGAATATAAAAACCATCCATAATCTTCTCACGTAGGGACCAGCACCATTTAAGATACGAATGTGTATACTCCAGAAATATGCACTTAAATGTATTCAACAAATATTTATTATGCCCCAATTTTGTGTGCAAGAGTGGAATGGGGCAATGGATAAGCCAGGTACAGGTAAGAAATATCCACATACACATAGACATTCGTGTGTATATTTATTTCTATTTTATTTTATTTTTTTGAGACGGAGTCTCGCTCTGTCGCCAGGCTGGAGTGTGGTGGCATGATCTCTGCTCACTACAACCTCCACCTCCTGAGTTCAAGTGATTCTCCTGCCTCAGATCCTGAGTAGCTGGGATTACAGGCACACGCCACCATGCTCGGCTAATTTTTGTATTTTTAGTAGAGATGGGGTTTCACTGTGTTGTCCAGGCTGGTCTCAAACTCTTGACCTCAGGTGATCTGCCCCCCTGGGCCTCCCAAAGTGCTGGAATTACAGGCATGAGCCACAGCGCCTGGCCTATTTCTTTTTCTTTTTTCTTTTTTTTTTTTTTTAAAGATGGTATCATATTATTTGCACTATTTAGTTAACTGATTATTTTTGACAGGTCTCCAATGTGAAAATAAATGCACATATGTAGCATAACTTTTTTGTTTTAACATTTTTAAATAAATAATAATACAAGCACCATATAAAACCTCAAAAAAACACAAAAAGCTATATTCTCCACAATGTAACGTTTTGGGCATGTTTTCAGAATGTTTATGAACATAAATGTTTGTAAGTATATTTCACAGCTTCAAACATGCTATACCTAGTGTTGGCATTTTCTTTTCTTACCCAACTATAGTCTGGAGATCGCTCAGGTCAGCACCCAGAGATTCTTCTCCCTCATTCTTTTTGATACTGTTTAGAATGGGTGTGCGACAATTTAACCATTTCCCTAAATGTTTAGCTTGTATCCAATTCTTTACCTATTTATAAACAGTGCTTCATTGAATTCTTTTGTGCATGTATCTTATTTATTTCTCCACAATACATTCCAAGAGGTGGAAATGCTGGGTCAGAGGGGCTGAGTATTTTAAGGGCTGTTCATGTATGATGCCTCTTCCAGGAGGCTGCAGCAATTTACTCCACTACCAGCAGTGTGTGAGAGTGCCTCTTTCCCCACAAACTCACCAGCACTGGGTGTTAGCATTTTTTTGAATCTTGATCAGTTTGATAAGCAAAACATACTATCTTTGTGTATTAATTTGCCTTTCTTTGATTATTTGTGAGGTTGGACATCTTTTCTTATACTTAATGGATTTTTTTTTTTTTTTTTAGATGGAGTCTGGCTCTGTCACTCAGGCTGGAGTGTAGTGGTGCAATCTCAGCTCACTGCAACCTCTGCCTCCCGGGTTCAAGCCATTCTCCTGGCTCAGCCTCCCGAGTAGCTGGGACTACAGGCATGCACCACCACACAAGGCTAATTTTTGTATTTTTGGTAGAGATGGGGTTTCACCATGTTGGCCAGGCTGGTCTAGAACTCCTGACCTCAAGTGACCCACCCGCCTCCGCCTCCCAAAGTGCTGAGATTATAGGCATGAGCCACCACGCCTGGCCACATATGGATCATTTTTATTTCCTCTTTTGTGAACTGCCTCTGTCAAATTAGCACTAAATTTTAGATTGGTAAGAGATATCTATATGTAAATATAATCACTTTTTTCTGCCATATATCTAGCAAATACCTTTCCTCTCCTCAATTTAGAATTTACCTCTTCTAGTTTGCTCACTGCAATATTTTAAAATGCCAAATATGTAATAGTTGTATGTAAAAATAATAAAAATATTATTTAATACTTATAATTTAATAATGTAAACATAGCAATTAAAACTTTTTTCTTGTTTTTGTTTTTGGAGTAATATTTAGAAATATCTTTCCCACACTCAATATTGTATAACTATTCACCAATATTTTTTCTGGCAATTAAAAAATATCCCCCTAAAAACTTACATCTTTAATCTATCTGGAATTTATTTTCACATAAGGTAGGGATTTAACTTTATTTTTCCCAATGCTTCCCCTGATGTTTCTACATTATTTATTAAGCATTCTATTATTTCCCTATTGAGTTGAAAACTATCCTTTATTATACTCAATTTCCATTGTCTTTGGGTCTATCTTTTTTTATTTTTTTTTTTATTTTGAGATGGAGTCTCACTCTGTTGCCCAGGCTAAAGTACAATGGCACAACCTCTGCTCACTGCAACCTCCACCTCCCGGGTTCAAGTGATTCTCCTGCCTCAGCCTCCCAAGTAGCTGGGATTACAGGCACCCACCACTGCGCCTGGCTAATTTTTGTATTTTTAGTAGAGACGGGTTTCACCATGTTGGCCAGGCTGGTTTCAAACTCCTGACCTCAGGTGATCCGCCTGCCTTGGCCTCCCAAAGTGCTGGGATTACAGGTGTGAGCCACCAAGCCTGGCCAGTTCTTTCTTATTGACACATCTGTCTCTTTCTCTATCAGTATCTTCCTGATTTAATTTCTATAGCTTTATAACATGTTTTGTTATAGGCAAACTTCTTATTAACCCTTCTTTTCAAAAAAATTCTTGGTAATTCTAATACATTTGTATTTCCAGATGAACTTTAGAATTATTTAAGCTGAAAAATAAAATTCCACTGATATTTTGTTTGTACTGGTGTTAAATCTGTTCATTACTTTGGAGAAGATGGACCTTTTTATACTAATCAATCTTCTCATACCAGAAAAATGCTCAGTTTTAGAAAATTTCTCCCCAGTGATTTAAAAGCTTTTCTGGGCTGGGCACGGTGGCTCAAGCCTGCACTTCGGGAGGCCGAGGAGGGCGGATCACTAGGTCAGGAGTTCAAGACCAGCCTGGCCAACATGGTGAAACCCCGTCTTTATCAAAAATACAAAAATTAGCTGGCCGTGGTGGCGCTCGCCTGTAATCCCAGCTGCTCAGGAGGCTGAGGCAGGAGAATCCCTTGAACACGGGAGGCAGAGGCTGCAGTGAGCTGTATTGCACCACTGCACTCCAGCCTGGGCAACAGGGCAAGACTCTGTCTCAAAAAAAAAAAAAAAAGTTTTTCTATATCCCTCAGTAAAGTTTTTTAGTGTTAGTCTTATAGGTCCTGTACATTTCTGGTTATGCATTTAGAACCTTTTTTTTTTTTTTTTTTGAGACAGGGTTTCGCTCTGTTGCCCAGGCTGGAGTGCAGTGGTGTGATCATGACTCACTGCAGCCTCAACCTTCCGGGCTCAAGAGATCCTCCTACCTCAGCCTCCCACCTCAGCCTCCCAAGTAGCTGAGACCACAGGCATGCACCACCATGTGTGGCTAATTTTTTAAGTTTTTTTGTAGAGATAGGGTCTCCTTATGTTGCCCAGGCTGGTCTTGAACTCCTGGGCTCAAGCCATCTGCCCACCTCAGCCTCCCAAAGTGCTGGGATTACAGGCGCGAGCCACTGTGCCTGGCCCATTTAATACTTTTTTTTTTTTTTTTTTTTTGAGACGGAGTCTCGCTCTGTCACCCAGGCTGGAGTGCAGCGGCGCAATCTCGGCTCACTGCAAGCTCTACCTCCCGGGTTGACGCTGTTCTCCTGCCTCAGCCTCTCCGAGTAGCTGGGACTACAGGCGCCCGCCACCACGCCCAGCTAATTTTTTTTTTTCAGTAGAGACGGGGTTTCACCGTGGTCTCGATCTCCTGACCTTGTGATCCGCCCGCCTCGGCCTCCCAAAGTGCTGGGATTACAGGCGTGAGCCACCGCACCCGGCCGAATACTTTTTAATGGCCTTTATAAGTGGGATTTCCCCCATTATATTTTCAAACTGCTTGTTATTAAAACATAGAAAACTTACTTATTTCTGCTTTTCAAACTACTAGCCATTTTGCCAAACCCCTTTTTTAGTCTTAATAATTTCTAAATGATTATTTTGGATTTTACAGACAAATGACATCTTCATCTGAAAGTAGCGATACTTATTTTTCCATTATTGTACTTCCTACTAGGTCACTGTCTGTCATGATTATCTGAGCTGGTGGGTTACAGTCTATGGTCCTGGAACCAGCAAAACCTCCTGTGTGGCTGAGGACCACCCTCTACACCCAGGGGTGGCCATAACCAGATAAGGACAGCAGCTTCTCCTTAGCCACAGTTTTACTTTCTGTGGTTTCAGTTACCCATGATCAACTGTGGTTCAAAAATATTAAATGGAAAATTCCAGAAATAAACCATTCCTAAATTTTATTTATTTAGTTTGTTTGTTTGTTTGTTTTTTGAGATGGAGTCTCACTCTCTCGCCCAGGCTGGAGTGCAGTGGTGTGATCTTGGCTCACGGCAACCTCTGTCTCCCATCCTGCCTCAGCCTCCCGAGTAGCTGAATTACAGGCATGCACCACCATGCCAGGCTAATTTTTGTATTTTTGGTAGAGACGGTGTTTCGCCATGTTGGCCAGGCTGGTCTTGAATTCCTGGCCTCAGGTGATCCATCCACCTCGGCCTCCCAAAGTGCTGGGATTACAGATGTGAGCCACCATGCCCGGCCAAATTCCTAAGTTTTAAATTGCGCAATGTTCTCAGTTGCATAATGAAACCTCGCGCCATGCTGCTCTTTCCCACCCGGGATGGTCCAGCAGATCCACACAGCCTCTGCTACCTGCCTTCACTACCTGCCCGCTAGTCACTTAGTAGCTGTCTCATGTAGCGGTTTCACAATGCTTGTGTTTAAGTCACCCTTATTTTACTTAATAATGGCCCCCAAATGCAAGTGTACTGTGCTTGATTTGTAAATTAAACTTTATCCTAAGTATGTATGTACAGGAAAAAAAATAGTACAACTAGGGTTTGGAACTATCTGAGGTTCCAGGCATCCACCGGGGGGGTTTGGACTTTATCCTCCAAGGATAAAGGGGGACTGCCATATGTAAATGTGTTTGTGTCATGAAGACAAAAGGAGGAGGACAGTGCGCCAGCATCCAGCATACCCGGGGCAATGCTGTGTCACACAGGCACCCTTGTCAGCAGCCAGGTCTGGGTCATATACCTGCCACGATGTTCACTTTTTTTTTTTTTTTTTTGAGACAGAGTCTCCCTCTTGTTGCCCAGGCTGGAGTGCAGTGGCACAATCTCAGCTCACTGCAGCCTCCACCTCCCAGGTTCAAGTGATTCTCCTGCCTCAGCCTCCCGACTACCTGGGACAACAGGTGAGCACCGCTATGCCTGGCTAATTTGTGTATTTTTAGTAGAGATGGGGTTTCACCATGTTGGCCACGCTGGTCTCGAACTCCTGACCTCAAGTGATCCGCCCGTCTTGGCCTCCCAAAGTGCTGGGATTTCAGGTGTGGTCACCATGCCCAGCTGGCATTCACTTTTAAGTACAAAGCCTGCATAATATTTAGATTGAGAATGGGCATTAAGCGAGATGGATAATATAAACAGACTTTCCTCATCTGAACCTGTATTCCTAGAATGGTGTATTAGATTTTTAATATTTTTTTCTTTTTCTTTTGAGATGGGGTCTCACTCTGTCATCCAGGCTGAAGTGCATTGGCATGATCACAGCTCACTACATCCTTGACCTCCTGGGCTCAAGCAATCCTCCCACCTCAGCCTCCCGAGTAGCTGGGATTACAGGTGCACGCTACCACGCCTGGTTAATTTTTGTATTTTTTGTAGAGACAGGGTTTTGCCATGTAGCCCAGGCTGGTCTCGAACTCCTGGGCTCGAGCGATCTGCCCACCTCAGCTTCTCAAAGTGCTGGGATTATAGGCATGAGCCACTGTGCCCAGTCAATATTTTTAATGTTTTGCTACTTTCTCTGTGATAACATTTGATTTTGTGTTTCCTCATCGCTGTTTATAGACGAGATTAGTCATCTATGGGATTTATAAAACTGTCTTTGTTGGGTTATGGGATTAGATTTGTACTAAACTCACAAAATTATAAGTGAAACTTCTCATCTTTGGAAAAGCATAAATTACATGTATGCTATTCTTTGAGAGAACTGATAGAATCATCTGGGCCTGGTGCCATTTTAGGGTCATCTTTTAAGAACATTTGACTATGCCACGTGCTTTCAACAGTTTCTCAGTGATCACAGGATAAATTGCAACTTCTCTAGCATGACATTAAAGGTACAGCATGATTTACTCTGCCTCAGCTCTTACTATTCTTCACCCCTCTTTTGCTACGCTGGCCACCCCTAGCTTCTGGAAGTTCCCCAACCCTAGACTGGGAGAGTCACAAGAGTAGGGACCATGTTTGTTTTGTTTGGGATGGAATCTCTGGCACCCTGTAGAAGCTTACCTTTGACAAGTATTTGTGGAAGGACATTCACTCTCATAATATCACCGTATCTTTTAGCTCATGTCAACACATGTTCACTGAGCATCTTTTCTTTTCTTTTTTTTTTTTTTTGAGATGGAGTCTCACTCTATCGCCCAGGCTGGAGTGCAGTGCTGTGATCTCAGCTCACTGCAATTTACACCTCCCAGATTCAAGCAATTCTTGTGTCTCAGCCTCCTGAGTAGCTGGGATTACAGGTGCACGCCACCATGCCTGGCTATGTTTTTTCATTATTATTTTTAGTAGAGATGGGGTTTCACCTAGTTGGCCAGACTGGTCTTGAACTCCTGACTTCCAGTGATCCACCCGCCTTGGCCTCCCAAAGTGCTGGGATTATAGGCATGAACCACCACCCCCGGCCTCTCTGAGCATCTCTTCGGTGCCTGATCATGTGCTGGTCCTGGAGACAGAGATTCCCAGCCTCTGTCCTCAAGTTGCTCTCTGGCTATTGGGGAACC
Organism: Symphalangus syndactylus; assembly: GCF_028878055.3. Taxonomy (NCBI): domain Eukaryota; kingdom Metazoa; phylum Chordata; class Mammalia; order Primates; family Hylobatidae; genus Symphalangus; species Symphalangus syndactylus. Next base: position 18,277,343 of record NC_072425.2, read on the forward strand.
AGGTGGGTAAACAGGCCTTTCAGTGCAGTGAGACGGGCGTGCATGGGCCTATGGGAGCCCACAGGAGGCCACCTGACCCAACCTGGGTAGGGGAGATCAGAGGTGGCTTCCTGGAGAGGTGAGCCTGGATTTAGTCTTATATAATGAGGAGAAGTGGGGGGTCATTCTAGGATAAGGGGATACCATGAGCCAAAGACCAGAAAGAAGAATCGTCATCTCTCATTGGAAGATAATTGTAGCCACCTCCTAGCCTGTGTCCCGGGGTCTGCCCAGGACTTCCAAATCAGCACGGCAGCCAGAGTGAAGCTTTTGAAATGTGTCTGTCACATCACTCCCCTGCTGAAAACCCACTAATGGCTTCTTAGCTCACTCCAGATAAATTCCAAAGTCCTAAGCATGAACAATCACACCCTACAAAATCTGGCCCCTGTGTTTCTCTGAATTTACCTGGTCACTCCATTCCAGCCATTGCTCTTCCTTAGGTAGAAAAACAGTCTCAGCTCAGGGCCTTTGCACTGGCTGTTCCTTCTGCCTGGAGGTCCATACCGTCCCTTTCTTCAGGTCTCTGCCCAAAGGTCACCAATGAATAAGGTTGTTCTTGACTCCCATATAACACAGCAACTCCCACGGTGACTGTCTTGGTCTTTATCCTGCTTATTTTTCTCTATGCTATTAGGTTGGTACAAAAGTAATTGAGTTTTTTGACATTAATTTTAATGGCAAAAAAGGCATTACTTTTGTACCAACCTAATAATGCCACTTGATATTAGACACACACAATGCACACACACACATACACACACACACTCACACGCTGCTTTTTAAATTAAAATTTGTTTTAAGCTACTAAAATGCAAACTTCAAGAGAACAAGGATTTTGTCTTGTCCATCCTGTAGCCCCAGTACCTGGAATAGCATCTGGAAGAATGTCGTCCATCAATGTGAGCAGTTTGGCGTGGCTGGGGCAGAGTGCACCCGAGGGATGGGCAGGCGATGGGGCTGTGTACTCCTAGGCAGCAGCAGGAGGCTGGGCAGAGCCTCAGATGACGGCCGAGGAGCCCAGACCTTCCAGAGGTGACCAGGACCCAGGGAAGGATAACAGGGTCAGATTCATGCTTGGGGATGGTGGCATTGCCTGTCTGGAGGAGGGCGGGCTGGAGGGAGGGAGTGAGATGGGCAACAGTGAGAGGGAACGACCCCAGTGCGGACAAGAAATGGTGGAGGAGGCAAGATGGTTGCCCAGGCTGCTGGCGGGGCCGTGGGGGATGAAGATGCCATTCTCTGACCCAGGGGCCCTCAAGGGGGAGATTCTATTTTGGGTGTCTAGGAAGCGGGCCCATGGGGCTCTGGAGCTCAGGATAGAGGCCTGGACTGGTAGGAGTGGTTTGGGGGTGGGGATATGGGGAGCATGACGTCACTGGCATTGTTGTCATCATCACTCTTATAATCTTCACCAAAACAAGCTTTTATTGAGTGCTTAGTGTATACCTGGCACTGTGCTCAGAGCTGTGGGCGGAGTTCTTTCTTGGCATTTCTCTATAACCTAGTACCATGCTGCTACATGTCTCACAACCTGCTCTCTGGAGGAACAAAGCCCTGATTTGTGGAGTTTGACCATATCTATGGTGTAAATAACTCCTGCTATGGCTGATTTCAAGCTATGAAGATGATGTTACTGCACGTGGAGTTAGGCACAGATGTGGAGATGCCACAGCTGCCATCACGTGGCATTTCCAACGCAGATACAGTAGACGTGAGCTCAAGGGCATAGATGATAGGAAAATGAAGTAAATGTATAGGAATGGATGAGTTTGGAGTGTTTATTACCTTTGATTTGAATATCATTTATTTAAGTTTACATAATTTAAATGTTTAACAAAGGCTGTGTTTAACAACCAGCTTGTAACATTAATTCTTGAAAATGTAACCAGCAGCTCTTGCAAACTGACATGGACCGATGCCCATGCACCACTGCTACAATCTCACAGTACAGACATACAGATGCAGTCATCAGGGAGGGGAAGGGAGGTCACTCGGCTGGGAAGTGGTAGAGCCAGGTGTCCTTGAGCAAGTAATGTTCTGTCTCTGAGCACTAGTTTCCTCACCTGTGAAATGGGGATAATAAAACGTCCCTTCCGGGTGCTGTGGCAGTTTAATAAGCCAATGCTTATAAAGCAACTGGCATATAGTAAATGCTTCATATGTGGGGACCTGATCACTCGTGTATTATTATTTTTATTTTATTCATTTTTGAGACGGAGTCTCACTCTGTCGCCCAGGCTGGAGCGTAGTGGTGCAATCTCGGCTCACTGCAACCTCCGCCTCCCTGGTTCAAGCGATTCTCCTAACTCAGCCACCTGAGTGGCTAGGATTACAGGAACCTGGCACCATGCCTGGCTAATTTTTGTATTTTTAGCAGAGATGGGGTTTTGCTATGTTGGCTAGGCTGGTCTCGAACTCCTGACCTCAAGTGATCTGCCCGCCTCAGCCCCCCAAAGTGCTGGGATTACAGCGTGAGCCACTGTGCGCCCGGCTGCGTTATTGTTATTTTAATACTAATAACAAACTCAGATCCTGCCCTCAAGGTATTCATGGCCTAGTGGAAGGAGAGGCAAACAATAAGACATACACACATTCATAGGATTCCAATTCAGGCAGAAAAGGAAGGCTTCCTGGAGGAGGATGCATTCGAATTGGGCCCTGTAGGTTTGGGAAAGAGTGGGTCCATGTGGGTTAAAGTGAGGCATCGCTGGCTGTTGACCAACAACAAAGAGAGGCGGGAGGTGGGGATGCATCTGGAACCAGGACCCGGCAAGAGAGGAGACTGGAGCCCACGAGAAGAATGCTGTATGGAGACACTGAGAGCAGTGGGGAGCCACAGCGGGCTGTTCAGCAGGGTGTGACCGGGTTGGATTTGTCTCTTGGAACATCAGTGTGACTGCAAAGGGGAGGAGGACCAGGAGGGGGCCACAGTGGTGGTGGCAGAGGCTGTCCCAAGGGGCGTGGGGATGGCAGCCCACCCATCTGGGCTCCTTCACCAGCCTGAGTGGTGCTGGGGTGTCCCTCGGCCCCTCCCCTCCTGTACCTACTGGAGAGGGCAAGCAGGACTCCTCCCCCACTGCTCCAGCCCCAGCCCCATAGCTAATCCTGGTGACACCAGGTCCTGAGGCTGGGGCGGGGCAGCCGGGCAGCTGGCCTCAATTAGCTGGGAGCCGGGTCTGGACAGTGTCATTAGGAGAAAACCAGAGCCTGCCCATAAACTCTAATGAATGCATTAATGGAAGGCTTGTGCGCCTCAAAGGGAAAAAAAAAGCAAGTCTAAATAAAGTTATTAACACAGCCCACCTGTGTTCGGCTCTCGGCCTATATTGTTCAAATAGCCCATTAACTCCTGAAGCATCCAATCTTGAAAGTGAGCCCTGCCTCTCTGAAGCAGACGTTTAACTGCGTTCATATAATTCAATTAGATTCCGCAGTCGTGGTCCAAAGGCATTCTCCCGGCTTTCATCTCAGTAATGGCCTGCAGGCTGGAGCGGGACACAGGGGGTTAAAAAGCGGGGCTCGGAACCTGCCTTTTGGCCTGACTCACTTCATCACCCCGAGGGCCCTCCAAATGAGTTTCCTGGGGCAGTGCCTTTATCACTGGAGCACACTCACGGATGGACTTCCGGGCCTGGGATTCTCACTCGGAGCCCTCTCATGTGCTCTCAATCCAGCATCTGGGCCCCGTGCCCCTTCTCCCCCTCCATCCCCCCTTGTCCAACGGGGCAGCACACCACGGACCCCGACTCCACACAGCCAGCCCCATTAATAAAGAGTTAAGAAAATTCATTAGGAAGCAGGTCTTTTATAGATTCCGTTAAAGCCTTCTTCCTACTTCTGTCACTGAGAAAGGATAAAAATCCTTTTATCACTCTACAACTTGTTAATGTCCCACCCCGGGAGCGCTTCATCTGCAATAAACATCTTCACAAAATATGCATCCCCAGGGAGGAGCCGTTAATTTCCTCAAGGCCTCACACATGTAAGGGATTTTATTGCCTGCAGGTGCTTCATGATATTGCGTGAGCTGCTAATAAACGTCCAGTAAACCGCAGGTAGCGCCTTGGAGAGAGATGGGCCCATGCACCTGTCCACAAAGGGCCTCCACGCACCGCGCCTTCACCTTCTGTGGCCCAGCCCTGGCACGGTCAGCTCCTGAGCCCAGCCTGCCCCTCGGGATGCCTGCAGGTAAGGTCTGACTCTAAACTCCTTGACCCACTTACGGACCCTGAAGGATCCTGGGGGAGCCTGGGGCTCACTGCTGTTTGATGCCAGGAAACTCCCACCCTCAAACCTACACACCCTGGCAGGAATCGCAAACACGCCAAGACGTTCTCTTGTTTGTTTCTTGGTTTTCTTTCTTTGTTCATTTTGGAGGCGTGACCCCTGTTATGATCTGCTGCGGAAATGTGATTATGAACAAATTTAACTTCCTATTTTCGTAATAACTGAGATAGAGGGAAAAGGGAACTTGCCTCTCTTGAGTGTGTTTTGCATATCTTAAGGGCAGTTTTCGAGATGTTAATAATAATTGCTAGGAAAATATGTTGTAGCTCAGTCACTAGAAAAAAGATGACTAAAGGAATAATGAGAAGTTTGCATTTAATACAAATCTCTCTCTTTGGGATTCTTTCCAATTTTTATCACCAAGTGAATCGTGAGGTGCGCGCTGGGTGTCTGTGCAGATGTGCTTTGTGGAGGGGGGAGTCGTGGATGCCAACAAGGGCCCATTCCTAGCCCTGTGAGCTGCAGAGCAAAGGTCTGGGGGTTCACAGAGGCTGCGGGGAGGAGGATGGGGGACGGCCCAGGTCAGTAGCAGAAGACAAACAAGATGGCCTCTCCAGCTCTTTCCAGAATGAGGTGCCTCTGAGAACCGGGTGATCCCTTCTCTAAATCAAAGACAGCTTATGCTATCTTTGGACAAAACACAACTGGCATTTCTGGGACACCTTCACAGTAGTGGGTCTCTGAGGGACGTGACCTGAGGCCAGGATGGTGGCTGGAGCTTCTGTGAGCTCGGTTTTCATTCAAGTCTGTAAATGCTGAGTGTGGACGGTTCAGCCCACCCAGGCCTCATCTGTAGGTGACCATGTCGGCTTGGGGCACACACAGCCCGCTCACGGGGTGGCACAAAGGAACCCAAGCTAGGGAGAGAAGGGAGAGGGCCACTGGAGTCAGCCCTCCTGTGGCCCTGTGGCTGGCAGAGACATCTCCCTGGGGCCTCGGAAGCTTCTGGAAAGAGGAGATCCCCAAATGGATTTTGGAAGTGTTGAGGAGGAAGTGCTAACCTGGCCATGTTTACAGGCCCCTCCTTCCCTAGGCAGAAGCAGGCTGCAGCGGAATCCAACAGACTCAGAATTCAGGACTCTAGGGTCGAGCAAAGCTGGACAGCTGAGCCCCTGGGCGTGCACATTCCTGGCCCGGAATGACTAATAATAAAACAGTGATAATGTCGCTGAAAATATGAGCCCCGCACAGCTCTCGCGGTGGGTCAGGGCCAGGCTCATTAGGACCTTATCTCTGGAATCTTCCTAACTACCCCTTTACAGGTGAAACAGCTGAGGTTTGAGAAGTGAGGTCATTTCTCCAAGGTCATCCAATGGGGGAAGAGAAGTTCAGGGTGGCCTGGAACAGAGGCAGGGGGCTCTACCCGAACCACCACATGGCGTCCTCTTACCAAACCTTGGGGAAAGGGTATCGGTCCGCATTTTCCAGAAGACAAGCTCAGGCTCACCCTGCGGTAGGAGGAACCTGGCACAGCTGTGATATCTGCCTCCTTCCCCAGACATGGCTGCCCGCACCCCCCCGCTTCTCTGGGCTGGGAGGGGAGAGGGTCATTCGCCCTCTGCCCCTGCCCTGGCTGGCCCGCCTGGCCTGGCCCAACAGAAGCCACAGGAGGGCCAGGGAGCCTGGAGTGGCTTCAGAGGTATGAAGGACATGATGAAAGCCCCGGAGCACGGGACCCAGCCAAAAGGTTAGAGGAAGCAGGATTATTCTGCCCGGGGAGCGGAAGGCCCAGGGGGCAGGGGCCCTGGCTAATGGAGAGCACCAGATGCCGACCAGCTGTTCCCTGTCTCCCTGGAGGCCCAGCAGGACCGAAAAGCTTTCTCCTACAGCAGGAGGGAGTTGAGGAGGATAGGAAAAAGAACTGGCTGAAGGAGGGGTTGGGGCTGAGAGAGTAGGAGACCCACCCTCTGAGGAGCTGTAAGAAACAGGATGGCAGCCCCTAACTGGGTTTTGGCTAGGAGGGCAATACCAGCACCCGGGGCAGGGATGTGGTTTGTGTGCAGCGGCAATGGGGACACTCCCTTGAGAAGTGGTGTTCTCCTCTGAGAACACGATCTGAATTAGTAGAACCCTGTGCCCGCCCAGCCCTGCTGTGTGGAGCAGGGGCTAGGCCACCCCAGTAGGGCCGGCAGTCTGAGGTCTCATAGGAGCCTCTGAGGCCATTTCCCCAAGCTCAGCGCAGGAGGTGAGAGGTCTGGGAAGCCCCACATCTCAGGGGCCTGGACCCAAGCTGGCCGGGGAGAGCCAGGCCCACAAGTCCCGATTTTGAATGGCCAAAGTTCCCAAAAATGTATCCTCTACCCTAGGTCATCAAAACACACAGTAGTAAACTGTAAAGCAAACAGCAAGGAAACCTACAAAGTCCCGATTCTCCCTGCAGTGAACGGTTTGGTGCCTAACAAAAAAATCCAACTGACATTTCTGAGTGTTTTTGTCTGTGTGCTTGTTGGGTGACCCAGCCAGGCACGTCATCTCTTGGAGCCTCAGCTTCCTTATCATAAAGCAGGGGCGGGGTCAGTAATCTGGGAGGCTTGCAAAGAGAGGAGCCAGTGAGACCCAGAGAGACTCGCTCAGGGCTGCCAGAGCTGGGCGGCTTCCTTCCCTCCTGCAGGCCTCAGATCTCACCCAACCCCCAATTCACAGATGGGAAAACTGGGGTTCAGAGAGGAGATGGGACGAGTTTGTCACACAGCAAGCTGATGGCCAGGCAAGCATTGTTCCCAGCCCAGCACAAAGCACTCTTTTCTTCATGGACTCAATTTTGCTTTGAGGTGGAAAACTGGGATGTCCCTGTTCAGCCTGCTGGACCCTGTTTGGAACCCAAGGCTAGGGTTGCCAGATGGCATACACCAGGGCAGGTAAATTTCATATGAACAAGGAATAAGTTTTTAGTATAAGTATGTCCCATGCAACCTTTGGGACATACTTACGCTTAAAAAAACAAAATTATTCCTGGTTGGGCATGGTGGTTCACACCTGTGATCCCAGCACTTTGGGAGGCCAAGGCAGGGGGATTACCTGAGGTCAGGAGTTCGAGATCAGCCTGGTCAAAATGGTGAAACCCTGTCTCTACTAAAAATACAAAAATTAGTCAGGCGTGGTAGCAGGTGCCTGTAATCCCAGCTATTCGGGAGCCTGAGGCAGGAGAATCGCTTAACCCCAGGAGGTTGCAGAGAGCCATGATCATGCCACTGCACTCCAGCCTGGGCAACAGAGCGAGATTCTGTTTCAAAAAAAATATATATATATATATATATTCCTGGTTCATTGGAAATTCAAATTTAATGGGATGTCCTGTATTTTTATTTGCTAAATCTGGCAATCCTACCCAGCGTCCCAGTAGGGCTGCCCCATCTCCTCACAGGGAGAACCTTCCAGGCCCCTTCTCTGGCAGCAGAAACCCAGGTTAGAGCCACTTGCTCTCAGCTTATGCAGACACCGAAAAGCCGTTACCAGCCCTTTTCTACTGCAAAGAGTAGAAAATGTGTTTCCTTGTGATTTTTTTCTTTCAATATATATTTTTGGAGGGGACTTGGAATGGGGGGTGGAATCCCTTAGAATGGGAATTATTTATCGGGGAAATACGGCATTTTCGAGTTTGCCGTTTGTAGAGAATGTAGCAGTGCCGGCAGGCAGCCTCTGTGATCTCCGGTTTCTCTGGAAGGATACGGAAAACAGGAGGCATTGTAAGGGAAACTTTTCCTTCTGATGTCTCTGGGGCCTCATCGCCTCAATTTAAAACTTGTACGACACAGGTGAATTTTTAAGGGTTAAAATGGACGGAATAAGACAAAATATCAGAGAAATTTCCTGGAGTAGCCTTGGGAATATGGTTCCCTGGATCAATGGTATTTCATTTTTCAAATTGTTGTGAGCTTTTTCAAAAAAGTATTTCCAAGGAAGTCATTGTATTTGCATATAAAGAGATTCAGAAGGCTTTTCTTTTTCTTTCTCTCTTTGCAACTCTCTTTCTTAAGCTAAGACAAAGATGTTGAAGACAAATTGTTTGAACGAAGCAATCAGGAAAAAATATTTGCAGAGTCAAGAAAGATCAACAGAACATGAAAAAAGGAAACATGAAAAGTAAATAAAACACACACTAGAAAAAGTCTTTATATGAGATTTTCTTTAAAATATTTTAACATTTGACCGTCTACCTCGGTGTGCTATTCCAATCCCATTTAGTTTCAAAATACCATGACTATCAGTGTGCAGACGGATGGGCTTTTAAAAAAATGCCATGACTAGAACTTCAAATCTTGACCACTTTTTATCACTTTCCCCAAATATTTGATGGCTTTTTTTTTTTTTTTTTAACATCTTCCCAGACCAGGAGAAACATTCTTCTGTGGGAAAATCATGTATTCAATATATTTGCTTTCCAGAATGGTCTTCAAAGGCATTCTTGCTTTGCTTTAAAAATGGTAAAATTTTGCAAAGGCCAAATCTGAGGCCCAGTTGACACCAGAATCAGAGCGGGAGGAGTTTTCCCAGTGCTCACCAAGTCTGAACTGATGGGGGGAGTCCAAATCACTGAGCACAGAGTGGGGCTGGAACCAAAGGGACGAAAAGCCTAAACCTGCACCCCATTTCTATCTCGCGTTCATCTTCTTCCCTCTCTGAACACAGACCCAAGATCGAAATCTCAGCCCGCAGCCTGGAGCCGGGAGGTGCGGCTTGATGTCAATTACTGCCCAATTCCAGAGGTGCCATCAAAGAGTTAACTAGGATGTCCCAGCGCGCAAATGTGGGATAATTGGGAAACAAATTCTACAAACATCTTGAAAGGGGCAAAAGACCTTTGATCTTTCTATAGAAAGGGAGACATTACAATGCCGTCTGCCTTCTGGGGCCTGCACACATCTCATACCAGGTTAGAGGATGGCATCTTTCTGAGAAATCAGCCGACACCTAATTCCATCGTACCTTAATTATCCTAACTGGTTTCGCATGGTCAAAGGCATTTTCTCCAAAGATTAGAGGAGAAAGAGGGACTGACAAAATAATTAAATATGCAATTTGCCAAGCGTGGGCAATATGGCTTTGAAATCACCTTTTCAGGAAGTTTTACCGCTTGTTCATTGACATGTATATTGCAGGCTTCAGACTTTTATTTAAGCTCTTTTGATTGCCTTAATGGATTAATACCCGAGTACCATCAGCGAGGGGCAGAGATCCAAGGCTGTTTCTAATTTCGAAAATATTGCGCCCGCTTCCTCTGGTGTTATGACAAAAACAAGTATGTAGAATTTGCCTTCTCACTTAAAGGAACAGGCCGATCCCCTCCAATAATTGCCTGATGTAAGAATCTGCATCTCACGCATGGTGTTGTCCCTTCTAGGAACGTTTCATGGTGCCAGGGGCCAGGGTGCTGGCAGTGTGGGCAGGCCCGGGTGGGCTTGCGTTGCGTGCATTTGGGGCGTGGATTGGTTTGGGGTAGCATCCCCAAAATGGGTCTGTGTCTCTGGACAGTAGAATGCCTCTCGACCTAAGGCCCTGGCAGCGTCCAGGGTGTGGAGGAATGTGTTACTGCCTTGCTTATAACTCCTGCGGTGGGTAAGAAACATTCCATAGGGTTGGGGGTGGGGGGAGGCTGCTGGTCGGGATTTGGAGAAGAATCTCCACTCAGACCCTGCTGCATCCAACAGAGGCATCCGGAAACCGGAGTTTGCTGTGGGGGAATAGTTTGCATTCTGTCCTCATGATGGGGAGAATTAGAGTTCAGAGGAAGGAATCCGTGGAAATGATTGCACCATTCCCATCTTTTGGCTAAGCTGGGTGTCTGGTGGCAGGGGGCAGTGTCTGGGGCCTCCTCTGAGGACATGAGGGAGAGGTCCCCTGGGGCAGGTTTTGTCTGGTCTAGGACATCTAGACATCTAGGTACCCAGTGGGCAGAAGAAGGATCATCTCAAACATGCAGAATGCCTGGGTACTGAGAGGGGTTAAAGGATAGATGGAAAAGACAGAGAACAGAAAAAGACAGGGAGAGCCAAAAAGAAATACTCAGAGGAAGAAGAGAGACCCACGGAGATACTGTCATACCCTCTCACATGCGCACACACGCGCAGAGACAGTGAGATTGCCTTTGAAGGCAGAGGGACAAGGCCTAATTGTCCCAGAGATGTGCACGGCGGCCTGGCTTTTCATCATTCCCAGAACTCTCTAATGAGGCTGTGGCCTCTCCTGGTGGGAACTTTGCTCCCTGAAATCAGCTTTGATAAAGCGGACAGACCGTCTGGGACGAGTTACTGGGTTTTCCTCTTTTCCTTTGAACCCTGTGGTGGTTTTGCTCTTTCATGGCAAACAGAGGCAGGGACAAAGTCGCCGGCCTCTGTCCTCAGGCAATACAGAGCAGCCCACCTCCTGGGGCACCCAGGTGTGTGGGGCAGGGAGATGGCAGGCCCTGGTGGGGTGTCACTGGCCTAGGTCACTTTGCGGGGCTTGATATCCAGACCCACTTGCCCATCACGCAGGTTCTGCTGGTCCCCCAGTAGAAGCAAAACCTTAAATGCATCTCAGCAAATAGCAGCAGCCAGGAGGTCCCTCACATCATGAGGGCACACAGGCTAACAACACTGATGACAAGAACGCTGGCTGCTCACGGAGCACTCACTCCGCGTCAGGCTCTGAGCCAAGTATTTGACAAATGCTATTCATGGCAGTAGCACCCGTGCGCCTCTTTTCCAGAAGAGCAAACAGAGGCTCTGAGAACTAGGTGGCTCACTGATCGATCAGAGGCAAAATCGGACTGAATCTGTCATCCCTGGGCCCTGCTCTCAACCACTGGCCTTCCTGAAGGTGGGGGAGCCTTAGCTGGCCCCCTGGACACGGCACTTTTCTAGCTGCACCATCCCTAGCTTGTTTCTCTTACCCATGACTGGGCTCTCTGTGAGGTCACAGCCATAAAGTCAGCAAGGCCTCAGCTCTAAGGTCTCTGGACACCTATCCCTACCTCATTCTCTATGCCCTGGAAGGATGCAGTGTCCAGAGGTCTCCCCGAGCCCCGGCTGTCCTGGGCAGCAGCTCTGGAAGGAACGAGGGGTGTGGAGTTAGCCACTCTGGGGCAGGAGGAGAGGAAAGGGCCTGGCTACCCCAGGAGGACCACCAGCCCGGTGGCACTTGCCTTTGATCTCCGATGATTAAAACAAACACCCTCTCCAGCACTTCCTCCTTGTCCGGGAAGGCCCTCCTTCCTGGCCAGCAGACGTGGAACGGCCAGGGAGAGGCTGCCTGGTCCCAGTCCCAGGGTCCTCACTTGGAAGTTGTCCTAGGGTCAAAGGCAGCTCCAGAATGCCCTGGCTCTGGCCTGCCCTCCATCTTCTGACCCCAGTTGCCTTCCGCCTGCCCTGATCCCAGCCTCCAGCACCTGAGGCTTTTCCGCCAGGCTCCTCAGCCTCTTCCCGGCTACGACTCGCTCATCCCCAGCTGCAGCCACCCAGGTCAGGCGGCAGGGGTGGCCGGGGTCCCACTCACTGCACGCCGTTCACCTCTTATCTCTAAAGCTGGCAGGCTATGAGGAATGACCTGAAATTTGTTCTAACTTGTAAAAGAGAGAACATTGGCTATAAGCTTTAATTTACTCTGAGTGTCCACTGTGTGTCAGGCCCTGGGTTGGTGCTGGGGGGACAGCAAGAGTGAAAGAGATGTGGTCCTGCATTCATGGCAGGGTTTCTGGTTCTTTTTTTTTTTTTTTTTTTTTCTTTTGAGAGAGAGTCTCGCTCTCTCACCCAGGCTGGAGTGTAGTGTCGTGGTTTTGGCTCACTGCAACCTCTGCCTCCCATGTTCAAGCGATTCTCCTGCCTCAGCCTCCTGAGTAGCTGGGACTACAGGCATATGCCACCACACCTGGCTAATTTTTGCGTTTTTAGTAGAGACGGAGTTTTACCATATTGGTCAGGCTGGTCTCGAACTCCTGACCTCCAGTGATCCACCCACCTCGGCCTCCTAAAGTGCTGGGATTACTGGCATAAGCCACCTCACCCAGCCGGTTTCTGGTTCTGATGAGCAATGGATTCTGTGCCACACACTTCACAGCTGTTTGGGACACCACAGAGCACAGCTAGTCCATGAAGAGAGAGGGCTGGGGACAGACCTTCTTGTTCAGTGTCTGAGGACAGCCCTCCTGTTTCTCTCTAGGTCCCTGGGGATGGCGTGTGGTGGGGAAGCCACCCTGGAGCAGCTTCCTGCTCCCGTCCTAAAGAACTCCTTCAGCGGCTCGGGGCTGAGCCACACGACGCCTCTGCTGGGAGGCAGGAAGTTGCATATTCCTGCCGTGTACCCGGCAGAACGTTCTTTCCACGTCCTACCGTTGACAAATCCTCTTGGACTTCCTGGTCACTTCATGATGACAGCGTGCAGAGGGAGAGGGGATAATCAAAGGACGGGCGTGATGAGGGCGAGGGGTTTTTCCTCCCAAATTTGTATGATGAAAATATCCAAACATACAGAAGAGTTGAAGGAAGAACAAGGAACACTCTCAGAACCCCTCCTAGAGCCGACATGTAACCACGTCACACGCTTGCTTTATCTGTCTGTGTAGATACATCTCTAGAGCTATGTATTTTTTGCTGTACGTTTGAAAGTAAGTTCCAGGCATCATCTCTAAATACTTTCGTGTGCATTCCTAAGAATGAGGATATTCTCTAACCACCACACCATTATCATCTGAAGAAAATTAACAGTGATTTGAGAGGGAGGGATTTTGAGAATTAGTCAAGGCGTAAGCGTTGACACCTTTGTTAGATGAGGAGGTACTGTGTTGTATTACTGATCGCAAAGCTCCCTTTGAGCTTGGTGCCCCTGCGGGGCAGCTGGAGGAAGATGGAATGACACTCCCATTCCAAAGTTTGAGATCTCCAGGGAAGCAGAGCACCACGCTAGTACACAGTAGGTGCTCGGGATGTGCACAGGGAACACGTCCCAGGCCAGAGGCCACCCCTGGGTTCCCCTTCATGCTCCTGGGCATAGAGGGTCCTGTTTTTCCAGATCTGCCCCATCCGGAGGAGAGGGGGGTGGGCCTTGGCAGGCAGATTGGATCTGGGCTCAAATCTCTGAGAGACCGGGGCTGATTGGGGTTCCCCCTGACCAAGTCCTCAGCTCCCCTTGGGGTCACGGAAGCTAAGCTTGGGTGGGGAGATGTGGGGCCTTCCCAGGTGCTGAGCAACCCTTTTCTTTACCCTGTGGAGGGGACCTGGAGACAGGGACAGCAGAGCCAAAATCCCCCCACCTCGACCCAGGGCTGAGATGGGGCCCTGGATCTTCCAGCTACGATGTCCCCAAGAATCTGCAAAATCTCCCACGACTCCTTCTGTGGGGGGTGTGCACGGGGGTGTGCCCAGGTGAGAGCTGCAGATGGAGGCTATGGGGTGACTGCATTTATCTGTGGGTGTAACCAAGGATCTCACAGGTCCAGGAGGGTGGTCCTCATATGTGCACAGAGACTGGAGGGGGCGAGGGTGCATTTTGGTGCATGTATGGATGTCCTAAGAGCAGATCTGGGGTGTTCTCATGTCAGAATGTGGGTCTGTGCTCTGTGTAAAGTTAGAAATAGGGCTTTGGGAACAGAATATTATTCAGCCTTAAAAAGGGGCGAAATTACAACACATGCTACAACACGGTGAACCTGGAGGATGTTATACTAAGTGAAATAAGCCAGTTACAAAAAGACAATGCAGAATGAATGCAGTTATATGAGGCATCTAGAGAAGTCAAGTTCATAGAGGCAGAAAATGGAATGGAGCTTGCCAAGGGCTGGGGGACGGAGGAGTGGGGCGTTCTTATTTAGTGGGGACGGAGTTTCAGTTTTGCAAGATGAAATGAGTTCTAGAAATGAATGGGGCGATGATTGTACAACAACGTGAAGGTACTTAATGCCACCAAACTGTACTTTTAAATATGGTTAAGCGAGCGAATGTTGTATGATCTGTATTTTGCCACAGTGAGAAAAAAAAAGCGGGGTTCTGGTGGCCATGACTGGCTGCCTTGTAAGGTTTCCTGTTTCTGAATGATGGTGACACCCACCCCATCCCCGTGTGACCCGACTGCTCACTACTGTTTACTAGGAAAGCCAGGATATTGTCACTAGGAGAGAATATTGTCAATCAGAGGAAATCTAACAGAGTCAGAGAGATGCTTTGGGGATCATACAAGTCTCAAACCCAAGACCCGTTTCTGGAAATGCTACTGTGTTTGAAGCAGATCTCACCAGCTAGGAATGGAAACAGAGGCATTCTGTCAAAGGAAAGAACTCGATGAGAAATTGTTTTATGAAAGCCAAATTTTGGCATGTTTTCACATTTTAGTTTGTCAGAACACAGAGTAATAAATGTTAAACATGTTGTTTATTATTATGCTCGGTTGATTTCTTTATGATGACAATTTTATTTTTCAAGTTTGTCCTCGAGTCACTGCGGGATTCCAGAAGAGAACAGGAGAGATGTTTTACCGTTTATCCCAGCAGGACCATTGGGAGAACAGTTGTTATTTAAAAAAAAAAAGAGAGAGAAAAGGGGGTGGCCCAGGCCCCTGCCCCCCTCCCACGGTTGGGTCAGGGGTTGGGGTGGCGGCCAGGGCTGTCGTCAGGTCCCTGGTTATGAAGCTCTGCCTGCTGGCTGTGGTGAGATCTGTTACGGCTGCAGGGCCTGGCTGGTGGGAGGGAACTTGGCTCTGCTCGCTGCAGTCTTTGTTTCTGAAGCTGATGCCCGGTGGCTGGTTTGTGGTTGTGAACATGGGGAGCTCGGACGAGGAGTGGGAGCGGCCACCTATTTGGTGTGGAAGGCTCAGGAAGCCTGCCGCAAAAGCCGCCCCACAGGAGAGGGGGACCAGTTGCGTGAGTTTCCTCTTCTAACTTCTCGTCTCACCATCAGTGGATGGAGCAGGGGTTGGGTTCTAAACCCTGGTGGGCTGACAGTGGCTGGACCCAGGACAGCACAGGAGCCTTCACACATCTGGCCCTGTCACCTCCAGGCTGCGCAGGGCACCCTGCCTCTGTAAATCTGTTTCCTCAGCTGTAAAATGGGTCTCTGTGCCCACCCCTCGGGGCATTTCCTGGGCACTCAGACTGGGCTGGGTGCTTCGGAGACAATGCTCCACCCAACTCTGTGTCCAATTCTGAATCCCATGTTCAGATGAGGAACTGGACCAGAGATGGGGAGCCACCTTAGCCAAAGTGCCCACAGCAGCGGGGGGCAGTGAGGCTGGGTTAGGGTCCCGACTCTGTCTGCTTAGGATCTGCATAGGAAGTCACCCAGCCTGGCTCAGGTGGGAGCTCCGTCCTGAAGAAGTGATCTGGCTCCTGGGCTGAGGAGGAAGAGCCTGCTTCCGGGGGCACAGGGAGCCTAGTGCTGAGTAGAGCTCAAGGGTCCTGGTCCAATGTGGACAACTGTGCTTGAGTCCCGTAGGGTCTCTCCGTGGATGGGATGAGGGGTCTCTGGTTCCTGGGTCTGTGCCTTTGGCTGAAGTTCGGGCAGCTGGTGAAGGGGCTGTCTGTGCCCCACACTGTGGATGTACCAAGTGGTGAACCCTGACATCTGTTTACATGGGAGGGTCCCCTTTGGCGGGTTCTGAGCTGGATGCAGGGGGGGTCAGGTTCAAGGAGCCCTCCCAGGGAGAGAGGTATGTGCCTGCTGGTGTCCAGAGGAACTCACATGCAGATTCGGAGAAGGCACAGAGAGGCTGTGGCACTGGGCTACTGTCACACAGCATGTTGGCAGAGGGGCCACCTGCCCAGCCCTTCCTGAGGCCTTTAGGGGCTGATCAGGAGTCTGAGGCTGGGACTAGGGGAAGCATCTCACAGCCCAGTTAATACTCCCACCTCTTTGGCGTCCTGTGGCACACAGAGGGGCTTGGAGGAAGGACATGTGCCCCCAGTGCCTCCCGGCCAAGGCCTTATTCATCACATTACTGTTTTCACACCCAGGCCTGGGCCAGTGGGCCTGAACACTGATACCGGCTAGGGCAAGCTGACGGGGAGGCTGGTCAGGGGTTAGTTCAGGGTCCTTCCCCCAAGATTCGGCCCAGAAACACATCGAGCCAATCATCCAGGCTCCCTCGGCCCCCAATCACCACCCCTGCTGTAGGAAACACTTTAAAAAAGTCGAGGTGGGGGAATCCAAGATCCCTGGCACTGGCTGGGGGTGAGGTGGCCCCGCCACTGGCTGCTCACAGAGGGGGACTCAGCTCCTGTCCCTCTGACCCGAAGCTGCGGAGGCCTCCAGCACGGCAGCCGGAGCCTCCATAAAAGAATAAGGATCACATTCCTCACTTTTTAAGTTGCACAAAAGCTGTATGCATAATTAATGTGCAATAAACGTGAGCGGCTGGAAATTAACTACATGGAAAAGAAAGAATATACTTAATTGTGAAAATTAATTTTGCCTTTATTCTTTTTCTTTCTCTCTCTCTCCCCCTTCCCCTGCCATTTTACAACTTGTTATATTCTCAGAGCCCTTCAGATCTGGCTGGGGATCATCTTCTGGACTACTCGCCTGCTGACCTCTTGCCAGGCAGCCGAGGACAAGATTAGTTTTAAGCCGCAGCCTAGTTAGTTGCTTTCAACAGTGGGTCTGAGAGAGTACACGAGCCGGGTCGGGTGTTACCGTGTCGCACAGAGGAATGTTGTAATCATTCCCCAAGACCTTCCTCCGGGGACCTCTGTACCTGATTCTAAAGGCTTTGGTAGATGCAATTTTGAGAGCTGCTTTTGGAAACTCGGGAAAAAAGCTTATTGTGGTGCTTAAAATTCCTAAACATGAATTTGATGGTTAAAAAGCCAAAGGCCTAAATACATTTACATATATTCAAACAAAGTATTTTAAGCAATAACCTCTAAGGCTCCCTTTCTTGTTTTTCTTCTACTTTTTTTTTTACGAGGACAAGACCTTTTCTAAGTAGCGAAATTTCCCAGTGGAAACACTTCTTGTCATGTTCTCATTGTCACATCTCTTGATAAAACCTGAGGATTGAACTTCAAGAAACAACCCACCCACTTGAAATAATTTTTTCAAAAAGAATTACCTCCTTGAGAATAAAACACGCTATTAACAGATACTTTAAAATATGATTTATTGCACACACATAACAACAACTATAACCTAAAAATATCACATCGCTGGAAATAAATCACTGCCGATCCCATCTCCTTTCCATGCCAGCTGTTTTCCTGTTTCTGCTGTCTTTCCCAGCCCTGGTCTGTATCGGCAGATAATTTTAAAAGAGGCAGAATCAAGAGATGGAACCCAGAATTGTCTCGGCTGTTTGGGCGAGAATTGTGTTTTCAGAACATCCTAGTTTGTCTCGGGCAGTTTGTAGCTAACCCTTCTCAAGACTTCATAAAACACAAGTAATGCAGGGTGTCTCCGAGTCACTCTGTTACCAGATAAATTTACAGCCAGAAAAGAGACTATCAGTACGGTCTTTTGCGCTCCCTGCCACCTCTGCCCAAGTGCCTGGTCTTGTTTAAGATGAACTGCTGTCATCCGAGAGCTGCCCGGTCACTGGGGACCACGGGCAAGCCGTAAATAACCAGATCTGTGGCTACGGATCATCTTTGGCTAGCTGTCTGGCCTGGCCGGTTCCACCGTAGCCCAGCTGGCAAATGTGGCTGCCTTCGTGAACAGGTGGCCCACAGCAGGCTGTGGATGGGCAGTGGGCTGGGGCGGCAGGCAGGCTTCTGCAACAGCCTTTCAGGACCAACTTGGTTCTGGCCCGAACGCCCCCACCCACCGCCTGGCCAGGCCCGGGCCACAGACCTTTGCATTAAACAGCTTCTGACACTAAAAATCAAGGTCTGTCGGCCGTCGTCATAGGAATGCAATATCCTCTGGAGGTTCCCTTATTAAAAAGCAAGCCTTGCTGCCGCTGCCCAGGATAGATTTCTATTTCATTTGTATTGATCACCGGGAAATGTCTCATTCTCTGGTTGACAAATATGGCCAGCAGGGAGTTAGCGTTTGGTGGAAAACATTTGTTTCCACAGTGATTTGGGGGACCCTGCGCTTGAGCTGTGGTTATATTCACAAGGTCGTGGTGAGTAATCTCTAGCTATGATATAGAATTACAAATGTGAGAAGTACAGTTTTGCAGAACAATAGGGCCTGCCAGGGGCTTCAGAAATCATCTAATGCGGCTGCTTCGTTTCACACTCGGGGTTAAGGTAAGGATCTTGACTTACCCAGGGTCACAGAGGCAGTGGCACTTCTAGGAATTTATCCTACAGATATTACTCACTGGTGTGTGCAAATGATACTCATCACGGCACTGTTTATAAGGGCAGAAGATGTGAAACCACCTAACCAAACGCCCATCATAGGAGATTCGGTAAACAATTATGGTATATAGGCAGAATCATGTGAAATTGCCTTTTTTTTTTTTTTTTTTTTGCTGGTCAAAAATGGTTGAATATGGACAATCCCATAGGGGCCAATGTGCCCTTTCTATTGAATGGAATGATGTGTAGTCTTCAAAGGAACGAGATGGAGAACTCTCCCAAGATATATTATTAAATGAAAAAAGCAAGCTGCAGAACAGCGTACCTGTTATGCTCCATATCTGTTTTTACAAAAAGAGACATACCCACATTGGCTGGTATAAGCCTCCACTCGAGACGGAGAGACAAATTGTCCGCGGTGGCTGCCAGGGGAGGGAACAGGCAGCTGAGGTGGGGATGATGTGAGGGTGACTTTTCACTTTACAGCTTCCGTACCTTCCAAATGTTATACTAGGTGTGTGCATGGCAGACACGACATCAATTCAAATGTAAAACAAAGATCCAGAATTCAGTAGAGCCCTCATTACTAGGGGTTAAATGCTTAGCCGACTCTGTGGTCTGAGAATTCTGGGCTTCAAGTCATTTCATCTCACAGAGCCTCAGTTTTCTCACCTGTCAAGTGGGGGTAATGAGAGTGTTGACTTTTTAGAGCGGAAGTGACAGTTTCCTTGAGACATGAATGAGAAAGGCTCGGCATTGTGGCACAAAGTAAATGTTACATGTTATCATAAATGACACATAAATCATAACATACACACGCGTGCACATCAATCCTTATATTGACCCGTTTAGCATTTTGGTTTTCTTGGAAGAGTCTTAAAAATAGCTGTGTGTGTTTGGAGACAGGAGTCGAGATTGCTGAATGTTATGTTTGCTGGGGGGACTGTGCTGCTGTTGCAGTGACGGCTGCCCACGCTGAATTTATAGGGTGGGTCTGATGATTTTTTTTCTGAATCGGTAAATGGTCTTCCGCATCTCTATGTACACAGGCAGGTGAACTAATAGAATTAAGCTTATTGGTGTAATTCCTCTGGGCCCCCTTGGTGAGTGGAGAGCAGCTGGATGAATATTTTAATTAAGCTCCGACACCCAGAAGTCAAAGTCCTGGAGTGGTCCCATTGGGCAAGGTCTCTCGATTTGGGGTTTAATCAAGTTCGGCTTCAGAGTTCAAATTTCTTCCTGGACAGAAATATGTCATTAGGCGTCCAAGATTTCCACTGGAAAAAAAAATACAACTTGACTATATTTTCTCTAGAGAATGACACCATGATTCGATTAGCCCTTTTTCCTTGACATTTTGCCCACTTTATTAACTTCTGCTTTGCTTTTAAGCAGGCAACTACTGTTTTACTTCCCTGAAGAAGCTCATAATATTATAATTCAAGTGTCAGGACAGATTAGGTTAAACGAACTGTGTAATTCCCGAAGGAAAACAAACTTCAAAACGGACGAGGTTTGCCTTGTCACATGTCATGGATTGCATTAGCGGGGAACGGCGATTCTATCACCTAATGTGCTAACGCTGGCTCAAGTGTTCCCCGCTCTGCAAGGTGAGAAATTACTTAGCTAACAAAACATTTAGTTTTCCCCTCTTTGCATTCTTTCTTTATGAGATTCTGAATGTGACATTTTCACCAAAAAATCTCTGCACTTATTTGCGAAAAATGTATATTAAAACCAAAACCCATCAAATGGAAAGAAATCACAGATGGTTTTATTCACAAGCAGTAGAATTAATGGCCTCTCTTCTCTTTATAAATATTAGAAGCAGATGAGTTCATTACGATTTCACCCTAATAAAGAAAACCTGCTTGATTTTGACAAGACATCGACTTATCTAATACATCTACTAAATAACAAAGCTACTTCCCGCCCGTAAAACACGGCTCGAAAACACCAGCTTTACCTGGACTGCTTCTAAATTAATGAAAAACACTCCAAAGACAGCAAAAGAAGTGGGGCGCGGGGAATGGAATTCAAGAGATTTTTGAAAATGTGACTGATTTTGAAAAGAGAGGGTTTTGAAACGTTTACTTTGTGGTGGTTTGAAATTTTTACATCTTTCAACAAAGCGGGCAGAGAAGTGAAACCATCTGAAAGGGCTTTTGAAAAGAGCGATTCAGCACAAGTTGGATGGAGCTGCGGTTCCTTTATCTCAGGGAATCTGTGGACATCGTGCAGGGGAGGCCCGGCCCCTGGTCCCACTCCTCCCCAGTGCGGCAGCCTCAGCCACGGCTTCAAAGCGCAGTTGGCTGAGCATCCTGGGAGGGAATCGGACACCTCGCCCTGGGGCCGCACGGCCGGCTAGTTCCTATTCCCGAGCCCTGCAGCCTGATGTAGTCATCTCCTTGGTCATGGCAGCCCGGGGTGTTTCTGTTTGTGCCGCTTTCGGCACTTGTTAAGAAAGAAGTGGGAGGCTTATGTGAAACTGCGAAAGATGATTTTTCTCTCCAGAGTCACGGCATTTGGGGCCTCAGCTTATCCATCATTGCAAAGATCGTTCTGAGAAATGGAATGAGTCAGACCTGCCCAGAGGGGGAGGAAAATGAAGCATGCATGGAGCCTCTGTCCCCGACCCTTCTTGGCTGGGCTCCGGTGGAAGGGCGTGGGCTCCTTAGCCTGAAAGCTGCCCAGGGAATGCCTTTGGGGAGGGAAGCCACACGGTTTAAGAAAAATGGCACATCAGCGTGGCTTTGGTCCCTGATTCTACCATTCAGGACTCTCAACCTGGATTCCATCCCACACTTTCCCACCCTAAGACCAATAGCGGCTTACACCGCAGAGATCAGACACCTGCACTCAAGTGTCGTGGTTGGGGGTGGGAGTGGTGGTCAAAGCTGAAACACTATTTCTAGGCAGCTCCTTAAAAGCGAAGCAAGCCCGTTACCTCCACATCGTCCCAGGAACCTGCATCTTTCTTGCTGTTCTGTGCTCTCTTCCTCCAAGTGAGGGTCTATGAATTCTCTGACAGGCCCAGGTGGAGTTCCGAACCCTGAGATCATCCGAGTCCTTCCTTCATGCCTCAGTTTCACATGTAGGCAACTTCTGGGGAGATTTTTGAGGAAGCAACAAGTTTGAGCCAAGACCCCATGATTGAAATTCTCCAATAAATCCCTCCCAGCTGAGCCCTAAGGGGCTGTAGTTGCTTCAGCAAGCAGGGACGGCAGGAAGGGGGGGGGAGCGGGGGTGTTGCAGACTTCAAACAGGACCTGGAGTGGTGGGGGTGGCGGGGGATTGTGCCGGGAGAGGAGGCCACCGAGCCAGGCTCAGAGTTAATTAAAGAGCCTGCATGGTGGCACCTCTACGCACAGCTCAGCATCAGCAACTAGGGTTCTTTGCAGAGATGGCCTCTCATTTAGGGGCAAGTCTGGAAGAGTAGGAGACTCAAACCACATTTAAGATGAACGTTTGTGGCCCTTGGAAGGCCCCAGCCTGGGGGTACTCTGCCCTCCCACCAGGAGTTCTGAGGGAGCTGAGGTTGTGTTCAAAAGCCTTGTCAAACATCAAGGTTAGGTTGTCTTCAGGCACTAGGCTGTGTCCCTCACCTGGGTGACGGGACCATCATCTCCCCCATTTTACAGACGAGAAAAGTGAGGCTCAGAGAGGCAAAGCCACCGGCTCAAGGGCATATTGTGGTGGCAGGGGAATCCAGGGTGGAATTTATATCCTCTAGTTTATGCCACTGGCTGGAGATGGGGATCCAGCCAGAGACCAGCAGAGGACAGTTGGCCCTGAGTACACGGCCCTCACCTCAGCCCTGACCCCTCGCACTGTCCGTGACATTCAATCAGGTGCCGGTGATGTCTGGCCCAGCAGTTGGGGCAGGGCCTCCCCAGCTTCCCGGCGACAAATGGTTCTCATTTGAAAGGGAGGTTATAAAAACACATGCCCAAAGACACTGTCAGGGAACTGAGGATTAATCTCATTTCAGTCAAAGACCATTTCAAATATTTTTCTGGGGGGGAGCGGGGGCGGCACAGCCCTGGCTGGGAAGGAAGTCAGAGTTCCTGGCGTGCCCCTCAGGTCGGCGGGTTTGAAGGCGGCTGAGATGCCGGC
Source organism: Symphalangus syndactylus (assembly GCF_028878055.3). Lineage (NCBI taxonomy): Eukaryota > Metazoa > Chordata > Mammalia > Primates > Hylobatidae > Symphalangus > Symphalangus syndactylus. The sequence continues at coordinate 18,299,994 of NC_072425.2, forward strand.
TGGTGGGGGCCAGGGTCACTCCATACCTAGCAAGGCAGAGTCTGACAGAGGAACGAGGCTTTGCTCCATGAGTCCCCAAGGCTGGCCTTGCGGGAGGCCTACACTCTGGCGTGGACGCTCACACTGCGTTCAATATGTTGGCTGTGTTTCAGGGCAGTTTAAGTTGCCAAAAGGAAGGGAAGGATTAGGCGCCTGGGACATTTTCATTTTCTGGATGGTGTCAAAAAGCGGAGTGTTTTTGCCGTGTGACTCAACCAGAGCGGGCCCTGAAGGGCAGCCAGGGGAGGGGCATTGCCGCCAAGCCTCCTGCCCAGACACCTGTGGCTGCACAGCGAGTCCCCCACTCCAGCCAGGGACCAAAGGGAGTACCCACTCTAAGCCACCAGCTCCCAAACTGGGGGGCCTGGTCCCTAAATGACAACCTGTGGGATTTGGGGCGCAGGCCTGGGACTGCAGGTGGGGCCTCTGCTGAGCGGGCATAACCCCAATAGTTCCATTTACTGAGAGCTCAGGGGGTACCCAGGAGCGTGGGCCAAGCTCATCTTATTATACAATGGCCCTCTGAGGGGAGGACTTTTCTTATCCCCATTTTTCGGCGGGGGAAATTGAGGCTCAGGGAGGGGCGCAGGTGGCTCGCCTAAGGCCTGGAAGCTGGGCAATAGTGATACATCTTAACTTTCTCAGAAACCTTTTAAAGGAGGGATTGTTGACCTCCCCATTTTCCGGATGCGAATGTTGACCTCCCCATTTTCCGGATGCGAATGTTGAGGCTCCTGATGTGACTGCCCAAGCCTACCCTTTAAGGGCGGGTGGAGCTGGGGGGCTTGCTCTGGCCTCTCCGGCCGACCCGCATTCCCGAGCAAGGCGAGCGCGGCTGGGCCCGGCCCCGCAGTCTATGGGAGCCACCCCGGGTCCACGGGGGTCCAGACGCCGCAGGGGGTGGGAGCCCGGCGGGGCGCGGCGGGGACTCGCGCGGCGGGCGAGCCTCCTTCCAAACACACGTCCGTAGCGCGGTGCGGAGGGATTGATTTGCCGCCAGTCCGCGGAGCTCCGCCTGGTGTTTGCTGAGGTCCGAGCATCCCCAGCGCGCGGCCGGGGCGTTCCCGCAGGGCCCAGCGAGGGCCGGGGAGCCGAGCGCCCCCGCGTGGACGGACCGCGCGAGAACCCGTGTTTGGGGGCGGGGTCCGGGGCGGGCGGCACGGTGGGAGGGGCATCATGCAGGGCGGCTCTGGAGGTCCACCCTGCCCGGCAACCTAGAAAGAGAGGTGCCAGGACCCTCGGGTTCCAGGGGAGAAAGCAGGCCAGAGACCTCCTGGGGCCCTCTCGCTGGGCAATGGGACTCCAAGGGGCTTTGCCTCGCTGCGAAGTGCCTCTTCCTGGGCCTGCGGGAGGTGAGGTGGTCTTGGCCCTTGCCAGGACCCACCCTAGGGAGCGCCCCCAAGTCAGTGAGGTGAGGTGCTGGAGACCTGGCCCCACATCATCCCTCTTCCCCAGCGGGAAGCTCTCTTGAGCGAACTGGAGTGGGTGCTCAGCCTGGAAGCAGATTGCAAGCATCCTCCTGAGTCTCTGCACAATGCCAGGGGACAGGTGGGGGGAGGCAGCTCACACGACCTCAGACCCTCAGTCCCCCTTCCTGCCCGTGAAGGGGCCTGGTGGGGCTTCCCCGTGGCCAAACGCCCTCTGCTGCATCCCCCACCCCTGCCATGTGCCTTGCCCCAGGCCAAGTATGTAATGGGTTTGCTCAATTCCTCCTCCAGAAAGCCCTGGTGGCTGCTGGCTGCTGTTATCCCAGAGCCCCAGGGGCACATCAAGGGAGGTGACTAAGCTGGGCCCTGAACTGCGCCTGTCTGACCTCATGAGCCATCCTCACCTTAACCCCACAGGACAGGACACCTCCTTCCAGGTGTGCATAATCCAGGCTGCGCCAGTATCGGCAGTGGAGTTGGACATGCCTGGGCTGGAGGCCCTGAGGTGCCCCTGTCTGACTGTGTGCTTCTGAGCACTCTCTGGAGCCTCAGTTTCCTTATCTGCTAAACGGGGCATCCCTAACTTCAGGACTGTGGTGATGACACACATAAGGCTACCCCTGCTGTCCTCCATAAACGTTTGCTGATGTCCAGTGAACAATGAAATACCTCCCCCCTTGACATTTGCTTACCTTCCCTGGGAAACGCATCGCAGTCTAGCCCCCTCTAGAGCTCAGGGCATACCTTGCCTCCTCCAGAAACCCTTCCTCACTCATCTTCCGGGGAAGGTACTGGCAGGAAAAAAAGCCATTTTTTTTAAAGGGTTTGGGAGGATAGGCAAAGATTTTTAAACGAGATACAGAAAGAACGATCATAAAGGAAAAGATTGAAAGTTGGACTATGTTTTTTTTTTTTTTGAGACGGAGTTTCACTCTTGTTGCCCAGGCTGGAGTGCAATGGCGCGATCTTGGCTTACCACAGCCTCTGCCTCCCAGGTTCAAGCGATTCTCCTGCCTCAGCCTCCTGAGTAGCTGGGATTACAGGCATGCGCCACCACGCCCAGCTAATTTGGTATTTTTAGTACAGACGGGGTTTCTCCATGTTGGTCAAGCTGGTCTCGAACTCCCGACCTCAGGTGATCCACCCACCTCAGCCTCCCAAAGTGCTGGGATTACAGATGTAAGCCACCGTGCCAGGGTGTTTAGTTTTCTTATACCAAATTTGACATTTTGTATTTTTCCAGATATTTGGTAATTAATACATGGTTACTAATAATATTCTTGTTAGTTAACTGTTATATCTGTAGTTATCTTTTGTTTTAATTCTTATTTGCCTCTTCTTTCTCCTTGTCTGAAGTTTGTCTCTTTTAGTCTTTTCAAAGAACCAAATTTTGACTTTGTTCATAATTTCTGTTTACTTGATTTCATCGATTCTTTTTATTATCATTTCTTATTTCTTTGCATTTACTTGTTGCTCTTTTCCTATCTTCTTCAGTTAAAAGCGTAGCTTGTTTATGTTCAATCTTTCTTGCTTTTGGATAAATTTAAACTGTAAATTTCATTGTCTCTACCGCTTCAATCGTATCCCACAATTTTTTTATTTTTATTTTTTAGAGATGGGCTTTCTGTCATCCAGAATAGTGGAGTGCAGTTGTGCAATCATAGCTCACTGTAACCTAAAACTCCTGGGCTTAAGCAGTCCTCCTGCCTCAGCCTTCCAAGTAGCTGGGATTACAGGAGCACACCACCATGCCTGGCTATTTTTTACTTTTTTTGTAGAGACAGGGTCTCACTATGTTGCCCAGGCTGGTCTCAAACTCCTGGCCTCAAGTGATCCTCCTGCCTTGGCCTCCCGGACTACTGGGATTACAGTACATGTGAACCATCATGCTTGGCCTCCCATAAATTTTGATATGTAGTGATTTCATTATTATTTTCCTCTAAGATGTTAATAATTTCTCTTATGGCTTCCTCTTATTTAATTGTAGTGCATTTTCCAATCATGTGGTTTTAAAAAGCTATCATTTTGCTTTACATTTCTTATTTTTTCATTGTATGATCAGAGATGGTTTTAGATATGATGTTGGCTCTTTGGAATTTATTGAGGTTTGTTTAGTGGCTTAGTTCTTAGTTGATTCTGAAAGGATATGGGATCTATGCCAGGTTGAAAGTTCTCTGCTTGTTAATCAGGTTATTCAAACATTTTATATCTTTGCTCATATTTTGGCAATTTGACTGCAGTTTCTGAGAGAGGTGTGTTAAAATCTTCAAGTGCAATTACTGGCTTATCTGTTTTTCTCTCTGTAGATCTGTCAGTATTTCAAAACTGACAGGCTCTTATTCCAAACAACTTCTCCCTGCCCAATGTTCCCAGGGTTCTCCCACATCTCTTAAAGGATGCCTTTTGTTTATATTTAACTCATGCTCTGGCTCGTCTATGACTTCTGCTTCTGCTGGTGTGGGTTGCTCAGCTTCTTGTCTTCCCTTGGTGGATGAGCTCTTCTGATGTCTGTTCTTCCACCTGCCCCTGGGAATTCACAGTTCCCTGGGACTCAGCTCCACTGGCTGGTAACATGTAACGGGGAAGTGGTGGAAGCTCAGAATTGAGTTTTTTTTTTAGATGGAGTCTTGCTCTGTTGCCCAGGCTAGAGTACACTGGTGCAATCTCGGCTCACTGCAACCTCTGCCTCCTGGGTTCAAGCAATTCTCCGGCCTCAGCCTCCTGAGTAGCTGGGATTACAGGCACCTGCCACTGCGCCTGGCTAATTTTTGTATTTTTAGTAGAGATGGGGTTTCACCATCTTGGCCAGGCTGGTCTTGAACTCCTGACCTCGTGATCCACCCGCCTCAGCTTCCCAAAGTGCTGGGATTACAGGTGTGAGCCATCGAGTCTGGCCAGAATTGAGTTCTTACTTTCAGCTGCACATTGAAATCACCTGGGAAGCTTGAACACTACTGACTCCTTGGTCCCTCCTGCAGAGAGAGATTCTTGTTTGATTGGTCTGGGTGTGGGTCTGGGCACAGGAATTCTAACCCACTCTCGGAAGGTTCTAATGTGGAGCTGAAGTTGAGAACCCTGTGCCCGCTCCAGAGAAAGATGAGGAGCTGGGGATGGATGTGTCTTGGGTGGTCCAACCTGTGCCAACCTCTGCCCATGTGCCCTCCCCATCAGGAGTCCAGCCCTCAGGGCCTTCCCAGACCTCTGCCCCTGCACCACCATTCCCAAGACCTGTGTCTCTGCAGCAACATGACCCAAGGTGTGGGGCGAAGGGAGGAGGGGACTCAGGGCCAGGCAGCTGCCTGCCTGTACTGCCCTCTGCTGACACCCCTCCCCAACCTGCAGATGGATGAAAATGACCCACCTAGGGCAACGTGGGAGGGATGAATGGGCATAGCCAGAAAACCGACCTCTGCCATCTGTCGTCTAGCCACCCGACCACCTTTCACTCTGCTCAAGACTTTATTGAGGCTTCTTGGCCAGGCACAGTGGCTCATGCTTGTAATCGAAGCACTTTGGGAGGCCAAGGTGGGTGGATCACCTGAGGTCAGGAGTTCAAGAACAGCCTGGCCAACATGGTAAATCCCTACTAAAAATACAAAATTAGCCAGATGAGGTGGCAGGCACCTGAAATCCCAGCTACTCAGGAGGCTGAGGCAGCAGAATTGCTTGAACCCAGGAGGCGGAGATTGCATGCAGTGAGCCGAGATCACGCCAATGCACTCCAGCCTAGGCAACAAGAGATAAACTCCGTTTCAAAAAAAAAAAAAAAAAAAGACTTTACTGAGGCTTCTGATGCCCATGTTCATGAAGCAAGCCATGCTCCTAATTTTTTTTTATGTGCATTATCCATATCTAGTTTGGAATCAACTTATCTCTGAAGTTCTCCAGTCCCTGAGATCCAAGCCCCTGGCCATTTTAGTGTTGGCTCTTGTGACCCATCCACCTCCTCCCTTTCTCTGACATCCCCCAGAGCTGGGTTCTAGAAAGAGACACAGCAGCCCATGGCAGTTCACCTTCCTGTCCCACCATCATCACCATGGACTGATGCCAGCTTGCAGCCAGGCCCTGTGTTGGGTCCCGCAGCTTCAGAGATGAACCAGACAAGGCTCAGCTTTCATATCCTTGTCTGATCTCTCTGGGGCCAGCATCAGGGTGTGTCCAGGGAGGCCTGCTGCTGGGCGTCACAGGCCCTGTATTGCTGGTGTCTGTCCTTCTGGGGCTCCTCAGCAATTGAGTCTAGTTCATCTGTCTACTTCATCCACTCTAAGGAATTCATCCAGAGAGCATTTGCTGATGTCCACTATTTTTCTAGGCCTGCGCTGGGCGTTCCAGGTATACAATGGTGGGGGAGGGCATAATAAATGAGACATGGGGCTGGACACGGTGGCTTATGCCTATAATCCCAGCACTTTGGGAGGCCGAGGCAGGTGGATCACCAGATCAGGAGTTTGGGGCCAGCCTGGCCAATATGGTGAAACCCCGTCTCTACTAAAAATACAAAAATTAGCCAGGTGTGGTGGTGGGTGCCTGCAGTCCCAGCTACTTGGGAAGCTGAGGCAGAAGAATCGCTTGAACCCGGGAGGCGGAGGTTGCAGTGAGCCGAGATTGCGTCACTGCACTCCAGCCTAGGCGACAGAGTGAGACTCCATCTCAAAAAAAAAAAAAAAAAGAGACATGGATCCCTTCTTCCAGGAGCACATAATCTAATGAGAGGTACAGGTGGCTGCAATGCAGCGACATGTGGTCCCCTGTGCAAGGCACAGGCAGCTTGAACGGGAGAATCATTGATTACCTTTGCCTCCGAGACATCAGGATGGACATCACAGAGGAGGTGCAGGAACAGGGTCTTGAAGGATGAATAGGAGTTTTCCAGTCAGAAAAATGGGGGGAAAGCATTCTAGGCAGAGGGAATAGCATGTGCAAAGGTAGGGAGGCATATGAGCGGTAACGGCTTGGGGAACTGCAAATAATTCAGCAGGGGCATCAGTGGGAGGTGAGCCAGGCCCCGGAGAGAGGGGCACAGAATCGTGCGGACTCAGCATTCATTCCTAGGGTAATGAGGGCAGAGTAAGTGGAGGAGTCCTGTTGGCTGGATCTGGGCTGCGTGGGGGATGAATGACAGGGGACAGGGCACAGGGCGATGTGGGAGGCAGGTGTGACTAGGAGGCTGATGCTGCGATCCAAATGAGAGGGCTTGAGGCCAGAACTAACACCAAGGCAGCAACAAGAGAATATAGTGGCCGGGTTTGAAAACAATTAGAACTATCCAGCTGCAGATGGAGCGATCCCAAAGGGCTCCAGGTGGGGGCGTGGGTAACTCTAGGGGGAGATGGTGGAGTTATCCCAGAGATGGGAGGTTTGGAGGAGGAGGGGCCGTTTAGGGCTTGAGATAGGATGGTTCATTCAGCTCGGCACGTGCTGAGGTCAGCGTTGAGTATGGGACCTCCACATAGACACCTCTAGGTGGCTGCTGGAACTATGTGGCTGGAACTTGGAGTGACTGACCAGCGACAGAGCTAAGCACAGAGAAAGGCTGCAGGGAGCTGCCGGCGGGGACGCAGATGGGAAGAGAAAGCCCCGGGGCATTAGGGTTGAGATGGTGGTCAGGCTGGGAACCAGCAGCTGGAGGCGCAGGGGGAGACGTCGGCTCAGGCGCATGGGGCCCGTGGGAAATGCAGAGGAGGAACAGGGGCTGCCGGGGTGGGAAGCACAGAGGAGGAACAGGGGCTGCCGGGCTGGCCCTCTGAGGCTGGGCTGCACCTGCCTTGGGCACCATGGGTCTCCTCCTGAGCTGGTCACTACCGCCTTGGCTAAGGCCAGTGTAGTAGATTTCGGCTCCGTGCAGCCCTGGGGCCCCGGGCATTGCTCTGTCTTTCCAAGGGGTACTTGAGGCCTTGTCCTCGATACCAAAGACCACCACTTGTACTTCCTTGGTGTCTTCAGACCCAGCATAGAGGAGGGACTCTGTACGTTTTGTGGATAGTAACATAGAATCAAGGCACCCCAGAAAGACCTGGTACGTGCGTGCTAAATGTCTCTGCTGTGTGCTAAATGCCCTGCCTGGGTCCTCATTCCATCTTCCCAGGGCAAGCCATTGAGGGAGGGGAACTGTGTCCCTTTGGCCAGATACAGGGTGCGGGTGACCTGTCGAAGGCCATGTGGTCAGGAAGTGGCAAGGCCCAAGCTGGAACCCAGCATTAGCTGTTCTGTCTGCACCACGGGATTCTTATGGGATCCTCTGGGCTGCTTTTCCTCTCCTACTGTGGGACAAAGACCTGAGACATCCCGGGGCGGGGGTCTGGGATGTGGAGGAGGCAGGGCTGGTGCCCCTGAGGTGAGCGCTGAGCTAAGGTGGCTGTGCTCCAGCTCCTTCCTGTCCGAGTCTGGTGTGAACGGGCTGCAGGCGGACTGGTGTCTGGCCCAGACGCACACAGCATGCTAAGAGGAGGCAAAGAGCTTTGATGGTGAAACCTGAAATGCTGGCTCCTCACAAGGAGTGCTGCGCCTGTCCCTGGGCCCTGCAGCCTCCTTAGCTGGTGTCTGGAGTGGCCTCTCACAAGCAGGCGAGCAGTCAGGACAGGATTGAAACCACCCAGACTGCGATGTGCTGTGCGCCCCCAGACAAGGGCTCCGGGAGAGCAGGAGGTGAAAATCACAGAGCACCCCGGCCCTTCCCGCCGGGGCCACCTTGCAGCAGCTGCTCCGGCCTTCACGCCAACTGGGGCTTTTCTCCTTCCAGGAGCACCCCGAGGGCTGCCACCAGATAACAGCGGGGCTTTCTGCATCCTCCAGAATCCCACTGACTTGTAACCAGGTGGTCTCAACTAAACAAGGGGCAAAGAAGCCCACCAGTCCTTGCTAGAAGGCTGACAGGCCAGGCGGTGACAAGAGCCCTGCTGGGGGAGAGAGAGCTGGGGGCTTGCCCTGAGGGATACTGACCTCTGCTGGCTTCAGACACCACGACAGCAAACTGGGGAAACAGGTTAAAACAAACGTTTATTTAACAAATTATATTAAGAATACAGACAATCACACAGTGGACTTCCCTTGCCAAGTACAAGAGTCACCTTGAATAAATATGCAGCGGGGACATCATCCCTAAGGGCCTTGTCTAGGCCTGACACAGTCACACAGCAGCTCCACGGCCTTGGCTGGGAGAACAAAGCTGTCTCTGGTGGCAACCCCCGGACATGTGCTCGGAGTGGCAGGAGGAGGCCGGGCCGCCCTGAGGGTGCCAGGCAGCCCAAGCAGGGGCTGTGGGCTCAGGGGTGAGCGCCTGGCGCGGCCTCCAGGGGCAAGGCAGGCTGTGAACTGAGTTCATGAGCTCAGCCGCTGCGTGGCTGCCAGGCCCGGGGGCTGCTTCCTCAAGGCCTTCCTTTGCTGTCATCCTCAGGCTCACCTGGTTCTCCAAGAACCTGCAGGCTGGGATTCCCCACAGATGCCTGCAGGCTCTGGAGGGCCCTCATCTTGGTGGAGGAGTACGGGCAGGCCACTCCTGACCATGCTCAGCGCCCACTGCACAGTGGCCTGGTGACCGGCAGGGCCCAGTGGCGGCCGGGAAGTCCGTGACTGGACTGGAAACAGAAAGGGCAGCCCCAGCACGGGCTTGCGACGGGATGGCTGGCCCGGGGGCTGGAGGCCGACCCCTGCCTCTGCCGCTTAGCAGCCGGCCAAGTCTCAGCCTCTTCAACTCTAACAAGGAGCAGAGAACATCTATTTCCAGATCACTCTGTTTTTAGGGGGAATGAAAGCAGAAATGTGCTTAGAGAGCCTGGCCTAGAGCCTGGCCGGGAACAGGTGCTTAGAACACAGGAGTCCCTCTTGTCCTCCCGCCGACCTGCGATTCCTTTATACGATCCCACTGGGTTCTCATCTCTCCAAGTGGTGGAGGATGTGGCTGGCATTTGTTCTTGGACTTGGGGTGGGAAGAAAGGCCTTAATTATACATTTGCAAGGGAGCCTGCAGCAAAGCACCTGCTCCTTATCACCTTTGTGCCATTTCCAAGGCCTTTGGAGATACTTCAACTTTCCAGAGAGAAAGGGGAGGTGGTGGGGACAGTGTGCTCTGGTTAGCCATTCTGGAGGGACAGAGGCTGCCGGCAGGGACAGGAGCAGTAGTGGGAAGTGCTGTGGGGGGACCTGAGGGATGAGGCCAAGACCCTTTACATTTCCAAGGGAACCCTTGTCCTTCCCTCCCACAGTGGCCAGAGGGCTCGTGGAGAAAAGTACTCTCCCAAAAGACAGAAACGCTCTCAATACCTAGGTTTGAGCCAGAGTTTCACGCCTCAGTTCTCCCGCAGGAGTCCCACTCAGGTGGGCTTACACGCACGCGTGTGCGCGCACACACATACACACATACACACAGGCACACGCTTGTCCTCACCCACCTCTCAGAAGGCAATAAATGGTGGGTTAGGAGCAGCCTAAAAGCTACCACAAACACCAACTCGTCCTTAACCCAGTCTCTGCTTACCTATCTTAAGCTGCCGTTTACTACGACGTTCACAGTCATTTACTCTTATGCTAAGTCCGTAATGCTATGGAGAAGATGGCTCCAGCTCGCCTGAGTCCAAGAGTTTGTCCTCTTCCTGGTGGCCCTGTCCACCCAGCAACTGCAGAAGGGCATGCGGGGGCACCTGGCCGGGACCCAAGCTTGACAGGGGCCCGCAGCGGCGTCAGTGGGGGCTGGGGGAGCCCCTTCCTCTCCTGCAGCCGCCCTCACTGCTTATTCTGTGTCCTTGGGGACAGTGCTCCCACACCACTGCCTCTGAGCCTTCTGGGGTCCAGCGGAGCTGCCACAGGCTTCTTCCCAGTCATGGCAGCAGAGTGAAGGGCCCCTGGCGTTACCTGTCAGAGGCAATCTCACAACCAGGGCACGAAAAGAGGTGAAGGACAAAGTTCACAAACCCTAATGAAGTGGGCACAAGTGGCCAGAGCTCTGCCCTCTGCCCTCCTGCTGCCCCCACCTGCCGGGAGTCACCCAGGGCACCACCCGAGAAGCCACGGCAGACATAGGTGCCCTCTGTGGGTGCCACAGGGCTCCTCAGGTCCCCAGAACCACACTGGCTTATGTGAACGGAGCATCGGCAGCCAGCCTGGCAGCCCCCTCCCTGCTCAGCATCAGTCCTATGACAAGGTCCTGCCGCTGTGCCACCCAGGAGGCCTGAGAAGGCCACCCCCACCATGGGCGTCCTCGGGTCTCAGGGAGGGAGAAGTGGCTGCTTCCCTAATCCACAGAAATCAAGAGGTATCCGAGTGAAGATCAGGGTGGCAGAGGAGGAAGATGGGTCCACACAGGGGCCTGGGGCCTGGAGACGGGCGGTGGGGGGGGAGCTGGTGCAGGGGCATGAGGTATTTCCGGCCCCGCCCGCCTCTTGGCCAGCTGGGCTGGCCGGCGCTGCCTCCCTTTCCTCCCATTCCTCTGGGCCTCAGCTAGCACTACTGTGGGTTGCCCAGGACCTGCAGCGGGAGGCTGTCCCCGCTGAGGGAGAGGCTTCCACGGACCCAGATAGTGCAGCCCCCAACCGCGGCATCAAGCCCCCACATCCAAGAGCCAACTCTTGGGGACCCAAAGATGTCAGGTCCCCATACTCTGAGGAATGAGGACACAGCCCAGTGCCTGACACCACAGAGTAAGGCAGCCCTTCAGGTGAGGGCCTGGGCCCCGAGGGATGGCAGCCACCACTGCCTAGGCAAATGCACCTGGGCTGAACTTGGCGCCCGGCACTGTGAGGACGCCAGCACCAGTGGGCACTCAGGAGAAGTGCCAGTTCTGGCCCAGATTTGGTGACCTGGGTCAGAGGGACCTTTCAGAATGACTTGTTCCCGTCAGCAGATACCGTCAAGACACGCCTGGCTCTGAGAGGGGCTGGGTGCCCATGTGCCTGTATCCTCCTAGGGCCAGCACGTCTCAGAGGGCGTCCGTGTGGTCCCCGGGTCAGGGCACGGGGCTGAGGCACCTGGAGCTATCGTTGGCATGTGGTTGTTGCGCAGATGAGCCCTTGGGGGAGGCGCGCCATGGCCGAGCACAGCGTCCTGGTAGTGGATCCAAGCAGGGCCGTCAACCGTCCTCCTCCCCAGAAAGCAACAACCCCTCCGCCGGGGGCAGGGGTGCTGCTCCCCAACTTCCAGGCGACTGGGTGACAAGTCCATGGGATGTCCAAAGGGCAGGGTCCACCCCGGGGCCACTGGCTTCTTCCTCCCACGTCTTCTCAGGGCTGCTGTGAGATCCTGCAGAGAGGAACTTGCTCCTGGCAGCCCTGGGCCGGGGAGGATCGGCGGCCCTGGAGAGTCCCAGGCAAAGCTGCCGGCCCCCAGGGTCTTCCGGGAAAGGACTCAGCGGCTTAGTGGGGTCTGCCCTGGTAGGTGACAGGAGGGAGTGGAGGGAGCCGGTGGGCGTCACTGGGCGGCCAGGACAACTGCCTGGGGCCCTCAGGGTGACTCCGTGGTGAGTGAGGTTTTTGGAGGACAACTGGTCATCACACAGACATGTTAGGAGCCGCTGGTCACTACAGCACACACAGATTAGTCATGGTTATGAACAACGTCCCCAGGGAGGCCGGGGTGTCAGGCCAGCTGAAGACGGGACACGCCCACTTAGCTGCCCAGTCTCCGGGCCAGCCCTGCTGGGGCAGTGTGGGAGGGAGGGCTGGCGGAGGCGGCAGGAGGAGGCGGGGGCGGCAGCCCCTGCCGTCAGTAGTCTGGGCGGTGGTGTTCTCCCCGCAGGTGGCCGCTGGCTCCTCAGGACTGCGGGATCTGCTGACACCTGGTGGGGCTGGGCGGGAGCCTGGCGGCTGCGCTCTGCTCTGTGCGGAAGCTGTACTCGTACTGCAGGGGCGGGTGGGGACAGAGAGACACAGTCAGTCCATGGGACACCAGGGAAACCCCTCCACAGCCTCAGATCAAGAGCAGGCAGAGGCCTGGGCCGCCTCGTGGGGCATGTTGACATAGCGCAGCTGGCCAGGCCGGTGCCAGCCAGAGCCTGCTCTCTGTTGGCCCTCGTGGGCCCCCGAACTGTGCATGTGGCGTGTGTGCGTGGACACGCCTGTGGGGGTGACAGGCTCCTGTGGTGAAGACTGGTACGCTCCACAGTCCCTGCCTGCTCCCCGTGAGGCCAGGCCTCACGCCAGCAGTGTGTAAAACCACGGTGCCACCCACCTGCCAGGCCCGTGCTGAGTGTCATGGCCTCCCGCCCAGCAGGACATTTTTCGTGCCCCTGCTGGTGAGGGAAGATTCTCAACCCCAAACCTGGCTGAGGCTGGTCTCAGCTGCCAGGTTCTGGGGACCCCTGATATGCTGGCTCCGCTAAAGCAAGGACCAATACCAGGTGGTGCCCAGGGTCATGGGAGGGGCTTCCACTGCTGCCCCTGGCACCATCCACACCCTCCCCATGCCTTCCTCACAGAGTCCTCAGAGGCACCCCCTGTTGAGGATTCCCGACAGGCCACATTGGGGCCAGGGCGGCTGCCCAGGGAGGGGACCTTCCTCCACGGCTCAGCCCTGCTGCTCCCGTGTGGTGGCAGGAGTTAAGCCTCACGCCAGAGACCCCAGCTCACCTAACCGACCCTGGCTCGCCAAAATGTGTTCCAAGTCTGATGGAAATTTAGAGAAGGGGTAAGTAACCTCTGAGGGGGCTGCGAGCACCTGTAGTTCACTTAGAGGCCAGGTGAGGTCTCAGTGCCCAAACATAAGGCAGGGCACGTGGGCAGAGCAGGCACGGGGCACCCCAGCTACAGAAATGGGCTGGCAGCTGCCTGGCTGGACACAGATGCAAGGCGTTGGGGCTGGGTGCGGTATGGGGAATGGCCTGGAACCCTACGTCAAGGCAGCCTCGTGGTCACATGGATTTTAGGAAGCAGGAGCTTAGATTAGATCAGTGATTTTCAAGCATTTTAAGTATTTAAAAAAGTTTTAGCAGTAGAATTGTGGTAAGAAGGGCTCCCCTGCAGAGAGCAGATGGAAGTGGAGCTGCCGTATGGGTGAGCTGACCAAGAGCTGCAGCCCCTTGGGGGACACCTGTAGGCGGGCAGGCCAGGAAGGGAGGCCCTCAGGAACACGGCAGGGGTCACACCGCCCCAGCAGGAGGCCGAGCACTGCACCCAGCCCCAGGGAGGGCCCTGGGGTGCCCACTCCCTGCCCACCAGCAGGCGGCCTTCCAGGCCTGCCCAGCCCTCCCTGCTACCCAGAGCGAGCCGCCTGCAGCAAGGAGCCCTCCCAAGGGCCCTGATGAGTGAGGAGGGCTGCTGGGCTGAGGCTTCAGGGGCAGAGTGGGGCCCAAAAGCCATCCAATCATGAAGGAGCATTGGAGGCCTTTTTCCCTTAAAGTGGAAAACTGGTGGGGAGGCTGTGGCAGCCAGCAAGTCATAGCCCAGCACCGCGTCCATGGCCACAGACTAGCGCTATGTCCACGGCCAAAGCCCAGCACTATGTCCACGGCTGCCACTGCTCCACAGTCCCCAGGCTGACCCGGGACAGATGGACAGACCCAGGTCTCAGCTGGGGCTGAGGCTGTTTCTGTCCCCATGTGCACGGTGGGCTGAGCAGATGTGTGGCCCCCGAGCCGAAGGGAGCCCTGTTCACAGCATCTGCTGCCTGGCAGGGTGCAGAGGTAAGGACCCGAGGCTTCAGGGCGACTCAGGCAGGCTCCTCTCCTCTCCTGCCCTCAGTGAACTCATCTCTCAGGTGGGGTGATGCGCCCACGTCCAGGCCTGCCCGGAGGATGGAATGAGTGATGGCAGCTCAGGGCCCGCCCCGCCCTAGCACTGAGCAAGCGATAACTGAGCATCTGGCTGCTCCAGAGAACCCACCACGCAGCCCCAGCCCTCTCACCCCAGCCCTCTCACCCCAGCCCTCTCACCCCAGCCCTCTCACCCCAGCCCTCTCACCCCAGCCCTGTCACTCCAGCCCTGTCACTCCAGCCCTCACTCCAGCTCTGTCACTCCAGCTCTGTCACTCCAGCCCTCACTCCAGCCCTGTCACTCCAGCCCTGTCACTCCAGCTCTGTCACTCCAGCTCTGTCACTCCAGCCCTCTCACTTTCCTGCTCGCCAGCCAACCACCAGGCACAGGCCGCGGTCAGGAGACTCAGGCTCTGGGAGGCTGAGGAGGGGGGCTCCGCCAGAGTCTGGGAGGATACTGCCACCTGGTGGCCGCCTGGGCACATGCACAGCGGCAAATTCATTCCCTGGCCGGCTTCACAGCCCCCACTGACATCCGCCCTGCGTGGGGCTCCCAGAGTAGCAGAGGAGGAGGAGGGTATGCCCAGCACAGCCCAGCATGAAGGCCACCTCCAAGGGCACATGCACGGGGCGTGGGGACCACCGGAGAGGGCAAGGAGGGCTTCGCGGGGCAGGGGGGCATTCACATCTTGAAAGCAGATTCGGGGCCTGACTGGGGAAGGGCATTGATAGCACCTAGGGCAGTAGGTACCAAGGTGCAGAGGAGAGCGCCACAGGCACACATGCCTGCGGGGACAGCAGGGCTGAGGGCCTACGGCGTGGATAGTTAGGCCATCAGCCCCGGCTCGGGAGAGAACATGCAGCAGGCTTTTCAACGCTGAACGCACACCAGATTCTGACTGGGTAGGTCTGGGGCCAGGCCTGAGAATCTGCATTTCAAATAGCTCCCAGGTAACCCCATGCTGCTGGTCTGGGGACCAGTTTAGACAATTCTACGACCCAATCACTGGGACCTGGGAATGGGTGTGGACATGGATGGGCAGACAGGGAAGGGCCAGAGACCACATGCTGTGCAGAGAGGAGCTGGGGAAGGACTGGCGCAGGGAGAGGGGGTGAGGAGAAGAACTGGGGGAGGGGGTGGGACATGGCTTGGAGGCGCTCCACTTTGGATGCTCCAAGGCCATGCCAGGGAGATGCCTGCAAAGGTGAAGCCTCTCAGATGAGAGGGAGAAAGCCCAGAGCCAGGTTTCTGCAGGGCAGTGGAGGCGCTGGGGGAGGCGTCCAGGGCCGCGCCCTTCTGCTCTTTCAGTAGGCCTTGCTGTATCTGCTGGGCCGGGTTCCTGGGGGTGGCAGGGAGTGCTGAGGGCTGGCCGGCCAGAGAGAGCAGGTGAAGGGCGGTTGCAGCCCCAGCCCGAGTGTCCACAGTCAGAGGGCCTAGGCCCGGGCCTGGCGGGGGCTTTCTGGATGGTGAGTGGGGGAACAGGACGCTTCCACCCCTGTGTGAGCAACTGGCTGGGCAGAGGGGCTGTCGTGGGGACCCTGTGCCGCTGTCCCAGTCTCTGTGGCCAGGAGTGGGGACAGGGTCACGGGGAGGGCATGGCTGGGCCTTCCGGGCTGGGCTCCTATCTCCCGGCCCGCGGGCTGGGGGAGGGCGGAGAAGGGGCCCCTTCCTGCCTGCACCACGCGGGTCCCCGGGAGGGCGCACAGATTGCGTCCCCACCCTCTCTCCCTCGGGATTTTTTCCCTTTTTAGGTTATCTTGGCTGGAGAAAAGCGCCACCCACCCCCCCTTCTTGTTTTCCCTAACTCCCCAAATGAAATTTCAACATATGTCCCGCGACATAATCCCCTCTGGCTGCGGCCGCCTTCCCGCAGACGCGGTCCCTGCCCGCTCCTCCCGCCGTGTTTACCCAGGAGACGGGGCCGCTTCTGGAAGCCCTTTCACTCCCTTGGGCAAACAGCGAGTACCTTTGAAGGTGGATTTGGGCCCGGATCTGTTTACTCAAGACATTAGTCTCCTGCATAAGGAAAACCTGCACTCGCGAACAAACAGCAAATCCTTTTTGAATTAAAAAAATTTTCAATTAAAAAGCATTTGGTCCGCACAGCCCGGTCCAGCTGCGCAGCACCGGGCCTGCGCCCTCTGGTGGGCACAGGCCGCCACTGCAGCAGCTGGGCAGCCCGGGCCTGGGGCCTCTCTCGGGAAAGAGATGTCACTGTCAGGGGTTCTGCCAGGGTTCCCGGGGACCCTACCACTGATGGAAGCAGGCGTCTCAGGCCATGGTGTGAGAGTCTCAGCTTCTAAAAGCCTTTTCTCTAAAAGCTTCTAGAAGTCTCATAAAAGACTTTTCTACAAGTCCTGCGATAGGAGGTGCCAACTGCAGCTTCCAGCAGCACCTGGGAGGCAAAGTCACTTCAGCCCCAGCTTCGAGGCAAAGAGGGGGCAATGGAACCTACTTGTCTACTCACAACTAGGACGGTTCGTGTGCAAGTGCCTTGAGAGTGAAAAGAATTAGCCCTGGCTACGCATCAGAACCAAGGGCTTTAACCACCGTGATGCATGGCCCCCACCTGTGGTTGGCAGGAGTGGTCCTGGTTTAACCAGCACGGGGACACCAGCATTTTTTGAAAACACTTAGGTGATTTCAGTATTAATTGCACTAATCACCAGAGGGGAAGGCAAGTGCACTGCCCCTCCAGCCTCCTCCCTCCTTCCCACACCAGGTCTCATACTGAACACTCTAGAGGGCCCCAGACAAGAAAAGGCAGTAAGGGGCTGTTCCCAGCACTTGAGCTTTGCAGAGGAGGAAAGTGAAGGCCAAGAAAGGATCTGACTTCCTGAGGTCCCAGAGTGAGCTGGGCCCAGAGAGGCGCAGGGGGCAAGTGCTGGGCTGGCTGGGAAACCTGCATTAGGGCAGGCATTGGCACCTACCTCTCCTGGGGTGCAACTCTAGCATGGGGGCCAGACGGACAGACATGAACTAGTGAGCTCACAGGTGAATCACGGTAGGGCCTGGAATGGTGTAGTCCAGAGGGCAGGGGTGGGGCCAGGCCAGGTGAGGACGGGTGGGAGGGAACTAAAGGGGCCAAGGCTGGGGCCCACGAGAAGAGTATGGTGCAGGGGTGGACAGACACTGATGGGTGGGCTTGGGCAGATGGATGGGCCTGGCCCTAGCACAGGCAGGGAGAGGTGGGGGAGATTCTGCACAGCAGCCCCACCTGTCTGCTTCTCCAAGCTTAGCACTCCAGTCATCCTCCTCCATCTCAGGTGCTCCCACGGCCTTGGTCATGATACAGGCTCTTCCTGTTTCTAAAATCCTAAAGCCTCAGCTTCCTCACACGAGGGGCTCCATGTCCTCATCTGTTTCCTGAAGATGAGGAATGCAGCCCTGGCTTCTAAAACACTGCAGGAGGAGAGAGGCAGGGCCCAGCACAGTGCCCACATCATATGGCGAGGCCTGAAGCACTGCATTCCTGGGAGGGGCCTTCAGGGCCCCACAGCCCCATCCTGCAGGCCTCTTCTGCGAGACGAGGGTGGGCCACCCGCTGCTTTCTAAGCCATATTCCGGGGCCCCTCCCCAGGCAGTACTTCAGTGGGTGTGGGCGTTTTGACAAGGACCCCAGGTGACTCTGAGCAACTGTTCGGTTTGGAAACCCTGCACGTCTTCTTCCAGCAGCTGTGGGGCCGGATGAAGTCCTTGCTTCCTACTTGGGCCATGGTTCTAGAGACATTGGAGAGGCTGCATACCCGGCGGGAAGCCCCAGCTCCAGAAAGCGCGAGAAAGTGCTTCACAGGGAGGAAGGCTGTTCGCGAGCAGTGGGCTTTGGGGGTAGGGGGAAGCCAGGATGCCCACCTCATGTCCCGGAGATGAGGTGGATTCCTTGTTCAATGCTCTCTTTGAGAGCGAGGCCCTGTAGCTGGGCCTGGAGCTCAGGGCTCTGACCCCTGTGGTCAGGAGTGGGGAGCCAAGTAGTCCGACAAGACAGAACCTCCTTGCCACTACTGGGGAGTGAGCCGAGGTCCCATGAGGCTGCACCACCTGACCAAGGCCTCGGGGTCAGGGCACAGCTGGGAGAGGCCTTCAATGACTACACTGCGGGGTGTGGGCAGAGGGGTGGGTGAGGGCTCGCGCAGACCCTTTAGGAAGCCACTTCTGTTTTCCTAAGAGCCCGTCCAGATGGTTCATGAGCTCTAACCTGGGAGCTGCAACCCAGGAGCAGGGAGCCCCAGATCCAGCTTGGTGGGGGGTCTCACCCTAAACCAGGGGGTGCAATAAGGGCCCCACTGGCTCCACGTGGTTCTAAGGCCCCCCACTTCCAGCCAGTTCAGCCCCTGCTCCCTGGAGCCAAGAGCTCCAGAAGCAGAAGCCTGTGTGTCTGGGCACTACTGTGTCCTCACTGCCCAGCACAGCACCCAGCCTGGGTCACTGAATAAATGCATGGCCATCTGCCAGTCCAGTCCTTTCCTCTCTATTAGTCCGCATCCCAGTCACTCTGTCAGTCCTCATCGGTACCCAGCCCCTCCTGTCTCCTCCAAGCCTGGGTCTCCCACTGGGTGATGACAATGCTGAGGGTCTGTCTCTGAGGGACACCCTGCCCTAGGCTGCCTGTCCCCGGGCTCAAGGCCTGGAGAGCGCACTCACCTTCAGGGCACCCTATCTCACAAAGCACCTTCCACCCAGGATCTGGCCTGTGTCCAGGAGCAGGGCAAGTGACTCCCAGCTCCCCACCCTGATGCAGAGCCCTGAGCCCCACATCCTGGGGAGAGGTCTTTCCCCTGCATGGTTCCCTCTCCTCTCCCAGCCAGTTCTGTCAGGAACACTCTTCCTCTCTCAAGTGGCAAAGTCCTACGTGTCCTTAAGGACCACTAAAGGGGCACTTGCTCTGGGAAGCGTGTTCCTTCCCGGAGAACAGACCACAACACCACTTTCTATACCCTCCTCACACTCAGGGCAGCTGTGGAGCCTCAGCTGTAGCTCCAGAGCCCAGTAGAGATGATGGCCTAGAATGAATGCAGGAATGAGTGAACAGTGGGTGGGTAGCGGTGGGTGGGTGAGTGAGTGCGTGGGTATGGATGGATAGGTGGATAGGCAGGTGGCTGAGTGGATGGGTTAATATGTGGATGGGTGGACGAGTAGGTGGATGGCTGGGTAAGTGGATGGATGGGTGGGTGGATAGGCAGGTGGCTGAGTGGATGGGTTAATATGTGGATGGGTGGACGAGTAGATGGATGGCTGGGTAAGTGGGTGGATGGATGGGTGGATAGGTAGGTGGGTAGGTGGGTGGGTGGGTGGGTGGACAAGTCGATGGTGAGTGAAGAGACACATCAGGCTCTGGGCATAGCTCAATGCAAAGGAGAGAAAGCAGCTAGTTTAGGGGCTCAGTTCTTGGGCAGGTAGAAGGTCATCCTGGTTTCTAGTCCCTGTGGCAGCAGCACTGTGCCTGCACAGCCCTGGGGCCTCTGGGCATGACTGAGTCACAGCCCATCCCATGGTACAGTAACTCATGCATGTCAAGTGCCAAGCCCAGGGCCCATCCACAGCAGCATGTCACGCCTGCGGATGATGAAACTGAGTCTAAGTCTAGTGATTAGGTCTGTTTCTCTACGCAGGCAGCGTACGAGCTGCAGGTTCACACAGTGCTGGCCTGTGCGGTGTTTCACAATAGTCATAAACACTGAAAAGTGGAAAGACTTTGCATAGGATGCCAATATTTATCTAGATGTTATTGAAAAAAACATAGGGAGATACGACAATTCCAGACCCTCATTCTCACCCAGTAAACCCTCAGTCTCACAGGTGGGTGGTGGGTGGAGGTGGCCTCCTTTCCAGAGGCCTGTGCTGTCCAGTTTGCCACAGTCCCCCGCACTCCCTACACAGCGCCCGGCTGGGAAGAGTGTCCACTGCCATCTCACCACAGTAACTGTGTCTTGTGTGTCCAGGTACAGGATGATGGGGGCAGAGCAAGCGAGAGAGCAAAACATTTCTCGTACCTGTGACTATTGAAAGATACAGAAAACTATGTATTTCAAAAATGGGAGAAAGCACATTTTGTGGTGGAAATGAAGACGGCTGCATGACGAACAAAGACAAAATCATTCCTCACTCTCCCCAGCCCCTCGTTCCCTGTGGCACCTGCATGTCCCGCTGTGCTGCTCTGGGTGGAAGCTCTGGGCAGGGCTGTGTACCGTCAGATGCCCTGGCCACTGAATAAATGCTATTTCTTCTCTCTCTTTTTTTTTTTTTTTTGAGACAGGATCTCACTCTGTTACCCAGGCTGGAGTGCAGTGGCTTGATCTCAGTTTACTGCAGCCTTGACCTCCTGGGCTCAAGTGATCCTCAAACCTTGGCCTCCCCAGTAGGTGGGACCACAGGCATGCACCACCACACTTGGCTAATTAGTGTTTTTTTTTTGTAGAGATGGGGTTTTACCATGTTGTCCAGGCTGATCTCAAACTCGTGGGCTCCAGCAGTCCACCATCTTGGTCTGGCAAAGGGCTAGGATTACAGGTGTGAGCCACCGGGCCCGGCCTAAATGCTATTTCGGTGTCTGCAAACAACCCTGGGGGGCTCCCTGGTCACTGAGTCAGCATTTTAGAATTCACCTGAATATCACCTAAAAAGCGAGTTTTTGTATTTCTCCTCTTCTAGATTGTTTGTAGAAGGGATTTAAAACCACACTGATTGCCAGCACTGGTTACTGGGTGGAAAATGAGAGCCGTGAGGTGCCCTGGAAAGGGGACCTCCCCACCCTTTGTCTTGATGCTTATTTTTACATACATGCCAGGTAGCTTTCCACTTGTTCATCTTTGTAGGCATTACTTTACCTAAAACTAGAGATGCAAAAGTTTCCAGAGGCCATAAGAAAAGGGTAGGAAAATCCTCCTCTGAAGGATGCGCAAAAAGGCGAGACGTTCACCTTGACTTCAATTCTGCATGAGCGGGTATGACTCACGGCGATAACCGGGGCAGGTGGTTCTGCCTGGCAAACATAATCTCTGCTTCACTTTATTTCTGCAGGCTCAACCTGGTTCTCTTATTCATATGATGAATGCCTTGGGCCACCACAGGAACAAGCTGTGTGGTGGTGGCGGCTGCTAGGGCACTGGCTGCTGAGAAGACCTAAAAGGGCAGTGGGGAAGGGGGCCTCCCAGACTCTTGGAATTAGCAACTCTATTAATACGATCCACCATATTAATATGCCCGGGAAGAAAAAATAGGGTCATCTCAATGGAGGATTAAAAGACATGAGTCAAAAGCCACCACCCATTTCTGATAAAAACATTTAGGAAAATAGAAATAGATGGCTAACGCTTTAACATGAAAAAAAAAAAAAAGAGACAATGTCTATAAATAGCAAGTCAAAACGCAGCACTATGGGTTAACATTGAAACCACAAACTTCCATTTACAATACGGATGACATAAGGAGGCCTGGGGACCTGCAAGTCCCTGCCGAGGTGTCGGACAATGGCACACAGGAAGAGGAACAACCTTGCCAGGATGGAGGCCTCAGCATTCACAGGGGACGTAACTGCCTGCCTGGGGAACCGATGAAACGCAGCTGGAAAGCCATCAGAAACAGTAAAAGAAGCCAGAGGGATATCTAGCTCCAGAAATAATACACAAAAGTCAATGGTTTCTTTACATATAAGTGGCAGAAAATAGAATGAGAAAAAAGATCTCGTTCACAAGAACCACAAAGACAGCACCTAGGAACGACCTAAAGAGAAAGGATCAAGACCTGGGCTTACAAGAGGCTTCATCTAAGATTCCAATTGCTATTCTATTCAAACATGTGCTCAACGCAGTTCAAATAAAAATAGAGAGTGGGCTTTTTGGAACTTCCTTCTTCCCCCAAGATTCTAAAGTTCAACTGGAAGAATAGTCCTGTGAATAAAATTAGTAAAGTTCTGGGGTAAAAAAGAGAGAACTAACCCTACCCTATATTAAAACTCACTATAAAGCGATAAGATTCAAAATAGTGTGGCACTAATATAAAAACAATAACAGAGCAGAACAGAATCAAGAAAAACGTCCACTGGTCCACTTATATATGATAAAAGTGGCATTTAAGAGTCAAAGAAAGATCGCCAATATTAAGAAAACTGGCTAACATTTTAGGGTAAAATAAAGCTGTCTGTAGTTCTTACCTTCTAATACACTTCAGATGGATTAAGTAGTTGAAAAGTATTTAATATTTTAATATATAAAATAATAAGGGAAAATAGGGGTGAATGTTTTCATAATCTAACTATGACACAAAGCCCAAATAAAGAGAAAATTGCCCACGAACATTTTGAAACTTTTGTATAGCAGAACAATCATTTACAAGGTGAAAAGACACTGATTAAAGTGTGTGTATTTGGACTTATAGAGACAAGTTTGCTCTCTTTAAAACAAAGAGCTCTTTAAAATCAATGCAAAAGCTACAGAAGCTGACAGAAAACGACTGAGCAGACAGCAAGCAGAAAAGGCTCAGGTGAGAACACGGTGGCTCATAAGCATCTGAAAAGTTGTTCAACTTCAAGAGCGGTCAACTTTTTTTTTTTTTTTTTTTTTTTTTTAAGAGACAGGGTCTCTCTCTGTCACCCAGGCTGGAGTGCAGCGGCACAATCATAGCTCACTGCAGCCTCAACTTCCTGGGCTCAAATGATCCTCCCACATCAGCCTCCTCCTGAGTAGCTGGGAATAAAGGCATGAGCCACTGTGCCTGGATAACTTTTTTATTTTTGTAGGGAGGGCGTCATGCTATGTTGTCCAGGCTAGTTTCAAACTCCTGGGCCCAAGTGATCCTCCCACCTTGGCCTCCCAAAGTGTGAGGATTACAGGTGTGAGCCACTGCACCTGGCCAAAATAAGCAAAGATTATTAATTAAATGGAGGGGCACATTAAGGTCCCAGTGAGTCTTAGCGAGAATAAGGATGTGAGGAAAGGTCCACTCAGGCACCACTGGTGGGACTTCCAGTAGCCCCGCCCTGTTCGAAACGCAAATGGTAACATACATCCTCTTCCAGGGAAAGACCCAGGGGAGCCAGGGCACGTGTACAAGAAAATCTATTGCAGCGGTGTAATAGTGAATAATTGGAAGCACCTCAAAAGTCAGTCAATAGTGGATTGCTTAGATAAATTATGGCATAATCATAAAAGGGAACAACATATAGTCATTAAAAAGGGTAAGGCTGATCTGTAAAGGAACATGTGAAGGCGTGTAAGACATACTAGATAGTGCAGAGGCAGGTCGTGGCCGGCGGTACTGCACGAGCCTGCTGAACATGTGTGCGTGTGTGTGCGTGCACGTGTGCGTGCGTGTGTGCGTGTGTGCGTGTGTGTGCACGTGCTGCAGGAGTGGACGGAGGGGGGAGGTTCACCTTTTACATGGTCCTGTAATGTTTGCATTTTTATAAACATGGACAACCTTGGTACTCAGGAAACACTAAATATTTAAAAAATCAATTTTGATCGGCAGGGGAGCTGCTTAGAATGATAAACTGCCCAAAAGAACCTCAACAATTTATGAGAAGATAACTAATCTTGTCTGTGGCATAAAACTGATTCCCGCGCTGTGGTCAGACGCTTGTAGAGTCTACGAAGCGGTGGTCCCAAGCTATATCCTGTATTTGAAAAGAAGCCTCAGACTTCTCTCATGATTTCTGCAAGGCCATCTACTTTGCTAATTCGTAGGGTTTCTTTGTTTTGGGCAGGAATTAGCTCAGTGTGACAGTTCTGTAGGAATTTGGGTGATAGTTTTGTGTCTTTTAGCAATATATTAAAGGGAGCAGAATAGGTTGGTTTCTTCTTATTTATCTTTTAATATCTGAAGTAGGCAGATTTATTTCCCCAAACATTTCAGCTTCCTAACTGAAAAATAAAGAAATAACAAGGATTCTGGGCGGTGAAATGTTGAATCTCATAGGCAGAGAAAAGGCACCTTATTTCCTGCTGCAGTTTAAGATCTGACCACTAGATGGTGCAAAGGGACCGCACATTTTTCAGGCTGCACCGGTTCGCGCCACAAAATTCTTCAACATTAAATAAGCACCAGGAAAGCTTTCCAAAAGTAGAAAGAATGAACAATTGTGCAGGAATAGGAACATTTTGCTTTTATAAAATTGGGAGGCTGCCATTTCATTATTGATACAAAAATCTGCTTCACTTTATTCCTGCAGGACATAGGTCCCAAATCTACACTAACCTTGTATATTTGAAGAGACCCGCAGAAGCCCACGCAATGCGGACATCTAAAAGTTGAATTCAAAAATCCTTTTTACCTCATGCTGCCAAATGCATTTTCGTTAATTCCACCTCAGTATCGTGACGTAAATGCTAGTGGAATCGGCCCCAAGCTAAATAAGCAATAAGCCCCATTTTTCAACGCACAAACACATAAAGATGTCAGCTCAAACTGTTTACTAATTAACACTTAAAAAGACACAAATTAGATATGCGTGGCTAAGAGCAATTATAATCAAGACGAATTTCTCTAGTCATTTGGGAACTGAAAAAAATGCCTAATTGCTGGAACCAATGTTTTAAAAACTGAAATCACGCCAGTTAGCAAATATGTTCATTTAAAGAACATTCCACGTGACTACACTCTTGAGGATTGACTACAAACATGAGAACAAGGAAAATATTTAGGTATAAAATTAAAATTGTAAGCTCCCTTAGATTTATAACTTCTTCATTAAATATGTCTGCAAACAGCAGCCCATAAAAACCTGCAGCAATTAAGTGGTTAAATGAACTGCCTCCCTTGTCAATTTTAAGGGGGTGATTAATATTAGAGCATCCCTTTACTAATTAGACCCTCCCTCATCTTTCGGCTTCAAAGTCGAATGAAAATGGAGGCTGTTGCTCCGCCAGGAGTGCGGCAGGCTAATGAGTGCTTCCTCTGCCATGGTTTTGACGGTGGCACCCCTGGAAGGGAATGGGGAGCACTATGGTTTCTGCTGAGGTTGGCAGCTGGTAGAAACGGCTCCGCATGGGGCTGGAAGTCGCTCCGGACTTCTCCACTGCCCGGTGCCCTAATCATTGCAGGAATGGTTCACTCCTGTTCTCACAAGTCTTGTGGGTCGTTACGCACGCAGCATGAAAACTACACCCAAGGCTGCTGCCTCCTGGCCGGGATGGTGAGGTCTTCCACGGATGCCAGGGCAGGACCGTGGGTGGGGAGGGAGGATACACAGGTAACCAAGACATGAGGATTATTTTAGAAGCTGCTGCCTGGACTGCAGAGCCAGGCAGCTCCCACCCTGGTTGCGATGGGGAATTCATCAGCTGGAGAAATGGGGCAACTGCTTACCAGGGAGATAAAGAGCGGCAGAGACAGAGAATATTTATACACCCATCTCCTTACGCCCAGAGAAGATGCTTCATCATGGGCGCTGGCTGCGAAATTACACTTTCCAGGCTCTGGGACACAGCCTTTTGTCTGGAGAACCGTAAGGGCTTCACTGGGATAACAGCCGCACCGGGTCACCCACTGCCCTCCTGCAGAGCCAAACTGGAGGGGAGGGGACAAGGCACAGACAGGTGGGGCCAGGACCAGAAAACTGCCCACGGTGGCCACGAGGCTGCCGCTGACCAGCCCCTGGTCACCTCCCTGGCTGAGGGACGATGAGGTAAAAATTCACTTCCTCATGCCTGGGACCCATGTAAGCGGGCCCTGGGAGGACGGCAAAGCCCCTGCTCTGGGTGCGAGGTGACAGAGGTGGCAGGAGCACATGGCTGCTGGAAGATGGCCAGGCAGAAGGCCTGTCATGGGGAGCAAGCAGGGTGACGGCGTTTGAGTTGGAATTTCTCTATGAATCACGGCTTCCTTCACTTTCAGCCACCCACGCCATCATGGAGCACGTCCGAAACGTGAGAGGTTTTCTGTCTTTCCAAAGATCCTTTTCTTCAAAAGTTGCTCAATGGCACATACATTGATTCTAACTTTAAAACATAACTGTCCTTGGGTGTTTTTCGTGAAATTTCACCCAAGTGCATCAGGTACCACAACTCCTGGGGAGACCCCGGTGAAGAGCAGGTCAGCCACCTCTAACTACGCTCCTCCAGCTGCCGGGTGCCCTGACCGCTGCACCGTGCCGCACGCTGGGCTGGGATGAGCAGGCCTGTGCTCCACTTTGGGGTGAGGGGGCCTGGGAACATGCCCCAGAGCCAAGCCTATACGGCAAATTTGTCCCCTATCCCAGGCATCCACACTGGGAGGCTGTGTCCTGTCCACTGCCTACACAGCCCATGAGGGTCCCTGCAGACACCGGCATCTGAATGGGCTCATTCCCCTTCCAGTTCTCCAGGGTGGCCTGGCTGTCCTGGCCTGGCAGCGCATGCTCCCTGGGGCTCCTCAGGATGCTGGGGGCTGAGGAACACCCACCCACAACCAGGTGACACCCTGTTTGTCAATCAGTGCTGGGCAGCTCCTGGGCCAGGCCATCTGTGTCCTTGTGGGGGTGAAGGCAGCTCTGCTTGGCTGGCTCTGGGGAGCTCCCTGTGGCTGCCCATGTCCCTAACCTCCATGCTCAGGGTACACAGGGTCACACAGTTTGTTAGAGGGTGACCGTCCCTGAAGCCGAATGGTGGCAACTGTGCTTCGGCTTCAATTCAGAAACATCCCTCCGGCAGGGCATGGTGAGGACAGTTAACGCTGCCAAGAGGGACACTGGCCCCAGTTCTGGAAGGACAGGACAGTGCTCACACTTCTATTTCCCTTCAAGTTGGGACCACTCTTTAGTAGATGAAGACAGTCATGTATTCAGCCAGGGTCACACTCAGCCCCCGCCCCCGTTCAGCTCTGGGTTGCTGCTGTGGGAATCTGGCCAGTTGCTTAACTTCTTGAGTCCAGACTTCTGTAAATGGGTGGACCCCACTTCCTCCCACGAGGTGCAGAGGGATCGTGAAGGGAAGCACCTGCCCAACACAGAGCAGCCTCTCCCTGGATGCCAGGCACTCCACCCTGTCTGGGAATCCTGGGTGAGCCTGGGGAGCTGTTCTGGACGAGCGGGAGGCATAGTCAAAGGTCTGTGCCCTGAACCTGAAAGCAGTCTCCCACTTGTATTTATTCTTTTTTTTTTTTTTTGGTTTAATGGTATAAAACACAAAAGTTTACAGGGAGCAAAGCAAATTTCTGAGCAGAGACTTCTCCACTCCCACGCCCCTCACTAAGGGCAGCCAGACCTGTTATAAATGGAAGGCACAAAATCAAACTCATCCCGATCCAGGGAACACTCAGCCCACTCCAGGGCCAAACCTGCAGAGTCCGAGAGTGACAGCCAGTCACTCTGGCTCCAGGCACCACTTCTCCTTGAGCCCCCAACTCCCACGAGCAATGCTGAGTTCAGTGGCTAAAAGAAGCAACTTCAGGTTTATTTACGGAGAAAAGCCTTTGCCACGGCTGCGGAAGGAGCCCATTGGCCAGAGTGTGGACATCAACGTTACGCGAATGGCTGTGCATGCGGATGGCTGGTATAAGGAACTTTTAAATCCTCAGGTTAAATGAAAAACTCTGTGGTGCTCTCCACTGCAGCGATACTTGTTATGGTTTTCTGCCCTGTTTAAGGTTCTAACCTCTCCCCATTCCCCCATATTTCTTTACATCGACTTTACTTCAATAGCAAATACAGACCTGTTTTGTTATTATTATTTTTTTTGAGACGGAGTCTCGCCCTGTTGCCCAGGCTGGAGTGCAATGGTGCAATCTCCGCTCACTGCAACCTCCATCTCCTGGACTCAAGTGATTCTCCTGCTTCAGCCTCCTGAGTAGCTGGGACTACAGGTGTGCTCCACCACGCCTGGCTATTTTTTTTGTGTGTTTTTAGTAGAGACAAGGTTTTACCATGTTGGCCAGGCTGGTCTCAAACTCCTGACCTCAGGTGATCTGCCTGCCTCAGCCTTCCAAAGTGCTGGGATTACAGGCATGAGCCACCACACCTGGCCCAGACCTGTTTTTTTTTTTTTAACTCGTCACTAAAACCAAGAAATACAGCTGGCCTTTGTCCACAGGGATGGAGCTTTCGGCTCCAGCAACAGAGCAGCGGGACAGCGGAATGGGTGGTCCTGTGCGGACTCACGCCCTTCTCTGTGGACAAGGAGAGCGGTAACGATGGTGACGGTGGTGGCTGTGATAACGGTGGTAGCCAGCAGCACTGAGGCAGGCTACTGGTCCAGGCCATTCAGTGGACCTTTGCAGTTATACCCACATAGACTCTGGACTAAGCACTATTATTACTATCCTGATTGTGCAGAAAAAGAAATGTTGGCTCAGAAAAGTCAGTGGAAGATCTGAGATTCTAGCCAGGCACTGACTCCGGGGTGTGCCCCCACCCCTGGCTCTGCACCTCCTGGGGGTGGCCACACTGTGACTCAGAGCGCCCAACATTGAGACACTACATTGTAATGAATCACAGATTTCAGTCCTTAGAGTGGGGAAGAGAATAAGGTTTGCAGGGTTCCCACCACATGCCCTGGACCCCACATTGGGACCCTCACCCACTTCACCCTACCCCAGTACCTCAAAGGCCCACCCAGGGTCAGGAACTAGACTGACCGGCCTCCCAGGCCCCATTGTCCCCACCAGCCTAGAGGCCCCCTTGGAAGGACACAGGGCTGCCACTTTCCATCACAGTGGAGAGGATTTGGAGCATGACAACCTGGGTCTCCATCTTGTCTTGGGCCAGTTACTCCACCTCTCGGAGTCTCCATTTCTCCCTGTGACACAGGGAGGAATCCCGGGGTAGGAAACAGTGATCAGGTATGTAAAGCCTCAGGCCCCAGGCTGAGCACACAGCACGTGCTTAAACGGTGCTACTGTTAGGCCCACAGGCAGGCCGGAGCAGAACGGGAGGGGAGATGGCTCGACGCCGGGGCCCTTGCTGCCAGCACGTCCCACCTATATCCATTTGGCATCACAAAGCACCCCGTGAGACAGGTTCTGCCGTGACCCCACGGTAAACAGCGGGTATGTGACTTGCCCCCGTCCACAGCAGAGTGGGCTGGTCTGGAGATAATGTCAGTGTAACCTCTGCCCTGGTGACCACCTGTGGCAGCAGCAGCTCCTCTGAGGCCTTCCTCACATCCTCTGGGCTGCACCCTACACAGGGCCCCATGCAAATGGGGTGTCCATAAGCAGGTGGACTTTACAGCCACCCACAGCTCCCCTGCTTTGAGAAGGGCAGGTGTGAAATTTTATGCACATCTACGTTTCTAATGTCCCAGCCAGCCATTTTTTCCCTGAGTTATCAAAAAAAGAAAAAAAAATCTATATATGACAATCAGGTTGGCTTTTATGATTTACTGAAAATCAAAGACAAAGGGGGACTTTTTTGTCTTGTTTTTGCTATGACAGGTTTAGAAATTTGTTGTACTACATTGATTCAATTTTGCTTCATTTCAGCCGTCTTTCAATAATGCAGCCGGCTTCTGCTAGCTGGGTACACAAGAGAAAACCCCAAGGAATGGAGAATATTGAAATGGTTCTACCATTTCCATCTTTGAGATGAATGTTCCTCTCGGAGGAGAGCTGGCTGTGGCTTGTGACTGCTTAACCACCCGCTCTACAGAAGAGAAGCCACACACCCCGTGCTGTCTGAGGGAAACAGGAGGGCCCTGGTGGTCTGACTCAACTCCCTTTCCTCAGCGTTATCATCCGCACACCAGTCCTGGGCTTCTTCCTTTTTTTATTAGGAAAATGTGTGAACTGTTTGAAACCAGGCTGCCAGATGCGTTCCAGCTTATGAGGCACAGTGCAGGGTACCCTGACCTGCCCCTAAATCGTGGAGAGGCTCAGTCACTTCCCGAAACCCCTCCTGGTAGCAAATAATAAAACAAAACAAACGGAGGAAGAAAAGTCAACCTGGTGCCTGTCCTCCAACCTCCACCTTCCCAAAGCTGAGACTTCTTTTAAAAAAGGAGAACTGAGGCTCCGTCTGTCACATAAAACATTCTGACTTAGAAAAGACAAGATGGGGGTCATATTTGACTGGAAGGAGGAAATACATTAGAATTGAGTTGCTTTATCTAAGAAACACATTTGGGCAAAACGAAAGTGTTTTAGAAGAGAACGGAACACCTCTACCTGTCTCTCTCTTGGAGTGGATCCCTAGGGAAACACGAGAGACGCTGGTGTGCAGGCAATGGCCCAGGCCTGCCCTCCCCTGCCCTGACGGCTTGCTTACCTCTTTTTCGATTTCTGCTAGAGATTTGATGGTGATTCCCAGGAGATCAAAGGGCTGCATCTGAAAACACAGATGAAGTTGCCGTTTTAAATAGCTGGAAAATGCTCCTCCCACACTTACTTTTATGCATGACAATGGTAACACCTCAAGCCACGGTGTGATCTAGCGTTTCTCTACCCACTTTCCACAGGAGGACAGTCAGTGGGACTCTCGGTCATGCGTGGGGGTGGCAGGAGAAGTGACGATAGAGCCTGCTGCAGGAATGTGGCCCTCAAGGCGCTGGCCCCTGTGCTGTGGGACCTTTGCCTAGTTGTGGTCTGTGGCACCCAGGGGGACCCAGGTCTCCTGGAAGACTGACCGTGGCTGGCCTGCTTCACCTGTCTTCTCCCCCTGCCAGCAGAACACGCAGGCAAGGTTTGCTCTTTCTCGCTGCAGCTATAAACCGGAGGTGCCCAAGCTCTCCCCAGAGGCCGCCCAGCCACTGTGTCTGGGTAAGGCAGGAGGTTTAAGGAACTCCAGGGAGGAAGAGTTCCTTAGGGGAATCCAGGGTAGGAGCTGGGGGGATTCTAAGTCTTTGGAAATGCCAGGTAAATGAAACAACTGCCCATCAATTATCGTTTGAGAAATCGATGTGGAAAAAATGATAACATTGCATATTAATGAGAGTTTTTATAATTTCATGAAGATTGGAGACTTAAAAAAAATGCTGGCTTTTCAACAGACAGCATGAAAAATCAAATACACATGGCAGTGAGTGAGCTAGAGGCCCACAGAAGCCTGGACTCAGAGGCTCGGAGGGCAGAGGGCGTCCAGTCCATGTAGCTCCCGGTCTGAGTCCCTGCTGGGCACATGAGTGTTCTGTGTTCCCCAGAGGGGTCCCTGGCCCAGCCTCCTGGGGCCCAGGCTAAACCTGAGGGCCTTTGACAGAACCCCAGGGCCCTCATGGTCCTGAAGGGCGGTAGCTCAGGGATGGGAGTGGAGCTGGAGCCTCCGCGAAGCCAGCAGGGGTTTCCTGCGAGGCCGGCTCTGGAGTCTGAGGACCCAGACTCAAAACCAGTCTCAGCGCCTCCTGGCGAGGCAGCTGCGGGTTAAATCCCTTCCTCATTCCCTCATCCATTAAAAGCGGCGGCCCCCGTGGCCGGGCTGCGGGGCGCTGCACTGAGAAAAGCAGGGAGCGCAGGGCACCAGGCCTGGCTGGGTGTGTGTCCTTGGAGCCGTGGCCGAGGCGGCAGCGCCCGGCAGCAGCACATTCGCGAGGGCGATCTTGGGACGGGGCCACCGAGTCACACATTCCGCTCGCGGTTGCTCTGCCAGTAGCCATGGAACAGTGTGGTGCTCTCTGTGCTGCCAGAACGAGGGACGCGAGAGCGGGGCCGCCTGCCCGCGATGCCCGGGACCCAGCAGAGGTGCAGCTGCTGTGTCATTAGGCTCTAACCACCCCACTAAATTCTCCCAACTGGAGCTGGTGAGGACAGAGCAGCCTCTCCCAGGGAACGGCGGGAGAGGAGCCAGCGTCGCCATGGCAACGCGGCCCCGTGGAGTCGGCTGAAGTTACTGGAGCTCCGAATGTCACGTCACGAGCATTTTTCAAGATTAAGCTGCTTACCAGAAGGGTTCAGAGGAGGCCTATTCTATTTCACGAAAATGGAAACTACAGAGCAGGTCAAATCGCAAGCCGGGTGGTTTTAAGCTGGATCCAAGAAAAACACTGAAGGATTCTTTAGCTGTGCCCAAGCTGGGGCCTTCATGTTTATTAGCTACTCAAGGCCAACTTCTGCAGAAAGGATCAAAACCAGAAACGGGTTTGCTGAGCCAGCGTGGGGCAAGCCTGCGCAGCTGGGAGGGGGCCACTGCCACCTCGGGGGCTGGCGCCATTGGAGGGCCGACCCTAGCAGTGAGAGGCAGACACCCCACTGCCATGCAGGGTGGCCGCCCCTCACAGTCTGAAGTCGGCCTTCGGTCGCAGCCAGCTCCCTCGCTCCCTCTGATAAAAAGATGGCGTGAGCCTGGCCTGTGCCAGAGTGCTGATGTGGATGGTGCGGCCCATGCTGGACTGGCGTGGGCAGGAGACCACAGCTAGAGGCACCACATCTGCATGGCGGCCCCCGTGTCAGAGCGCAGAATGCAGCTATGACAATGGGAAAACGAGGCAGCCTCCTTTCTACAGGAAATTGTCATCCTTAAGTAAGAACGAACAAAACTTACTAAGTTGGATTTGGGAGACAAAGAACATTCACAACCAGGGAAGCTCAGGTCGGGTTAATCACGTGCGGCATGGCAAAGGCTGGGTGCACCTGAGCTTGTCGACAGCCTCTTGCTACTTTCCCATCCCCCAGCTGTTGTTTTCTTCATTTTTCCAACATCTACTACATGGGGCACTGGCTGATAGGGCCAGAGATGCACACGACCCACCCCCAACCTCAGGAGTTCCGGTCACTGGGTTGCGGGGTTCAGCTTCCAGCGGGAGAGAGGACACACAGGCAGACAAGATTCCCGTAGGAGAAAGAGCGTAAGTGCTGCCAGAACAGCCCTGCGTGCCATGTAAATCAGGATGGAGGGACCTCAGGCTAGGGGGTGGCAGAGGGGAAGGGCGATCATGCATAAAACTTACACTTTCTGGAACACAAGAAAACTTCTCTGAAATCATAAAAGGCACACCATCCATTGCTGCAAAAGAAGAAAAAAAAAGATGGCATTAAAGGTATTGAAGATGGCGTTTAGTTGTCCAGCAACTGAAGATGTTGAAACAGAGAATATGAATCCGTCACTGGATGGAGCCAGGTGACATCCAGCACAGATGTGCAGGAGCTGTGAAAGAGGACAGGTCCCACCCCTGCTGCTGGGACACACAACGTACTGAGAGAGGCAGGCGCCTCATCATCCCCTGAGCACCAGGCAGTTGTGTAGACAAGAGCTCTAGGAGCAGAGAGCGGCTGGGCTAGAACCCCCACTCTCCACCCCTGGAGTCTGGTCTCTGATCTGTAACGGGAGAGTCACCAGGGGCTGGCAGCCGGATGAAGGTGACACAGCTGGCAGGGACAGGCTGCAATGAGATGAAGGTAGTGAGCACGTGCATTAGACATGCTCTAAGGTGCTGCTGGGCTCCAGGGAAAGTCTAAGTGGGAAGAGACAGGAGCTCAGGAGTCAGATTGGCTGGGTTCAAATCCCAGCTGCTGACTGCAGATGAGCAACTGAAGTTGAAAGACGAAAAACTGAAGTCACATTTAAAAAGATAGCGCCGCCTACATGACAGGGTGCCTGTGCATCAGAAGTGGAGTGTGTGGGGCGCCTGGCCAGCGCTGGCACAGAGCGGGTGCTTGGCAGGTGGGGGCAAGAGTGGCTGTCGCTGACTCTCAGTCACTCAGACCCAGGGCGTCAAGGGCTGACTCGAGGCTCACCAGTGTGCTCAATTTTAACAGGACGCGAGAAAAAGGGCATGGAACGGGGACGCAACGATGGAGAAACCAGGGGCCCAGGGGCATAGTTCCTTTTCTGTGGCCGCCCCTCCCTCCACCCTGTCCCAGGGGATCGCTGTCAAAAGCACACGGACAAAAATGACCCAGGGTGTGCCTCCGTGAGTGCTTCTCTACGAATTATAACCTCAGAGAGGAGGACTCTGGTGCCACACCAGGACTGGAAATCCTGCCACATTGAGGAACAGGTCACACTGGACAAGACGTGATACCGGCATTCACAGAGCCAATGCGGCAGCCATGTGGCTGCTGGGACAGTGGTAGGGGCCTCTCCAGTGTCAGCTTCTTCCTTAGGTCTGGGAAGAGTCGGGAACATGCAGCCGCAGTTCTAAGGGGCCTGGTCATGAGCGCAGGGACGCGGAGCCCCGAAGTCAGGGGTGGCCGCACACTGAGGTGGTGGCTATGCAGTAAATTGTGGTTTCAGGGAGAAATGGAGTGAGCACCATGGAAGCCAGGTAGAGTGTGGGGGCAGCGTTGGGCAGTGCGCTCCCGGGACCAACAATCTTTGCTTCCCCCAGTGTTTCCGGGAATGATGACTTCTCTGGAACCTTCAGTGGTCATATTTTTCTTTCTCAGTCCTAACAAAGAAAAGTAGCAGAAGCAGAAAGCAGCAAAGCAAGAGGAAAGGACATAAGAGAAGAAACCTGGGACAGATCCTCGCAATCAGCAAGAAAAGCCGAATGGCTCATGCTATGTTTATACAGGAATAAAACATCACAGAACTCTGCTCACGCTTTATTTTAGGGAAGGAAAGAAACGAAACCTTCTTGGATCAGCATGAAGAAAAAGACATAGCACAAGTGGCGGCAGTCGCTGCATTCCCTGCACCCTCCTCTCTTAGAAGGGCCGCTGTCCAGTGTGGCTGCCGGACTTAGACAGAGACTCCTGGTCAGGGGCCTTCTCCCATTTCAGGTGGTGCTTGGCAACCTGCTGTGAGCTGCCGGAAGAGACAGGACAAATGGCCCGAATAGGCAACACTTCTCCCCAGAAAGTGGGGTGAGGGGAAGGCCCCAAACAATCTCATTCAGTACATCCCGCATTCAGGCCTCAATCTCGTTCAGTACATCCCGTGTGCAGACCTGCACGTGAACTCTGAGTACCTATGTGTGTGTGCAGCTTCACAGATGAAAAAGTTCAGCAATGAATAAAGGAGCCTCGAAGAGCCACAAAGCCTTCTAGAGAGGGGCAGAGTCGAGTCCCACCGGATATCCAGGAAGAGGTGTGCCAGCTCCCGCCACCGTCTGCCCGACCTGACTTCCATGCCCTTCCCAGTGCTGCTGAGATGGGCCGGGCACTCGTAATACTTCTGATCATTTGAGGTTGGGTAGTAGAGGCTCTGAGAAGTCGGTGCTTGCTGGGGTCACAAAGGTAGGCAGCAGTGGCCCCAAAGCTCTGGATAGTACAGGCTACTTGACCTCCCCAGTAAAGTCCAGAAGCCCACTCTTCACCCGTCATGTTCCTGCTCTCTGCCCACACCCACCTCTTCCACGGCTTCTCCTGCCTGCTAGACAGACAGCAGGGTCCACAGCAGAGTCCTCCCTGCACGCCCAGGTACTGTGCATAGGCCCTGGCAATCGCTCCCCTGCAGAACCCACTCGCCATTCATTCCCTAGGCTTTCTGCCTCTGATGTTTTAAAGACCTTATTAGTATTTGGGGGTGAAGAACTGCCTCTCACTGGTGACAGTTGTTTCTATCTACATGTCACTGTATGTCTAGGGATCCTGTGTGTTACAAAGGTGGTAAGGGGATGTGCAAAGACCTGATTACACCAGGAACTGAGGGGGCTGGAAAGTACTGGGGGTGGCAGAGAGGAAGGGGGGCTCCTCCCATGGGAGGCCTCCCTAGTCAGAGGCTGTCGGTACTGCCTGTGCCTCCAATGGACAGAGAAGGGCAGGATTTCCAAGATGGGGGTCTCGACTGGCATTGAAGGCTCTGGCCCCTTGTACCTGACCCTCTTCCCGGCTTACCCATCCCTTCCTCCTTCTATGCCTGTGCCTCAACTGTCCTTTCCAGTCTTCTGAGTGCCTCTCCTGCAGCACACCTTCCCCGAGGCCCTCCCCGGGGTCTGGCCAGGCCCGTGTCTCCTCTTCTCTTCTGGTAGGTGCATGTGCGAGTCACCTCTGCATTCCAGGTCCCCAGCCCAGGGGCAGGGCCTGGAGGCTCAGGGGCTGTACTGGACAGGGAGGGCTGCTGTTCCATGCACGGGGATCTGGGGAACTGGGCAGGGGGCTCCAGCCTGGGGCAAGTGCCTAACCTCTCTCAGGACCTGGGGACCCTGCTCACTGCCACCCCCGCCTGCTGCTGCTGGAGATGAAAGCCATGGATGGAAGAAGCCTGGGAATCACTTCTAGGAACTGGGAAGATCTAAGCAGGGAGGGAAATGTTTTAAAAAATTCATATAAAATTAACCATGTTAAAGTGAACAATCAGTGGCGTTTAGAACATTCACAATGGTGTGCGATCACCACCTCCATCTAGTTCCAAAACATTTCCATTGCTCCAAAGCCAAACCCCTCATCCATTAAGCAGTTTCTCCCTGCTCCCACAAGGAGCGTGTGTTTCTTTCTCCTTCCAGCTGATGGTCATGTCTTTGAAAGAGAAGGATCTAGAAAACAGGTGGTCCCGTAAGCCTGGCTTTCTGACCACAGCAGCCAGGCCTCCTGTCATGCTGCACTCTTGCCTTGCTAGTCAGCAGAGGAGATGAGGAAGAATGGGTTTGCCCAGACTGGCTGCTTTGAGTTGAGGGCTTTAAATACAAATCAAGGAGAAAAAAGTAACTTGTTGATATGGTTTGGCTATGTCCCCACCCAAATATCATCTTGAATTGTAGCTCCTATAATCCCCATGAGTTGTGGGAGGGACCCAGTGGGAGGTAATTGAATCATGGGGGCGGGTTTTTGCCATGCTATTCTTATGAGTAAGTCTCATGAGATCTAATGGTTTTATAAAGGGGAGTTTCCCCTGCACATGCTGTCTTGCCTGCTGCCATGTAAGACATGCCTCTGCTCCTCCTTTGCCTTCTGCCATGATTGTGAGGTCTCCCCAGCCATGTGGAACTGTGAGTCCATTAAACCTCTCTTTCTTTATACATTATGAAGTCTTAGGTATTTCTTCATAGCAGTATGAAAACAGATGGTACAAATAGCATTTTTTTTGTATATATATTGACATAGTTTAGATGTATGTCCCTGACAAGTCTCATGTTAAAATGTAATCCCCAATGTTGGAGATAAGACCTGGTGGGAGGCATTTGGGTCACGGCGGTGGATCCCTCATGGCTTGGTGCTGTTCTCATGGTAGTGATTCTCACGAGATCTGGTTAAGTGCATGGCACCTCCCCTGGCCCTCTCTCTCACTCCTGCTCTGGCCATGTGATACGCCTGTTCTCCCTTCACCTTCCACCATGGCTGGAAGCTTCCTGGGGCTTCCCAAGAAGCAGATGCCAGTGCCATGATTCCTGCACAGCCTGTAGAACCATGGGCCAAGAGCCAATTCAATCTCTGTTCTTTATCAATGACCCAGTCTCAGGTATTCCTTTATAGCAACATAAGAACAGCCTAACACACAAATATATATATATCACATATATTATGTAAAAATATACCTTTTCATAGATTATAGATTTACATTTTTTTTTTTTTTTTTTTGAGACAGAGTCTCGCTCTGTCGCCCAGGCTGGAGTGCAGTGGTGCGATCTTGGCTCACTGCAAGCTTCTCCTCCCGGGTTCACGTCATTCTCCTGCCTCAGCCTCCCAAGTAGCTGGGACTACAGGCACCCGCCACCATACCTGGCTAATTTTTTTTGTATTTTTAGTAGAGACAGGGTTTCACTGTGTTAGCCAGGATGGTCTCAATCTCCTGACTTCGTGATCCGCCCGCCTCAGCCTCCCAAAGTGTTGGGATTACAGGCGTGAGCCACCATGCCTGGCAGATTTACATTTTGTATATATAATATGTAAGGTATAAATTATATATTTCCATTGTAAGTGCATACGTATGCATATGCATACACGCACCCACATATGATTAGGACAAGGCCCTCACTTAGCCACTGAGAGACTGCAGGGAGCGGGCAGGGTGCTCACCCCGCCTCCCAGTGGGCCCTGAAGTCCCTCAGAGGCACTTCCCGTTCATCTGCAGGCCCTCTTCACACCTGCCCTCCAGAGGTGAAGCCCTCCCTCCCAGACCGTCTGGGGCACCCTGGGGAGTTGGTGGGGCCCATGGCCAACCTGCTCCACATGAAGGCGTCGAGGTGTCTGGGTGAGGGCACCTTCTGGCCCTCAGGTAGGCTCAGCGGTAACACCTTAGTGAGGAGGCAAAGATGAGATGTAAGATCATTGCGGGATGCCCCACAGCAGCCACTGGGAGGGAAGGAAGACGCATTCCTGAAATGTCTGAGGCGGAAGAGGCAGCAGCAAGGGGGGCCCTCAGGACTTTGACGGCCTCGCTCCACCCCTCGGCCCACACGCTCCTGACTGGACCAGCAGCAGAGATGAGGAGACCTGCTCCGACCTAATCCTGACTGCAAGGAGGAGCTGTCTGGTCAAGCGACAGAGACAGGAGCCTCAGGACAGACCACCACCATCTGAGAGTTCATGGCAGAAGGAGGGGCATAGTCAGATGCTCCCTATGTTCTTCTAGAAAACAGACTTTTATTTTTTGTAGAGATGGGGGTCTCACTATGCTGTCCAGGCTGGTCTCGAACTTCTGGCCTCAAGTGACTTTCCCAGCCCGACTTCCCAAAGTGTTGGGATCACAGGTGTGAGCCACCACACATGGCCTAGAAAACAGATTTTAACAAAATCAGAGGAAAGAAAGAGGAGGTGATAGGATCCCATGGGCTGAAGCTCACAGTGGGAGCTGAATCGAGAGGAGCGGGGCTCTCACAGTGCCCCTCTCACCAGCACAGGGAGGCTCCAAAGAGACGCAAGTGCCACCAGGACCAGCAAGACTCTGCTAAGCAGATAATCTGCCCACCAAATCCCACTTATTTTAGAAAGTCTAGTATATCAAAGATTAAAGCAGGCTGAAATAATATGGATTTCAGCAAAGCATCTTACAAATTTTCTCATGTTATCTATGTACACAAGATGGATAAATACAGCTGGCTACTGTGGAGGTTAGCAGAATCCATAACTTGTTGAACCACACATTCAAGAAGCTGATTAAGAGACCAATGATAACCTTGAGTGACCCCTGTGAAAGGTGCCCAGGGCATGATCAGTGACTCAAATGAAGACACACAGGGTATGCTCATCTAATGCATGCCTGATGGGAAGCCGAGGTGGGCAGTCTATAAACCAGATAACAGAGTGAAAACCAGTAAAGTCTCAAAAAGTTGTGATCGTGGGCCAAATGTAATGGAAGGAGTTCACTAGAGACCCGTGAAGAGTCTCGTAGTGTAGGTCCAAAAACCCAACTGTGTTGGATGGAATGGAAGAGGCGTGGAATAACAGCAGGAAACAGGAAAGAAGGCGGCTGTAGGTGACTAACTCAATGACGTGATCTGACTATTTAAATGGAGCATCATAAGGTTACAGTGCCGCAGTCCTGGTGCATGGATGAGGAGTCACTCACCCTGGTCTACTTGGAGCTTGAGTGGGGCACTCAGAGCCAGGACCACCTTCCCAGAGGGTCATCCCGGGGGCCTTCAAGGAGGCCAGAGTGGTGAGGGAACCTGAAGCCAGACCACGTGAGGGAAAGGAGAAGCAGCCATCAGGTTCGATGGCCCAGGAAGGCACAATCCTGTTCATTTCTGTTCATCCTAGCACCCTGCCCAGCACCCCCAGAGCCCCGTATGGTGTCCAGCACATGAGAACTGCACCAAAAGTGGGAGTTCAGATAAGAGAAGACTTGAGGTGAACATTAGCAAATGTCTGCACATGTTTTCATGGTGGTCACAGCATAAGGGGCTAGACGCCGACAGCGACCTGCTGGGGAGCTAGGGAGGGATTTTGTGTGTTGGGTAGAAAGCTGATCTGTGGGACTGCTAAATCCCCTCTTAATTCCATAACATCCATGTCTCCTCTCATCTGGGTAGCCTTTTCATATTTTAAAATACCTAGAGGTTTGCAAAACATAATTCTTAAAATCAACGGCATGCATTCTTCATGCGTTCCAAAAGAATGTTCATGAATCATCTCCTTCCTGGCTTCTCCTGGGGAGCCACGTTTACTTCCTTCCTTTCTTTTTCCCTAGCTGAAACCAGCATTTTGTCTTTGTTATTATTTTAGAGCAGAGAGACTGTGATGTTCTAGCATTTAGTCT
The DNA here is from genome assembly GCF_028878055.3 of Symphalangus syndactylus. Classification (NCBI taxonomy): domain Eukaryota; kingdom Metazoa; phylum Chordata; class Mammalia; order Primates; family Hylobatidae; genus Symphalangus; species Symphalangus syndactylus. Next base: position 18,340,049 of record NC_072425.2, read on the forward strand.
ATTTCTGAGTCCCATGCAGGGTGACATGCTGTTTGAGGAGCTGGATAGAGACAGAGCTGGGAATGAGACACACATTTTCACCCCTGACCTGCCCCTCCCATGCAGCCTAAGGGCTTGGATGGGGCTTCCCCCGCCGACACTGCCTGACCAGTCTGCAGTCACAACCCACATGCAGAGACAGCACCTGCCCTTTCCTTGGCAGAGCCAAAGACGACACCTAGGTATACAGCGGCCCTCTCTCCAGGCCCTGGAGCTCTCAGTGTGCCATGACAAAGCCCCCCACCCACAACAAACCTGGGAGGTAAAGAAGTTCTCCCCAAGCCCAGTTCTACAAAATAGAAAAGGAAAGGGAATCCGTGCTTACTGCCCATACACAAGGTGGTGAACATGCATCAAATAACTCAAACCTCAACATTACTACTTAACGTGGTTTGAATCTGTGTCCCCACCCAAATCTCATGTCCAGTTGTAATCCCCGGTATTGGAGGGGGGGCCTGGCGGGAGATGATTGAGTTATGTGGGGAGAGGACATCTTGTGGATGGTTTAGCAGCATCCCCTTGGTGCTGTCCTTGTGATAGCGAATGAGTCCTCGCGAGATCTGGTTGTTTAAAGGCGTGTGGCACCTTCCTCTCTGTGGCTTTCTTGCTCCTGCTCTGGCCATGTGATGAGCCTGTTCTGGATTTACCTCCACCATGATTGGAAGCTTCCTGAGGGCTCCCCAGAAGCAAATGTTGCCATGCTTCCTGTACAGCCTGCAGAACCATAAGTCAATTAAACCTCTTTTCTTATAAATTACCCAGTCTCAGGTATTTCTTTATAGTAATGCAAGAATGAACTAATACACCACTTGCAAGGCTTAGAGGAGTTATGAGGCTTGGCTGGAGCCAGGATTCAAACCCAGAGTGTAACCTGCAATGGGGCTATGGGGGGCTATGGCAGGGAAGGAGGGGCTTGGAGCTTGGCAGACCTGAGTTTTTGCTGCAGCTCAGCAGGTGCAGACGTGCGGCTGTGCACAGGCTACCCCACCTCTCTGAGCCTTACTTGCCCTGTCTGTAAGGTGGACATAATACTACAGCTGTCTCTGCGGGCTGCAGTGAGGGTTAAGAAAAATGAAATAAGACAACAGAGATAAAGCACCCACCGTGTAGGGAGGGCTGGTCACCTAACCCTGGCTTCTGCTCTTACCAAAAGCCATGTGCTGGGGCAGGTTTCCTTTCAGTACTAGGCCAGTGCTTTCTTCTTCTTGTTGTTTTTTAAAAAATTTTTTTATTTTTGGTGGCAGTTTTAACAAAATGCTGATCCACAGCATCAAGCTACCTCCAGCAAATGAAAGCAAGGATGTGCCGCTGGCTCTGTGGCACAATTAGCATTCTCCTAAACAAACGAGCTTCAACAGAGCTGTAATTAAGCAGGCCTGTAATTAAGTATATGCCCTTTATCATAACGATCATGCTTAAAAATGGCATGATGCATGGAACTCTGTTATTAATGCTGTAATCCCAAACTGAAGTGCGAGTACATAGAAATCAGCGTGTCAGGCCTGTCACCAGAGTGTTTGTAAAATACATTAAAGAAAAAACCCAGAAAACAATGAGCTCATTCAACTGTTCTTTTTACAATCAGGCACTACAAGTCAAGGGGATTGTGAATGCTTACAGATTCTGCAAGGTTTAAACAAATAAAGCTCTAATCTGCTACTGTATTAATCCCACCTCCTATTTTAAAGAAGGAAAAAGGGGGTGGTGGGTTTTTTTTTTTTTTTTTTTTGCTAGCTGACCTGAATGCCTGTCTTTGCTAGTCTCGGGGAAGCAGTCAGTCCAATCTGCATGCTGCATTTGTTTAGACATAAAATTGGATTCCTGCTTGCACAGACAGCTCTGCCATGAATCTGTAGGAACTTTGCCTGGCAACGATAAGGGATTATAGCTCCTGCATCCTCCCTTCGTATGGGAACTATAATTTTACCTGCCAAGGCAGTCCTCCAGAGCCATCCCTTGATTCTCCCCTCCAAACACACACCTCAGACTTCTGCAGGCTCAACACAAACTCACCACTGACCAACTTCAAGGGCTGCGGACTTAGGACCACCCATTGCCCCGGAATACCTAGCTGTTCAGAGCCGCCAACCCTTATCCCTCCCCAACGTGTCAATACGCAGCAGGGATGAGGAAATACTCCAATCAACACATGGATTAATTTCAACACGCTTGATAAAGAGAGTCATAAAGTCATGTGGTAAAAATGTAAAAATTAAAAAAAAAAAAAGACTCCATTACCAGCATTTCAATTGTTATCTGCTTAAAGTTGTCAAGCGGTGTTAAGTGAACTCGGGTAACAGTACCTCAAAGTACTTGCAGAGATGCTGGTGAACAATGAGGCTTATTGGCAGGTAGTCATTTTCGGAATAAAATTAAATGCAATTGGAATGGTGGGAGGCCTTTAATTCTTGTACCTGCTCGGGGCTTCGAGCTGTAAATAATCAGCAACCCCAAGCCTTTCTTCTCCCCTTTCCTGTGGCGTTTCAAAAGTCCTTTACAATTTGTGACGGGGAAAATGTCAACAACTCAAGATCTCAAGGCCATTTCTCAAAACTCATTTGCAAACCAAAACACAGAGCCTGTTTTGCTTTCTTGGTGATTTCACTTTGGGGATATTCCTTGGAAGATATTTGTAGATGCCTCTAGAGCTGTCTGCTCAGTGACATTCCAATTGAGTTTACACAGGGCCAACAACTTCCTTCTAGATCCCCAAAGTAATTTGTTTTGCCATATTATTCATAAGCCAAAAGGAGTCATTTATCAGCCACTGCCGGAGCCTCCCGAGTCCCCTGTGTGAGAGGCAGCACGGGAGGACGGAGCACAGGTGCCAGAGTCGGACACGTGTGAGCGCCGAGCTGGGCCCAGTGCTTGTTAGCCGTGTGGCTTTGGGCAAGTCACTTAACCTCAGAGTCAGATTTTCATCTGTCATATGAGGATAATTGTGCCCACTCCACAGCACCGCTGAGGGATCAGACAGCAATGGGAAAGAACAGCCCGACCACAGCAGCCACTCGGAAAATGGGGGCATGGCTGCGGTTTTATGTCGAAAGCAGCTGTTTCTGCAGGAAATGAGTTCAGACTAGGCCCCATCTCTAACTACTTCTGTAATTTGGCACAAATGTTTAATCTCTCTGAGCCTCTCTTTCCTCAGCTGTAGAAGAGAGAAAATAATAATACCTGGACTGCAATGACATTCAAACAAGATAAAAACATAAAGCCCTAGGTACGAACTAACTGCTCAGTAACTGTTAGCCATTCATATTAGTGTTAGTGTTATTACTGCTGTACAGAGGGAAATACCCTTTCACGGTTGACCTTTTTCTACCTGCTTTCACATAAGAATGCAAGTGCAGCCATATTAAATTACACAATCCATGGGCTGTGATACCCAATCCAAAGATGTTTGGTGGGACGGAAGCAATGTTTGCCAAGGAGTCACTCATTGGGCACCCAGACCGGGGTGCCCTCATGCCACAAACGAACATTCTCTGAGGTTCTATTTGGCATGAGCAATCTGGATTACACACACACACATACACACATATACACAGCACTGACTCCTCCTAGGCTCCCCGTCTCTACACACAAGACTGTAATTGAGGGGCCCGCTTCATTCCTCTGTATCCCCAGTGTCCTGGGAGGAATCTAGGGCCACCAGCCCACCCACCTCCTTCTTCAGGGCAGTCCCTCCCTCCCGGGCCCAGGGTGCAGTGCTGGGCTGCAGAACCTCATGCAGGTCCAGGGCAGTTGTCTGAAAGCTATGGGAGCACAGAGGGAGGGCAGCTGCCCCACAGTCCACACACACGAGAAACTTGACACACAACAAGAACATTCTCACTGAGCCTCGGAAGCTTGGATCTTGCTTCCAAGTCGAGCCTGACTTGCGATACCAGAGATGGCAGACACCACGGAAAGCCACGGTCTGCGGGACCCAATGAGTTACTCCTCAGCAAACATTGCTTTTGTCCCTCCAAACGTCTTTGGATTGGGGCTCACAGCCCCTGGGTTATGTAATTTAATATGGCTGCACTCCTGTTTTTATGGGAAAGCAGGCAGAAAGGGCTATCGTGAAAGGGTATTTTCCTCTGTACAGCAGTAATAACACTAACACTCACTAGTACTAATACTAGTGGCTAACAGTTACTGAGCAGTTAGTTTGTACCTAGGGCCTTATGTTTTTATCTCATTTAAACATCACAGCAATCCAGGTATTGTTATTTTCTTTCTTCCACAGTTTAGAAAAGAGAGCTCAGAGACATTAAAGAAACATTTTTTTAACGTTATAAATATTTAATGGCTTGGGGCAGGGATCAACTGCATTTTGCTCAAGGTAAAGATAAAACGCAACTCTGATACTTTTCCACGTGAGTACAAAGGTGCCCTGGTGGTTGATGGGCCACTGGGTCAGTGCACACACCTGCTGCCCATAGCAACAAACACAGAAACTCCTCAGTGAGCTCGAGACCAAAGGAGCTTTGTAAATGCAGAACAAAACGCAGAACCAAGGTCCAATGCAGATATGTTACCACTAGTGGCGACCACATCCTCTGGAAGAAGGCATGCTCTAAAACAGGCAGTGTGATCTGCAGCAACGGAGGGTAACTCACAGCAAGGGCCTGACAGGCATGGCCTGTGACTGCTGAGCACGCCTGTCCCCCAGGCTGAGTATCACATACACCCCCCGGTTGTAGAGCAGGGAACCTCAGGCTTGGAAGACGCGCTTTCCCTGCCAGGGCTCTTTTTACCTTCTCAAAACCAACCCATCTATATTTTTTTAAGTTGTACTCTTTAATACTTCAGCACAGGAATATATTTTCTAAGGAAACCATTCCAATAGGATAGATAAGTCAAAGCACCCCTTGAATCCAGAGCCACTGATCCCTGGGGCTTTCTCAGAGCAAGCCTTGGTAGTGGTCTGTACAAAGTGCCTGGGGTCCTGCCGGCCTGTCTCCTATGCATTCACCTGCGTGTTTGCATGTATAGAAAAAAGACAGAATTTTATTTTTTTATTGTTTATACATGGGTTCTTGCTCTATCACCCAGGCCGGAGTGCAGTGGTGCCATCATAGCTCTCTGTAGCCCCGAACTCCTGGGCTCAAGGGGTCTTCCTGCCTCAGCCTCCCAAGTAGCTGGGATTACAGGCATGAGACACTACAGCTGGCCAGAATTTTGTTTTGTATATATTTGTGTTTTTAATAAAAATAGCATCACAGCATGAGTAACTGTTTTGCAATTTACTTTTTTTCACTTGACTGTCAGAGAGTTTCCACATCAATTCCTAGAGCTCTGTCTTAGCCTTTTTAACTGTTGCATAGAAGTAGGGTCCAGGGACAACCAAGAACCAGCCCGCCAGGAGTCCTGATGGCCATTCTCAGTGGCCTGAAGGGTATCGTGGGGTCCCTGGGGAGCCACCAAATGGTCTTTGAGCTGGAGAGAGAGACGGGGAGATTTAGGTTTTAACAACGTCTCCCTGGCTATGGAGAGGAGAATGAATTGCAGGGAGTGAGGCTGGAGCAGGAACACCAGGGAGGAAGTTCTGACACTGAACCAGGCGAGGGACGCTGGTGGCCCGGATGAGGGCAGTGGCAGTAAGAATGGAGTGGCTGGGAAAGACCAAGGGACATTTAGATGGAAGAATCAAGAGACCGAGCCACTGGCTGCAGAGGGGTAAGGCAGAATCAAGGGTGACTACAGGATCCTGGCCTAAAGAGCCGGGAGAATGAAATGCCAGGTACTGATGGGGCATGGGGGCCAGTGGAAAAGCAGCACAGATGAACTCGTGGGTCCCACTGAGCATGTGTCCAGTTTGAGGGGCTTGGGAGACAGCCAAGGGGAGGCAACTGATCAACACTGGTTAGAACATCACGACCGAGAATGAGAGATGGGTGGGTGAGGGCTGCCGGGTGGAGATCCAGAAATGAGGCCTGGAGGGCGGGGATGTGAGGGTGAGTTTGGAAGTAACCAGCATGGTGATAATTGAGGCCATGAGAGAAGATGAAATATTCTGGAACATGGTGAGAGAGGCAGGCCTGGGACAGAGCTGAGGAATGTTAACGTTCCAAGCTGGCAAAAACAACAGGAAGATCAGAATGTACTCTGTGATATTGGATCAAAATCAGATGTATCATTATAAAGTCGGTTTTAATATGTAGTTGTAGACAGATACATAAGCGCACATCTGTGTGTGTACACTTACATGTATATGTGTACATATATTTCTCTCTACACACACGTGTGCATACATTTCCCTCTGCTGAGGCAATGGCAGCTCAGAGGCAATGGGCACTCCTCATACCCAGACTCTGCTTTCTAGCATCTCCTCTAAAAGAGACAGGAGCTCTTTGGAGAAGTGGCTGATTCAGTGCTGGGCAGGAAGGGTAAAGGCCAGGAACATCTTGTTGTGCCAGAAAGTAAAGAGGTTCTCAAAGAATCATGGGAACACAGCAGAAGGGCATGAAAGCCAGCCCGAAGGGGTTCCCATTGGCTAAATATGAATCCATTTGAGCATCAAAATAAAAAATGACAACTATGAGTAAGAATACCCTAGTCCATACCAATATAAAGAAATAAACTGGCTGAGGATAAGGGAAACCTCTTCCTTATATACTGGAGAAATGGCAGAGTTATAAAAATCGGTGGATGCTAAAAGTGGCAGGTGAAAATCTGATGAGGAACAAGTTATTCACATAGGCCTACAGTATTCCCCACAAATTACCTACTAATTACAAAGGTAAAAGCAGTAACTTTACAGTGAAGAAACCTGCCACACAGCACCTTCGCCAGGTGATCGAAGCTAACTTCACCAGTACTGGGTCACACCAGCACCGTGGGTCTCCCAACAGGATGCACTGAGAGTGAGACTCTATCGATGGCTTCAGGAGGATTCTTGCCAAAATGCATAACAAATCTTATTATGAGAAAACATCAAACAAGGGATATTACACAAGGTACAGGATACTGAAGTAAAGGATAGGATCTACAACACCCGTGGGAGTCCCCACGTTACAGCCCCAGAAAAGGTGATGTTCAGTTTAAATTACTTCAAATCTGATTTCCGGCTGGGTGCGGTGGCTCACACCTGTAATTCCAGCACTTTGGGAGGCCGAGGTAGGCAGATCACCTGAGCTCAGGAGTTCAAGACCAGCCTGGGCAACATGGTGAAACCCTGTCTCTACTAAAAAAAAAAAAAATCCAAAAATTAGCCAGGCATCATGGCACACGCCTGTGGTCCCAGCTACTCGGGAGGCTGAAGCAGGAGGATCACTTGAACCCAGGAGGTGGAGGTTGCAGTGAGCTGAGATTGCACCACTGCACTCTAGCCCGGGTGACAGAGCCAGATCTTGTCTCAAAAAAAAAAAAATCTGATTTCCCACAAAAGTGAGTGGCATACAGAAGGTTATTATAGGTCTATCCCAGGGCTGATATCCAATTTGTAATAGAAATGATCACAAACACCAGAGTTACTTAATTATAAAGCATGCATCTCTAGGGCACCATAGAAAGTACTCTAAAGCATATGTAAATAAATCCAACAATACAACACTTTTTTCCTCCTTAACAACTCCTGGCACCTGTCAGGGCCGGAAGGCTTCTTTGGTGCAGTCTGCAGTGCTAGATGGCAAAAATGGTGGCAAATCCCACTATCCGCATATGTGTGCCCCCTAGCAATATGATTTGTCATTTCTCCCATCAAGAGGTGTAATCTATTTCTTCACCCCTTGAATCTGGGCTTGGCCATGTGACTTGCTTTGGTGAATGGGACATTAGCAGTTATGACACCAGCAGAGACGTAAACATGCTTGTGAGCCCAGGTTAGACTTCCCTTGCTTTGGAGTGCTGGGTTGGCCAAGTAAACAGGCTCAGAGAAGCCTCCTGGAGCATGAGAGATCACGTGGAGCAGACACGAGCATCCCCAGGTAAGGCATCCCTGGAGCAGCCAGCCTGCCAACTACAGACAAGGGAGTGAGGCCATCTCAGGCTATCCCAGGCCATCCGGCTGCAGCCAGGCCATCCCAGGCCATCCAGCCCCAGCCAGGTCGACCCACACCAGCATAATCACCCACTGACCCACAGAGCCATGAGAAATTATAAATGTTGGTTGGTTTAAGCCCTAAGTTTTAGGATGGTTTGTTATGCAACAAAAACTAACTGATGGAGGGGCTACATCTTTGAGAGGAAATTCAGATAGATTTCTCCAGAAACTGCTCTCTTTGTATCTTTATACTGGCTGCCTTAGAATAAAGTCAGTTAACAGAAAGGGCTTTGGTGTCAGACAGCCCTAGGTTCAAATGCCAGGCCCACCAGGCACTAGCTCTGCACCCATGAAACACACTTATTGAGCCTCTGGAAATGGGGCTGATTATTCTAGGGGAGATGCAAGGATTCAGAAAGATAACACATCTAAAATAAATGTTCAGCATGTGTTAGCCATTATTATCATTACCACCCCAATGATGTGCAGAGGCTGAGAAAGACTTTCTTGACACACTGCTGGAAGGACCTAGTTTCAATGTGCTCCCTCCACCCCCTGCCCCCACCAATCTGGAGACCACTCGTGTATTTAGAGGGTAAGCTCCATGACAGCTGCACCCCCAGCTCCTAGAACAGCATCTAGCATATAATGGCATCCAAAGAAACCTATTGAATAAGTAACGATGGGAAGAGAACTGGCCTTGGCATCAGGGGGCCCAGCTTTTGGGCAATCAAGTCTGTGCCCCCATCTGAGAGTAAAAGGGTTGGGCTAGATCAGTGACTCATCCTGGTGCTCACTGGTGAGTTTGAAAAGATTGTTGCTGCCTGCCACCCCCAACCCCAGGGGTTCTGATTCAATTGGTCTGAGGGGTGGGCTCTGAGGATCAGCATTTTTTCAAAGCTCCCTGGTGATTCCAATGTGCAACTAGGTTTGAGAAGCCCTGGGCTAGAAGATGTTTAAGATCCAGCTCTGATTGTCTTCATTCTCACAAATGCTGAGTCACCCCAAGCATTAAATATGTATTGGTAATTTGAGAACCTGGATTTAAACCCGAGGATGCAATGTATAAAACTCACTAAGTTGGTCCATCCTACATGACAACTGATTTCTATAGCCCTCACCCAGATTCTACTCATAAAGTCTTCTCAAAAATGATCTGCAAAGGTAAAAGCAGGTCCTGGGCCTTCCCTTTCCTCCCCTGAAACCAGAGGGCAAGAAGAGAGAAGGCGTCTTGGAGGCTCTGGGTGTCTGAAGCCAATACCAGCATAAGAGAGCATCTAAGGGAAGCAAAGCATGCTGGGAGTTACAGGTGTTCTCATTTAAACCTCACAATGGCCCTGGCACTGGCATTCCCATGCCCCGCAGGAGTCGGAAGCCCAGAAGGGAAGGAACTTGTCAGGGCCACAAAGCTGGTCAAGGGCAGAGCTGGGTGGACATGGTGATCTCCTAAAACCACTGCCTTCTGCCATGTGAAGGAAGAGAGGGTAACACCTTGCCATGTGACCAGAAGAAGTCATCTAAGATGGAAGTGGAGAAAATATAATCGAGAAGGTATGAAAGTGAAGGAAAGCTCCATAGAGTTAAGGGATGTTAGGGAGTGTCCTCCGGGCCCTCTCCCAGCAGATGCCATTCATGGCCAAGACAAATATTCCCACGTCAACATCACTGGAGTTCTCTTTCCAGTGCAGACCTCGTGTGCCATTCCTTTACTTAAAAACTTCAATGTTTCCTAAAGCTTATAGGGTCATGTCAAATGCCACAGTCCAGGCCCTTCCAGGTTGATCCCAACCTAGCTTTGTTCCCTAGCTGCTCTCTCCTCCCTGCCACTCTGCTCCCTACACTTTAGGATTTAGCTATTCTGGCCTGCTAACCACTTCCTACTGAGTCAAGTCTTCCATCTGTGATAGGCCTTTCTCCTTGCTGTGGGCTCAGCCTGGTGAGCCCTTTCCTATTTACCCGCTTGTGAACTCCTCAAAGGGCAGAAACATTCCCCCCTGGGCTGCCTCCTGAGCTACCACCCATCACAGCGGATGACTGTGCTCCGATCATCTGCCTGGATGTCTTCCCCTGATTATGAGCTCCATGAGGGAACCATGGTCCCTGTTGGCCCAGGGCCTGTAGGCGGGGGAACCCTCAGTAGCCAAGGCCTGGACGAGGTGATGGACAGATGAGTGAATAAAGTCGTGTGCCCAGAAGAAAGCTGCTTCACAATGGGGATTCTTTAGGACTCTATGAAACAGGGACATTCCAACTTCTTACTCGGATTCCATGATTTAATCAGTCATTTATCTGCCCAAGTATGGGAGTGACGAAGATAGCAGGCTTGAGTATTGTGCAAACTGCAAAGCTATAACCTTGTTATAAATTTTGCTTAAGATTTCAAAAAGACTCCCTATGGGTTAAAACAATGGTATAAAATATGACACTTGGTACCACAGCACACGGATCTTCTGACCTTCATTAGTGGGACCAAGTTCCCCAGGACCTGAGCACCCTCAAGAGAACCCACAGAATTGGGGATGGAAGCTTTGGAGCTCAGGCTGGTGGGTAACCCCTCTGGGGACAGCCACCTGGGACAGGCTATTGAGAGGGCCCCAGGCTTCTTCCTCCTTAGAGCCACCAGGTGATTCCAAAAGATGAGTCACCATGGTGGCCAGGGATAGACCAAATAAAGAGAGACCTGCCACAGAGCGTTGGTAGCAATCTAAACCCCACTTCTATTTTGTGTGAGTTGGTACCACTTGAGTGCATTCGAACCAGCTCATCTCTTCATAATAAAACTTAATTTACGGAGAAAAAGGGCATTTCTATGCCTTGTATTTTTCTTATCTTATAGCAAGCAGAAATACTGGACTTCTCAGTTCAAAACCGAATACCTGGTTTTCCTACCCCTCACATAGCTACTTGTATCATCTAGCTGAGCTGGATGCAGCTGACAGTCCTCATGGTGCGTGTGAGAGGATGGGAGCCCTTAGAACTCAAGCCTCTTGGGGATGGGAGGCAGGAGGACACACACCAACCTACACAGAGGTGTGTTTCCAACCAGCAGGACTGTCAAGAACCATTTCCCTGGGAAAGGGCTTCTCTTGAAAGCAGCACACACCACACCCACCGGCCCAGGACTCAGCTCCAATGGACCAGCCCACAGGACAGTGGGGAGATGAGGCAGAAGGTGCAGCGTGAGACGGGGCTGATGCCGAACTGACATGCGCTTTGATCTGGAAATAGCAGGGATGTGCTGAGCTGCCTTCTGTCTGGTCGCTGTGTCTATGAGGCAGAATGTCATCAATTACCCAGATTTCAGATCTAATATTAATCTTTAAAGGGCATGTCACGAAAATGTATCCTCTAAATATTGGTTGTGAGTTCACTCTGTAAGCCTATCAGGGGAAATGGGTGTGAGGTGGCCACCCATCTCTGCCTATACCTGTCAGGGGCATCTCCTGCCACCTGACAGTAATTCCACCTGAGCTCAGCAGTCCCACAAACGAACAATTCAGCCAGCCACTCTAACCATGGTCTCAGCTCAACCTTAAGATTTAATAACAGGGCCTGCTGGTATTTTTCTAATTTCTGCAGCTGATGAACTTTCAGAGGCAACGTGAGTTGAAATAGCGAGCGCAGAGATGACAAAGAATTCTCATCCAAGGTTCTCTGAACTATCCAGTATAATAAGCACTTGTTCCTTTCTACGATGGGCATATAAAAGAGAAATCTAAATAATAATTGCTGTAATTATCTTGAAAAATATGCAGAGATTAATGGTGATTATGAAAATCTGTATAATTGTTCTCTGAAATCATCTCTGATCAAGTGGTGTCTTGGAATGGCCGCTGCCAGGGAACTTTTAACACTGAACCTCATGTGGGCACGGAAATGTGACACTTCGGCTTTCTCCCTGTAAAATATTACCCTGTGTTTACGAAATTGGTTTTCATCACTTCCAATACCCTGGCCTGCATTTTAACTCTTCGTACCGGTGCCCTGCGGAGGCTCCAAGACGCCCCTAATGGGATGCGTATGTCATTGTGGTTCAAAGCTCCAAGTTCAACTTGTTATTTATTCAAATAATTAATTACTCTTGTATCTATCGAGCAGTTTGTCATGACACATTAATGACTTGATAGACTTCTATGAACTGGTGAACACAGAACAGCAGAGCGTTTTTATCGTCATTTAATTTTAAAACGATCCTGTGTGAAATTATCTAGTCGTGAGTGATGGGAGCATAAAGCACAGACTCAGCGAAGCCTCTTTTGGATCATTGCTTTATTAATGGTAACGTCAGGGAAATGAAAAATGCTAACATTGTCATATTCCGCTGCTGGGTGGAGATGAATGGTTGGCAGGTGGGCGAGGGCCCCCATGCTCTCACCCCCACGGGCGCCGACCCCCTCCCAGCGCTGGCCGGCCAGTAGAGGCTCAGGGCCTTGGACACCCACCCGCCTACCCACCCCAGGAGCCCACCTCCACGCCCAGGCTCCCACCTCCACGCCTGGGTTCTCTTTCTGGGTTTACGGCTCTCCACGTCTATTACTTCGTGTGTGTGGTCTTTTTTTTTAAACTTGGATTTTCCACTAGTGATATAAAGCACCTTCGCGAAAACATTTCGCTTTATTGCTTTGAACATTAAATGTTATTAATCCAATAGAAAAACGTTAAAGATATTGCTGTCACCTTTAAATGTGAAATGATATTAGGAGCTAAAAACGCTGGGTTAGTAGAAAAGATGTTCCCTTAGTTTCTTTCAAGCCTTGAGATAGGCGGGCTGGGTTGATGATAAAATAATTTTTCTACATGGCTCACAGCACAACATCTGCTTAAAAGAGACTTTCTGTTTAGCTTTTTTTTTTTTTTTATATAGTGAAAATTGTTTCTAGATTGTTTTAATTACAAACTTGGGAATCTATGCAAGCTACTCTCCAGCAGCGTGATTCAAAGACAACAGACAGCAATCCCCGTAGAAGCCACCAGGGCCAGCCTTTGGGGGCTGTGGGGGTGCTGACGGCCATGCACAGGCCCAGATGGGGACAATGGAACTGGATCAAGGCATCACTCCTGGCCTCCACAGAAAACGAAGAATGGGTGGACTTCTCTTCCTTATGAGGTTCCAGTTTCTGTTTTCCTGATCCCCGTGAATAGCTCTACCACCCACCTGGATGTCTGGTCCTAGGGCCTGGGAAGAACAGGGACCTGTCCCCAGACCTCATAACAGTCACCAGTCCTGTAAATCCCAAAGAGGGTGGTGGTGGTGACTCACGTTTTTCAAATGCTTGCTCTGCACCAGGTTGTAGTCTTGGGGCTTTCTGTGTATTGACTGATTTAATCCTCAAGGCAATCCCATGAGGGATGTGTGTATATTATTATTATTATTATTCCTATTTTACAGAGGCCACTCAGGCAAAGAGCAGTTAAGGAACATCCCCAGGAGCACCTGGCCAGCAGAGGTGGAGCCAGGATTGAATCCAGGGAGCCTTCTCATTCCATCTGGCGATCACTCTGGAACTTGCCCTCCTCCCCACCTCCACTGCCCGCCACCACCCCCAGCATCATCTCCCCAACGTGCTGAGGCCTAAATCCACCCTTTGGCCCTCCCTTCTCCAGACCCCGGTCAGGGAGAGGTGATGCCCACCCCTCTGGCCTGCCATTAGCTGCTTGGCTGCTCCTGGCTCCACATCTCTACACCAGGGATAGAGAAAGAAATGGAGTCCAAGCAGATGCTTCTGCAATAGATGGGAAGTGCAGCAGCAGCAGAGCATCTGGGGGCATCTCCTGGCACGACCAAGAGCACAGCTGGATGTGAGCTGAAGCAGAGACGTTAGAATTCTGAGGATAAACAAATCAAATAATATGGGAAGATATGAGCCAGAAGTTTAGTTTGGCGACTTATGTTGTGGAATGCTTTCCTTTTTCAGACAGAGACAATGAGACCCGAGTGCCTGTGACCTTCCCAGGGATGTGTCCAGCAAGGCGGCAGCGAAGTTGCCTCATTGTGCAGTGAGTGCTGGTCACCTGCATGGTGACGGAGCCTTGTCCACCCTCCTGAGGAGGTGTGAGCAGAACTACAGCCAGCAAGAGCAGTTGGGCGGAGTGTTGCAGGCCCAGCGGCCAGGGGGCACACAGCCAACTGATTTGAGGACCTTTAAGGGCCCCCTCAAGAAGACAGGCAGACATCCTCTAGAGCCACTAAGACTGAGTTATAAGACACTGCAGAGGCCATGGCTGGGGAAATGTGGTTTCAAATGGGAGCCCCAAATTCAAAGTCCAAAGCACATGCCCCAAATCGCAGGGGAAGCTGCTTCCCAACAAGAGCGGCTCCACTCAAGAAACCTGCCTGTGAAAACCATCACTGAGCCCCGGAGCCCTTTCTCTCCCTTGAGATGGGTGGGCTGGAGCTGGTGATTCTGGCTGTGAGACAAGCGGCCCCTGTGGGAGAGTGGCAGGTCCAGGTGAGCGGGGCAGGCAAGGATGGGTGCAGGTGAGAGGCCGCTAGAAAAACTGCGTCCTCCAAGCTGCCCCACATCCAGAAGAGGCATCCTTCCGCTCCAAAGATCTCAAACCCGCAGGCATGCCACAGTCACCTGGGCTGCGTGTGAAAATACACATCCTTAGCCCCAAGCCTCCCAAGCCTTTGGCTCTGGGACTGCAGGCACAATGGCACCCTGAGAAATGCTGCTGTGGGCTGGGTGCCCGCGTGCTGCTGGGGTGAGGGTCTCATGGTCTCACGGGCACAGTTCTGTGAAGCTTTTCTGCAGCAACAGGGCTCTCCATTACCCAGAAGGATTAACTGTGCTGGGGTCAGGCAGTGATGCAGCACTGGTCATCAGGCAGTGATGCAGCTGTGTCTTGGAGACGGCCTTGGACTTTGTGCTGCGCACCATGCTAGACTGTCCCTGTGGGTCACAGTCCCCTAAAGAAAACACAATTGGCCCGTTTTATGGCTCGGAGAGGCAAGGGAGCCACGTGTCAGTCAAGGGGAGGCCTGCAGTGGGACCACTCAGCAGGCCAGGCTCGTGACACTCTGAGTTTATGGCAAAGCATCAAGAAATACCGGTGCCAAAGCACAGCCAGGTAACCTACTTGCCAACTGATTACTTTTTCTTTAGTATGTAACCCAGCCTGGGGGTTCTCTTAGGTCCAGACCTGCTGTGATCCGAGCCCTTAAAACTTGCAGGATGAAAGGAACCCTGAGAGATCCTTGGTCATCCGTCTCTACATCCTCAGTGAGTTTTCTCAGCACTCAGGGTTTCTAAGGTATTGACTTTCAGTAATAGAAAGAAAGAGAATAAATTCAAATGCATTGTGAATGCCTTTTCTGGATTCCACATAGAGGGCGTTTTTTCGGTCTCTCTCCCTGCCTAACTCAAAGTGAGCTCTTCCTATTTTGAAGCTAAGGAACACAGTATTTCTAACCTGTGCTGCATTCTTGATTTCCTTCCTTGAAGCTTTCTGTGCTTCCCTGAGTAATGACTTCCAGCCATTTGAAAATCTGCCCTGGATTTTTTCAAGGGACTCTGGTCACAGTAAAGTATCAGAAGGACACATTTCAATGGAACCTAGCAGCCTAGAAAGATACCAATAAGCCAGGGCTGCTGTCGCAACCAGGCGGGACAAACTGCAGGCTGGAATGAGGGGGAACCACCATGAAACGCAAGGCCCAACAGGACACCCGGGGCCTGTTCTTAAAAATACTTTCCCTAAAGCCCCAGGGGAAGAAGAATATCACGTGAATCCAAAAGACCAGACCCTCAGGGAAAAAAGAAACCCAGGAGGCAGGCAAAGTTAAGAGCCAGTGTCGAGTGAGGATGTTGGCTCTGGCCAGGGGTCAGAAAGCCCCCCGCAAAGGAGCAGCCCAGGGGCCCCCGAACAGCTTAGAAATAATAGGTTTCTCAGACACACACAAACGTGTGGTGTGGTGCCTAATAGGGTTCCTAGGGGTTTCACACCCATTATCTCATTTGTCCTGGTCTCTACCCTGGGCCTGGTGAGGCTGAGCCTGGGCACAGAGAGGTTTACCGGCTTGCTCAGTGTGACCTGGTGGGCGAGTAACAGAACCAGGTGTTGTTTGAATGGGGTCTCCTGACTATTACATAATCATTTATTGGGTCAGTGGAAAAACCGTTTGAGCGGAGACCTGGCAGGGACCCGACAATCAAAAGTCAAGGTTGCCCTGTGGTGAGGGACAGTGCAGGGCTACTGACTGTGGGGTCCAGCAGCTCAAGGAGATGGTGAGAACGGCTATGCGCTTTCTGCTCAGTCTTTATTGTGAAAAAGTCCCCAAATCGGCTTTTGCCAGACATACTTTGAAAGTACAAGCTTTTTGCTCGTTTTTATTATCTGGTTTTGGTGGAGAGGGGCTCTCAGCTTGACTCCAGCAAGGCTATTGGACAAGCACCAAGCCGTGATTTCATTTGTGCCTAAGGTTCAGAAAACACAAGGTGGGCTTTAAATGCTCTGCCTGTAAAATCCCAAACACACACCACCCGTTCTCCCTCAGTAGAACGACAGGCGACACTTCCCTATTTCCGTTCAGTCTCAACCTAAGTGTTGTCTGAGGTGTGACAAAATGCGGAGAAAATGGGAGTACTGGCAGCTGTGTCCTCGCACCTGAAATATGACTCTCTGGGACCTGAGACTCCAACATCTGATGGGTACACTAGAAGCCCAATCTCTACCAGTACACAACATACAGGTAGCCCCAAATCTAAAATACAATAAAATAATTTAAAAAATAACATTCATGGTGGCTAGGATTGGTGGAAGTCCTGAAGGTCATGACATAAACATGTGTCACTGAACCTGGCACACACCGGGGTTCCTGGAGCAGGCGTGCCTCAGTGGGGAGTTGGGCCAGTGAGCGAGCCAGTCAGACGCAGCTCCCAGATTTCAGCCTGGCTGAGAGGTGCCCCACTTTTCTCCTGCAAAAGCAGTACCTCTCTTGAAGTGACACTTCGTCTCTTTATTTTAAAAAACTGATCCCACCCAAGAGCCAACTGCTAATGTTGGTGATGGAGGGAAGAAGGGATCCCAAAGGTCTAAGAAAGGGCAGAGACTCGGCCGGGGTGTGGGTAAGGGAAGGAGCTGACATCGATTAAAAAGGGGAGGGTGGGCCGAGGGCGCAGCTCAGCTCTACTCTGGGAGGAATGAGCCTGCCACACATGCGATGTGGAAATGAGACAGGGTTTGCGAGCCTAGTGCAAGGGCTTCTGACTGTGGAGGAAACTCTGGTGAGAGCTGAAGATCTGGTTAAACTCGTGGGGTGAGGGCGTGAGCAGACGGCACAGGATTCTTGACAGTGCTTCAGGACGAAGCTGGGGCCCATATGTAGACTCCCAAGAGGAAAGGAGGTTCCAGAATTGTAAGATGCTTACTTTTCCTTTTCTTTTATAAACTGAAGTTAAGCAGGGGTGCTATCAGCAGCCTGCTGCTGGTGAAGCAATTACTAGCGCAGTTGAAGAAACTCGAGGGGAGCACGGCTCTTGCACAGAATACCCTGCAGTGCAGATGGACGTAGCCTCTGGGAAGGAGATGCCTCAGACCCCATATCCCAGGAGGAAAAGGAGGCTGCGCGTTCACGGTGGCCAAAGAGTAACTGATCCTTTCCTCTCTCACACTCACTCTCACTTTCCTTCTCACTGAGAAGACTTTCAGTCTTCATGATTCAGTCAGGCTTCTACCATATTCCGAGTATCTGAGCTGGAAGCAGGAAGGGGCAGGATGAGAAGCCCAGCCAAGTATCCCGTCAGCTTGTTAAAAAAAACCCTGGGGCTTAGCTCAATTCTTTTTTACAAAAAGAAAACTCACAGTTAAAATCATTATTAGCAATGACGTAACATATAAATTTTGGTGACAAAATTTATTTAAATAACTTTATGAATGATGTCAGTTTTTATTTATAGAACCGTTAGTTCTAACAAGTTCACCTGACTGTTTCATGTCTACGTTACTACATTCTGTGGGAGAAATCGTGTGCTAAAGAGCTATTTTTAAATTTGGAGATTTGGGAATATCTTGGGGGTAAGTATCCAACAAAAACATTTAAGGTCTAATTACTGTATTGGGAAGAGATGTTCAAGATGACCTATCAGGCTGGGTGTGGTGGCTCATGCCTGCAATCCCAGCACTTTGGGAGGCCGAGGTGGGCGAATCACCTAAGGTCAGGAGTTTGAGACCAGCCAGGTCCAACATGGTGAAACTCCGTCTCTACTAAAAATACAAAATTAGCTGGGCCTGGTGGCGGGTGCCTGTGATCCCAGCTACTTGGGAGGCTGTGGCAGGAAAACTGCTTGAACCTGGGAGTGGAGCTGGTAACGCACCATTGCACTCCAGCCTGGGTGAAAGAGCAAGACTCTGTCTCAAAAAAAAAAAAAAAAGAAAGAAGGTAAGAAAACGACCTATCAAAGTTTATTGTCTCAGAACCACCATGACAGCAAAACTGTAACAGGGAGCATTAGAGGCTCAAATACCCACTTCAGTCAGGCTTGGTGGTGCACGCCTGCAATTCCAACACTTTGGGAGGCTGAGGCAGGTGGATCACTTGAGCCCAGGAGTTCAAGACCAGCCTGGGCAACATGGCAAGACCCCATCTCTACAAAATATCAAAAAAATCAGCTGGGCATGGTGGCACGCGCCTGTGGTTCCAGTTTCTCAGGACGCTGAGGTGGGAGGATCACCTGAGCCTGGGAGGTCGATGTTGCAGTGAGTGATGATCTTGCCACTGCACTCCAACCTGGGCAACAGAGAAAGACCCTGTCTCAAAATAAATAAAATAAGGGCCAGGCACGGTAGCTCACACCTGTAATCCCAGCACTGTGGGAGGCCGAGGTGGGCAGATCACGAGGTCAAGCGATCGAGACCATCCTGACCAACATGGTGAAACCCTGTCTCTACTAAAAATACAAAAATTAGCTGGGCGTGGTGGCATGCGCCTGTTGTCCCAGCTACCCGGGAGGCTGAGGCAGGAGAATCACTTGAACCCGGGAGGCGGAGGTGGCAGGGAGCTGAGATCACACCACTGCACTCCAGCCTGGGCGACAGAGTAAGACTCTATCTAAAATAAAATAAAATAAAATAAAATAAAATAAAATAAAATAAAATAAAATTCATCTCTAGCCAGCTCGCAGGGTGTTGCAGGTCTTACTGGGGAGGGAGCTGAAGCCCGCTCACCTTTAAGGGGCCTAGAAATAGGGTTTTGGCCCAGGTAGCCCTGCCAGGACGCGGTTCAAGATCCTTCCTGGAATCACCACCATGGCGCATGCTCGCTCATCCCCGGAGTGGCTGCCCTGTGCACCCACAGGCTCACAGTAGGGAAGGGAAGAAAGGGCTGCCCAGTATTCCTATCAGCGGAGTCTGGTGGAGAGAGGCATGTGCATCTCTGGGGTGCGTCGTTACCATGTGTCAAAGCATTTAAAGAACATTGATTAAGGAAGCATTTTCCTGGCTGATTAAAAAAAAAAAAAACAACTCAATTATGGTCATTAACCCCTGCCAGAAGGCTATTCACTGTATTACGTGGCATGCGCATTATGCAGTGCTTAACAAAAGTAAAATGAAAAAGAAGAGGAAAACATTCACCTCCACCTCGCTTATTTAGTTGGGTCTTTATGGGGCTAAAGCCACGCAGGGGTTAAAAAATGCAAGGCCCATACCCCTGGCCACTGCAAATGTATCCTGATGCTTAAATAGGGCATTCCTTTGGCTAAGACCAGGGGCCACCTTTCTACTCGTCCAGCCCCAGGCCACTTGGGTGTCCCACTTACTGAGCCCGAGGCTCGATGAGATTAGCTGCAGAGTGGTAAACAGTGCCTACACAGGAAAGATTTCTTCCCATTAGCAAAAAAGTCAATTCTGCCCCACTAGGCTCTAGCTGAACAAAAATGAATTAGGGGGTTGAAGGAAAGAGGCTGGAACAACACACTATTGATGGTTGTGAGCTGGTGCAGCATTTAGGAGAACAAAGTGGAGGCATGGTGGGACCTTGGTGGGTCAGGGCAGCGAGGGGCAGGGTGAACACATTTTAACAGCCAAACTTCTCCTTTCACACATGTGTAAAACCTTTGGAATTTCATCAGAAAACACTTTATTTCAAAACTGATCTTTGAAGTTTGAAAATAAAAGAAGAAAGCCTATTTCTCAGTACAGAAAGCAGGTTTTAAAATGCTGAAGGGACCAAAGGGAGGTGCTAGCGGGTGGTGGTGGCACTGACTCCAAGGTCCATGCCTCTCCTGTCTCCCGGTGCTCTCTGCTTTACCGCGTCTGTTTCTCACTTAGACTTTCCCTGATGGGACACCAGACTTCCATCTTGCCTCTCTCATTGTCTTTTGCCCTGTCGGGGCCTGGTGAGCCCTTGTCCCAGCCCTGGAAGGTAATCTGGATGGTATCCGTGATGATCCAGAGAGGAGGGGAGGCCACCTGTGTATATGTCATGTGTGCACACATGTGAGCATGCACACGTGTCATGTGTGCATATATGCACGTGAGGCTGTGTGTCACATGCAAGACCATGCACATGGTATGTATGCACACATGTGAGAGTGTGCACACATGTGCACACACGTGAGTGTATGCATGTGCCACATAACGCATGCGAGATCGTGTGCATGTATGAGTTATGCACATGTGAGAAGGGGCATGGTGAGAAGAAAGAAACTGCAAGAGCCTCATGGGCAAGCAGAGGCCAAGCCTGTGTGATGAACACCTCTTCCAGGAAGCAGCCAGTGATATACAGGCCACTGCTGTTGGCAACGGATTCCTCTACAGTCCACACATGCAGAAATAAGTCACTAGGACCTTCAACCTCAGGTATGAAAACAAAACTCCAAACTTGAGAAGGAAAAAGGGGCAAACAGCAACACTCCTGAACTCTGGGAGTCCCTTCTGCCCAGCCAGGCCCTGGTCTGCTCCAGGCCCTCAGCTGCTTCCCTGCTTGCAGCTGGACCTTTCACCCCTCCCCTGCTTGCTCGCCCAGTTGACAAGTTCATGTGTCCTTGACAATGCACTGGGGTGGGTGGGGATGCTCACAGGGAGGTGGCACCTCTGTGGGGTTTTCAGGCAAAAATAGATGCTCACTAAAACCCTGCTGAACTTGAAGAAATAGGGATTTTATCTTCCTCACATATTTCGCAGCTGACAAAGCACTTTCAGCGAGACTTCTCTTAATTAGTCTACCACAATCCCGGGAAGCAGGCATTTTCAGCCCCTCTTGACAGAAGACTGACTTGAAGCTCAAAGAAGGTGAGGGGCTAGTCTCGGGGGCAGAGCTGGGACTTGAGTCCAGAGCTTTTAAAAATTAAACCCCATTGTCCTACAGCCACTATCCCCCACCCTGTATTAGCAGGTCACTTATTTCTGAGAAAGAACTAGACTGCAATTTGCAGAAATGGCTGGAAAATAAAGAGCCACGAAGTGCCTAAGCATTTCATTTTTTTTTTTTTCTTTCTGGCATCAGTTAGCAATTACCCTGGAACTTCCCTTCCTTCCCCGCTTCCTAAGACATCCCAATTACTTCAGCCAAAAAACTCACCCAAACTCCCAAATCACCCCACCCCCAACACCCAAACATACACGTCAGCAAGATCAAAGGCATGGGGGAAATGGGCTCTGACAACTCTTTTTTCCTCTGCTGGGCTCACACATTTTTCTCACTTACTAACTGAGAACAGAGAGGCTGAACAGCTGCCTTGTTATTTCCAGCAACATTTGGGATAGAACCAATTTCCAGTCTGGCCAAACGACCTGAGACCCTGCCGAATGTGTTGCACTGGCTGCCCCCAAATCACCAAATGGACGGCACTCTAACAGGGAACACATTTCCCCAGCTCCCAGGCAACCCGGTGGGCCCGCAGAGTCTGCACACGTCTGGAGCTGAGTCCCCAGTGCTGGCCCGAGCTGAGGAGGGAAAGCCTCCCAGGCTCCAAGGCAGGGCCGTGTCTTCACCTTTTGTGTCCCAGATTCAAGTAGAATGACCAGCAAGTAGTTGGGGCTCAGGGCTGGCTGAATGGCCTCCACCTGAACACCAGGAGTTAGGCTGGGTCTATTGTTTAAAATGCACATTCTCCCTGGGAGCCCTGGTTGCGCGTGCCTGCATGTGAGCACACGCATGAGCTGAAGGCACAGACTCACATTCTTCCTTTTTTCATCTCCTAGGGAAGAAGTAGGTGCATCTGCTTGTGCATGACACAAGGACCCCCCTGCCTCCCACATGCACAGGGGCTGCTGGGAATGGGGTTGATGGTACCGTTCAACTTGCACATAACTGGTGAGCGGGGCTAAGGAATGAAACAGTGGGACTTTCATAACCACCAAGCCCGCGGCATTCCAGGTGTCCTCAATCAGACAACCGGCATGAAATTTACACAGAGACTCGGCAAACAGCTTGGGATCAGTCACACGGCTAACCTAATCTGCTCTTCATATTCCACCTGGCTTTTCATTGCTTACCTGTGACCAGAGGCTGTGGGTTCAGGGGCATCTTTAAAGCTAAATCAGAAAGATAAATAAACCCCCACCAGATGAGAGTCCCAGGCACCCACCCAGGAGCCTTGTGCCTCCTCTCTTCCTGCCTCTGGAAGGTAGTGGGAGGGTCGTGTCCCACCACGGAGCTCCTGCAGTGCCTCATCCCTCTGTCCAGCTTTTTGGCTCCCCTGTCCTGGTGGGTTTGAACTCCTACTGCTTTCGGAGCTGGGGATAGGGAGATGCAGCCTTGACCACTCCCCTGGGCTTGAATCCAGTTCTCACAGAGCCTTGCTGTCTCTGGTCTCCAGGGTTCCTGCTCAGAGCCTGGATGGGCTGCAGCTCTCGGGATCATTTGCTCGAGACCCTCTACTAAGTACCCCTGACCTGTCCCTGACCCCCTCCTCCACCTGGAGGTGCAGCAAAAGGCCTAGGCCTTTGAGAGAGTCCCCTCTGCACTGCTTCCCAGCCATTCTCTACAGTGGTGAGCACCTACTGTGGGCAGGGCCATTTTGCAAGCTTTATCTCATTTCATCTTCACTGCAATTCTCTGACGAGGCTTTTCATGCCTCCATTTTTGTTTCTACAGTCAAAGACGCTGAGGCCCAGATGGTGAAGGGTCTGACTCCCTATGGCAGTCGTGGTGTGAAAGGCAAGGCTGGGCATACTTAGCCTGCCAAGCCTCTTCCTCCTCCTCTGACCCCTGCTCTTCTGGTGATGCAGCGATGCCACCTAGGGTGGAGTATGTGACCTTGCTGTCCAGCACAGACCCAAACACAGCCGCTCACCGCAGGGCCCAGTCACCATGGGAGACAGGCCAAACAGTGCCACTTCCCTGCCTTAATGTGTCCCCTTTTGCGCTGGGTGGCACAGCTGGTCTGCACCTGCAGGGCTGCAGGACATCCCTGGGATACAGGGTGTCATTCCTCCTGCTTGATCTGCCTCCCAAAACCCAGCCCTGAGCAAGCAGCAAGCGCCCTTTCAGCCTCCACTGCACCAGCCTGAGCCGGAATCCCAGCTCTCATTAGCTGTGTGACTGGGCAAGTTGACTGAGCTCTCCATGACTTGGTTTCTGCGTCTATTAACTGGGATTAATTATATCGACACCTCTTTGGGTTGCTATGAGACTTGAAGAGAGTTTGGGTGAGGCACTCTATAAATGCTAGGTAAGTGAGTGTTATTCATTTCCCAAACATGAGAAAATGACCAATGTCTGTTCTGGCACCCCTCCATCTCTATGCCCTCCCCACCTGCCCTATCAAATGCAGCTTCCTGTAAATAATCCTGACGTGGGGATGGAGCAGAGCCGGGGAGGGAGTGCGTCCCTGGTCCACAAGGCTGCCGTGACATGACAAATAAGCTTCAGGCTGACAATGTCTCCAAGACATATTGGAGTTTACTTTGTCATTTGGGCTTGCCATCTGTGCCACCCCAATGGGGGCTGGCTTCCCAGGCTGCTCTGGGAGCAGGCGGTAACAGTCCACTTGTCCCTGGACAGATCTGCAAGCTCAGCCGGCCATCCATTAGGCTGCCTAATGAGAGGAAGTGGAGCTGGCCCACCGCCCGCCCGGAAGCCAGACCGTCCTTCCCAGGGAGGGCCAGGGGCTCTGCTCTGCACAGTGCAGGGAGCAGCAGGACTCATCACCTGATGGGCCCTCCCAGGCTTTGGGCACAGGCGAGACCAGACTGCGACATGAACTTGACTGTAGAGCTCTCACGGTTAACTCTGATGCTAGATGTGAGGAGGCCAAGGGCATCTCTCATGGAGTGCTCAGCCTAGGAAATGAGACAGCAACTTAAAACTAAGAGTGGAGGAGTGAGAAAGCCTACTACAGAATTCCGTAGGAGGCACAATGAAGGCACCCATGGGCCACTGCCTTGATTCGCTGTGTGACGTTGGGAAAGTCACTTAACTTCTCTGAATCTCGGTTCCTTATTTGCAAAATGGGAAGTGGAGTGGTTTCAAGGATTAAATGAGTTTATATATGAAGGTGACTCAGTTAAATAAACATTGATTATTATTCCTGAAACCAAACGGACACAAAAGTCACTTGCTTTTCCATGGTAAGGCCAGTCAGGAGAGGAAAAGCCAGTCTCTCGCTGCAGGTAATGATGTAACAGTCACCCCAGCCTAAGCATATCTGCCCACGGGACTCAGAACATACTGGGCCCAGGCCAGCCCTGTCCAGGTTCAGAAATATTCCTATGCCTCTGGGCAGAAAGGAAGTGGCTAAATTTGCTGAAATTAAAGGCTGTCCTTATTCTTAACCATGAAGAATGACTCTCTGCCTTCCTCTGGAAATGAGCCTTAGCAAGGAGGTGCTGTGGGGGGTCACTCTCATCCGAAACCACATTAATGACAGGAAACCAGGGAGGCCAGACCTGTCTGTCAGACAGCAAACCTGCGAGGGAAAGGGCCTGCGGGTCTTCTCTACAGCCGTCGCCATCTGCCAGGATGGTTCTGTGGACTGCAATACGTGCTTGCGGCCACCGAGCCTTCTCAACAGAGGGACCAGCACATCCGACTTCTGCAGGTTGTATTTGTATGGTGGCAGGTCGCCTCCAGTTGGTGTGTGGGGGCCCCATGTGCTCTGAGCTCCCACTCACTGCCCGGGGCTCTCTGCCAGTCCAGGCCCCAGGGCTGGGCACATGGGAGTTTCCTCGGTAATTGCCCAGTGAATGAATGCCCCTTGAGAGACAGGTGCAAGGAGCTGGGCAGCTGACAGGAGCATTGGCAAGTTATGGGATCATGTCCAGCCAGGGAGGCAGCCAGTCTCTAAAACCCCTGCCCTTCCTTCTATGCCACGCTGCCTAGCACTCTGGTGTGGGCCCCTGGAGTATCACCAGGGAAGATGGGAAGGTTTCAAATAAGCACTTCCAATGATCAAAGTTCTGGGATGAGGCTTGATATGGTTTGGCAGTTTGTCCCCTCCAAATTTCACGTTGACATGTGATTCCCAACGTTGGAGGCGGGGAGCCTGGTAGGAGGTGACTGGATCAGGGAGGCAGATCCCTCATGAATGGTTCAGCACCATCCCTTTGGTAATAAGTGAGTTCTTGCCCCATTAATTCACCGAGATCTGGTTGTTTGAAAGGGCCTGGGACCTCCCGCTTCTTTCTCTTGCTCCCGCTCTTGCCATGTGATACACTGGCTTCCCCTTTGCCTTCCGCCATGATTGGAAGCTTCCTGAGGCCCTCACCAGGAGCAGATGCTGGAGCTTCCTATATAGTCTGCAGAACTGTGAGCCAATTAAACCTCTTTTCTTTATAAATTACCCAGTCTCAGGTATTTCTTTATAGCAACACAAAACAGCCAAACAAGGCTCTTGAAGTAATTTTTAAAAAGTTAATTAACTGGTGTTTCATGGTGAACCATAAGAATAGAAGAGTCTAGTAGAACAATCAGCTCTTTAATAACAAGGTGATTATTTGGCAAAGAAAGGTTCTGAGCAGGGCTGGACTTGCAGCATATGCGTGGTCTCTCAAGGGGCATTCATTCACTGGGCAGGGAAACTCTGAAAGCAGGGCTTGTGCCCACAGCAGGGGATGAGCTGGTGGAGGGCCTTGAGAGGCATAGCTCAGGGTGCACAGGAGGCTGTGGTGCTCACAGGATCCAGCAGAGGAGGACAGGAGCTGCCAGGGAGGGCTTCTGGGAGGAGCTGGAGACACAGACAGGTCGGAGGCTGGCAGGGGTGTGGTGGGGAACAGGAGGGCTCTCTGTGGTGGAAGAGACAACCACAGCAAAGGTGGAAAACCCCCAGAGGACAAGCCTCACCTGGCCAGAGCAGAGGGAGGAGGAGGGGCAGCACTCAGAGCCAGGGCCACAAGGGACAGGAGCACCATGGAACTTATGGCCAAAAATGTGAGATGCGACAAAAGGGGAATTCTATTTTGATGAAGAGTAAAATACACAATAGACCTTTAACCGTCATAAACCTTCATGGCCTCAATAACACTGCACAGAAACATACAAAATAAAACCAATGATCAAAATGATACTGACATGAGAAAAACTGTGCAAAACAAAAGCTACCATTGTCTGGTCAAATAGAATGAATGAATGTATATATCTATATGGGGGTATATATATCTATATGGGGGTATACATACCCATCCATCCTACTTGACCAAAAAACGTTGGTGGTGGGGGTGTGTGTATCTCAAACACTGTGACGCAGAGAAGATGTGTTTTCAAGTATCAATGAAGCATTCAGTAAAACTGATATATACATTAGACTGCAAAGACTAAATACACTTGAAAAAACAAAAAATTATAGAGGTCATATTCTCTGATAATTATGTAATAAAAGTAGAAATTAAGGTTTCAAAAATTACTTAGAAATGTCTTTTCTAACACTTGAGTCAAAGGGATAATCAAAACTGAAAGTATGTATTTATAAATAAATATTATATATGAAAGCTACAGAATGCCACCAAAGCAATATACAATAATATTTATATAACCTTAAATACTTTCATTAAAAATCAAAAAAGGACAGAAAACAAATGAAGGAACCATTCAAGGGAAGCTATTAAAAAAACTAAAATAAATAGAAAAAAGTTAAAAAAAAAAAAAAAAGGTAGCTGGGGGCGGTGGCTCATGCCTGTAATCCCAGCCCTTTGGGAGGCTGAGGCAGGTGGATCACCTGAGGTCAGGAGTTGGAGACCAGCCTGGCCAACATGGTGAAACCCCATCTCTACTAAAAATACAAAAATTAGCCAGGTGCGGTGGTGCGCACCTGTAGTCCTAGCTACTCAGGAGGCTGGGGCAGGAGAATCACTTGAACCTGGGAGGTAGCGGTTGCAGTGAGCCAAGATGGCGCCATTGCACTCCAGCCTGGGCAACAGAGTGAGACATTGTCTCAAAGGGAAAAAAAAAAAAAAAGAAAGTTAAAAAAAAAGAACTAATGCAGATAAAAATTTATTAAATAGTATAAAGCAAAAGTCTAATGGCTTTATAAATTTAAAAAGCAGTTATTTGGAAAGATAAATAAAGCAAATAAATCAACCAAGAAAAAGAGAGAGAAAAATAACATTAGGATATATATGACTATAGGTATATTAATTTTAAGATAAATACAAACTCTTAGGTAAAATTTTGTACCAATAAACTTTAAAATTTAGATGAAATTTAGGTGAAATGGCTATATTTTCTTTCAAAAAATACAGATGATAAAACTGACTCAAGAAAAAGTAGAAAGCTGAAAAAAATCACTAATGGTGAAAGAAACTGAAATAGTTGTCCATCTCCTCAAAATGCCCCTAGCTTCCAGGTCCACTTAGCTCAGGCAGGTTTTTTTTTTCTGGTGTTCTTTTTTCCCCAAAATGAACAGCCATTTTAATATTTTAGAAATATTTTTATATTTGAAAAAAACTTAGATCACACAAACATTTTGATAAGCAAAAAGCCTAATCTTACTTATATAAATGCCCAAATCCTAACTTAAATAGCAGTGGCTCAAATCTAGTACTATATTTAAAGAAGAATGCACCATAATATTGATTTCAGAAATATAACAATAACTTTCTAAACGCTAAATCATCAAAACAAAATAATCTATCTGTCAATAAGAGAGAAAAAATATTATACTACATTAAAATATTCCAAATTTTTTTATATGAAACTCAAATTAGTGCCTGAATTTATTTAAAAAAAACTCTTTGGAAAATAGGAATAGAGAATGGGTTCTTTAACACAATCAAGCCCTCTCTCTTCCAAATTCCCAATCTATATCAGACTTAACTGTGGGACACTAGAAGCATCCCCATTAAAGTCAGGAACCAGGTAAGAATGAAAACTACTGCCACTGCTTTCAATGTTTTAGCCAAAAATACAAAGCAAGAAAACCAATGGGTTATAAATGTTACCAAAGAGACAAAATGATCTGTATTTGCAGATGATGTTGTCCTCCAAGAAAATCCAAGTAAATAAACTAGAGGCTATTGGAAATAACAAGCATACAGAGAGGTGGCCAGTTACCAAATGAAGATTAAAAAAAACAACAGGGCCAGGTGGAATGGCAGACGCCTGTAATCGCGGCACTTTGAGAGGCTGAGGCGGGAGGATTGTTTGAGGCCAGGAGTTTGAGACCACCCTGGCCAACAGAGTGAGGACCCCCATCTCTTAAGAAGAAAAAAAAAGACCCAACAATATTAAATTAAATATTTAATCACCAATGAAAACATAACGGGAAATGCAGGCTGGGTGCGGTGGCTCATGCCTGTAATCCCAGCACGTTGGGAGGCCGAGGGGGAGGATCACTTGAGGCTAGGAGTTCAAGACCAGCCTGGCCAACATGGTGAAACCCTGTCTTTACTAAAAATACAAAAATTAGCCAAGCGTGGCGGTGGGTGCCTGTAGTCCCAGCTACTTGGGAGGCTGAGGCAGGAGAATTGCTTGAACCCGGGAGGCGGAGGTTGTAGTGAGCCAAGATCATACCACTGCACTCCAGCCTGGGTGAAGAGTGACACCGTGACTCAAAAAGAAACAAAACCAAAACCAAAACCAACATAATGGGCAATGCAACAAAATTTAAAACCTAGGAATTATATTAACAGAAAGCAAAGAAAACTATAATACGTTACTGAATAATATATAAAGACATTTGAATAGAGAGTTATATCTCCGGAAGGAAAGATTGGATATTTTTCTAAATGACCACTCTCCCCAAACTGATTTATAACTTCAATATTTTTTTCAATCAAAATCCTGAAAGTATTTTCCTTGGAACTTAAAGTGATTCTAAATTTCTACTGGGTAAAAAAGTTATTATTACCTGGAACATTCTGAAAAATAACTACAAAGAACAGTAAGATAAGAAATTAAAATACATACATTTATAATTATTAAAAGCGTGACCCTCCCATTGGAATACGCATTCAACTCAATGGAACACAACACAGGCCACAACATACATCACAGTAAGAGGTTATTATAGGATTGTTTTCCAAATGAGCTGGTTAAAAGAAGATTATTTAACAAGTGATGCTGGGACAATAATAAATAATTTGGAAAAACATAGATTCTTATCTTGTCACACATCAAAACAAATCACAGCAGAACTTTAGATTTAAATGTTAAAAAAAGTGAAGGTATTAGAACATACCAGAAAACCAAGAAGGCTTTTCTAAAACGTGACAGCAAAGACACAAAACATAAAGGAAACATGAAATGAAAGTACAAAGCAGAAACTGGAAACAAGCGGTAGTAATGTGAGAGCAAAAGAAGGCCTTATTTCATGAGGAGCTCCTGCAGCTCCATGAACAAAAGTAAGACTGCAATGGAAGAGACGCTGCGGACAGACAGGCCAAGGTCTCGAGGAACACGAGTGGCTCAACACAGGCACCCTTAGCAGTCATCAAAGAAATGTAAATTAACAATAAAATACCCTTTCACCTTCCAAATCGATAAAAATTAAAAAAAAAATTACCAGTTAGCAAGTCTTGTGTGGAAAACCAAAAAAACAAACCTCTTTCATATATGCAGAAGTGTAAACAAATTCAACCATTACGGGGGAGAATTTGTCATTATATGTCAAAATAATTAAACATGTGTTTATATATTTTATCTAAAGGAACATTCACCGAAGTATAACTTTTAGAAATGAAGATAATGTAAAAATCCAGCCACCGAGGACTGGCTAGGTAAAGTACATTGTATCCATAAGAGGGAGGTTGATACAACCATTAATCCCAGCCTGAGGACCACCTGACCTAATGACAAGGAACGAGGTGCATGACCAGGTCTCAAAGCAGAACGGACACCTGGAGTGTTAGGAATAAATTCCTGATACATGCAACAACATGGAAGACTCTCAAAAATATTATGCTGGGAGACACACAAAGCTACATACTGTATGATTCCATGTACATGATAGCACTGGGCAGGCAAGTGACTGCCAGGGACTGGTGATGGGGAGGGAAGGGCCGGAAATGGAGGCAAGTGAACTTATGAGACTCCTGGCTATATTCTGTATCTTGTTTCTGGAGGCGGCTGTCATGTAGTTTGACACTGGTCAAAAGTCACTGAAATGTGCACATAAAAAGCCTGGATTTTATTACATGTAAATGTATCTCAATAAATCTGACTTAAAAAGAACCCAGAATGGACAGTTAGGTAGACATACACTTTTAAATGTAAATATATGGCACAGAAAAAGTGTTAAAAGGACATACACTGAAATACTGTTTCTCTGGGTAATGGGGTTGTAAGTGATATTTATTTTCTTTCCAATGTTTTCATATATTTTGTAACTTTTCTACAACGAACATGTAACTTTTATCATTCGGGTAAGAAAAGCTTTGTGTCTGTTTTTTTTTATTATTTTTTAAAAGAGGAAGAAATATCAATGAACTGTTTGGTCTAGTAGGAACAAACTTTTTATCAGGTTCTTACCAGAAATGACGGGCGGGTCATGCTCAGTTGGAACTTCAGTCCCTCCTGCCCTGAGGCAAAACCTCTCAAGGCACCTGTTCTAGCCCCTGCACGGTGCCTGGCCCTCAATGAGTGTTCAAAGGATTGGTGGAAGGATAGAGGGACAGGAGGTCCACCCTGTCCAACAGCTTCATTTTGCAGCTAGGCAAACTGAGTTCCAGAGAAAGGAATCACGGTCCCATGTTTGGAAATGGTCAAAATGGGGCTTAAACCCCAGAGAGTAGTGCTACTTCCATTGTGCTGAACACCCATCAAAATCCCTGAGCTCCCCCAAACACCCCAGGAGGACACAAGCTCTTGATGGGTTGAAGATAAAATTCTGCACAGGGAAAAGCTACAGACATTATCGGCCAGTGTTTTCTAGACTCTAGGAAGGTGTCTGATATCTCAGATTCACTTATTTTTTTCCAGTATATTTTACAGCAAACACTCATATTTTAAACTCAAAATAGCTTCCTCCAGTGGGTAGTGTCACCATTCCCGGGTATGTGTTCCCACTTCCCTGTAAGAGTATGACCATCTGTCCACTGCCGTGTGAAAGGTACGCTGGGGGAAGAGGATACACTTCTGCCCCACTCATGTTGGTCGGCTGTAGGCCTTGCCACTATGGCCAGAAGCTTTAAGAGCCACTGGTTGTTTCTTCCAGGTCTCACTCTTCCCTCTACTATAAAAATAGCAAGTTACAGATGGGAGCTGCTCTTTCAGCCTGGGTCCCAGAGTGCAAAGACACAAGGAGCAGGGTTCCATCCAATCCATAGTCACCAAATTGGAACTTGAGTGACATGGTGATATATGTCACTCAAGTTCCAATTTACATTTCCAAGTTCGATGTTACAAAATGGTGATACTGTAAGCCACTGTGATCTGGAGGGGTGTTTGTTACTGGCATGATAACCAAGCAAAGACCGATCAATACACTGATTTTACTCCCATTCTGAACAATGATAACCACTGATAAGCTATTATGAATGACAGTTTTTAAAAGGCCATCCATGTCTACTCTAAAATCCACCCCACCATGAGTACATGGCTTTGGGAAGCATATGTCAGCCTGAGGGAGGAAGTAGATAGAACCCCAGAAGATACAAAGAATCAGTTCTGATGGGAAGAGCCTCTAGGGCCCTGCGGATAAAATTCAGAAAGGTCTGATTCTCCCCTGAAGAACTGTAAGCTGCACCATTATTCGTTATGTGTGTTACTGCTTTAAAAGTACACATCAATTGTAAGACAGATCCAAAATTCAGAATTGTTAAGGTGCATAGGGAAAGTACATCTCAGATTCAAGGGATATAAGGAAGTATGAAAAAATCAAAGTCAAGGAAATGATTATGGGCTAGCTATTTCTCTAAGCAGTTAGCTCCATTATTAAACCCAGCAGCTACTAATTCTTCTTAAAGCAAAATCCACCCTGACCACCTAAATATAAAAGGTCCTTGCTGACTCTACCACTATATAATTTAGATATTCTGCATAATAGTTACCACTCAGCTATCTAGAACTTTCAGTCAGCTACATCATGCACTAATCATTAATGGTCCACTTGTTTGGCTCAGGTGAATCATATTTGCATATGCAAATTACATCTAAATATTCTACACTATTAATGTTATCACTAATTACATAATAATAGTTACCAACTTCCACAAAGATCAAACTTACAGTTTTGTAGCTATTAGGGAAATCGTGCTTTGTAATTAAGATAATCTTCATTTCCAGATGCTAATTAACTATATAATAATTAGTCCCATTCACTAATGCAAATTGCGGATTTTCATCTTTATTGATAAAGGAGTGGCTTCTTATCGGTTAAGAAACGATAGCCCCAGAAATCTTGCAGAGAAATACCTTTCCTCCTCTAAAGGTTAAAAGGTAAATCCATTTTTATCAGTCTCATTTGTGAATGCAAATTAGGTCTGATTAATCAAGTCAAAGATAAATGTGCTAGTCTTATTTTAGGACAGAATGTATCGCTTACTGAGTTCATCTCTTTTCCCCTTATAAAGTACACAGATAAACAGGGTTCACCAAACAGAAGTCTTCCTAGTGAGAGTAATTCATCGATGGTCAGATGAAAGCTCTGAGATCCATGCCTCTCTCTATTACGCTCCCTTTTGTTTTGCCTTCAAGCCTCACAGAAGAATCTGGAAATAGCTGTGTCTTAATGGTTCAGCCACAACGGGAATGAGTGAGAGGGTTTTGTGAGTAAATACAGAGGAAAAAGGGATAGCCACATTTGCTTGGATTATTAAGTTTTCTGTGCTCCAAACGGAATACAAACTGGCACCTCCCATCGTGACTAATGAGGGCTGCATTGGGAGAACAGAAGGGCTGACAGCCAGCGAGGCCTAGTTGGCAGGCCCCAGCCCAGGCCTCGCCGCATTCATCATCCGCTAAACCAATCCACCAATTCCGCACCACCATTTGTCATTAATTATGCTAATCAGCACACCATTACTCTCTGATGACACTGTAGCTGTTATTAGCTAGTTATGGCTTTTCAAAAGCATAACTTACTGTGCATGCACGGGCTGTGCCTGCATTAGCCTACAGGGAAGAAATGTCCAATTATGAAAAGAAGAAATTTGCTATTATCTTTTTATAACAAACCAATTTAGTAATTAGAAAAGTCTCTGAACTCACGGGTTCTTTTTTTTCCTCCCTTAAAATAATTGAAACAAAAAAAAAAATGTACTTTTCAATATTTCTCTGAAAGAGGGAAATACCAAAACAGATTTTTTTTGCTACATGTTTAGAAGTGGGGCCTGGAGAACAACTGTTTCACGCGTGTGAGGGGCTCACGGAGGTTCCTGTTGGGCTTTTTTTTTCTTTCTGATGTTGAATTAGCAGGACTACTTTATTACGTGTATTTCAGCTAGGACGAATGCTTGAAAGATGAAAGCACACCCATGTGACCTTTTACAGTTCACTCACGGCAGAGGGAAGCCGTTTCACATAACGATGCCAGACTGTGCACACCTTACCTGGCAGATGCTTCCACAGGAAGTTCAGCAACAGCCTCCTTTAACCCCTCACAGGCCCCAGTGCCACCGCCAAGGCTGTCAGTGTCTCTCAAATAACCTTGGAGAGGTACTTCGGCCTAGTTAGCACATGTCCTGTGCACAGTTTGGGGGAGAAAAAAGACGGTACTCAGGCTGGCCGAAGAATGGGTGCTCTGGAGTCAGCAGCCAGAGCCCGTTACAGGAGGCCTCTTTCTGAAACACAAGGCTCCATCCAGCAAGGGGCTCGCGCTGACCCTCGAGTGTCTGCAGGACTCACCCTCAGGCATCTGTCCAAACCAGGCATTAATTCCAAGTTGTTGTGTTCAGGCTGGGAGTCTTTACCACTAGTTTTAGAAGCTTAGTCTGTATTAAGAGCTCATTAATATCATCAGAGTAAATGGGCCTATTAAAACATCTTTAAGCAATATCTGAACATAAATCTCCCTAAACTATATTTAATGACTGTACTTAAGATACATTATATGCAAGTCTTAATGAGACATTAGATAGCATTTTGAAGATTAAAATTAGAGAATCCATATAAAGTCTGTCCACTTAATGTAGCCTTAAGCTATACTGATGAAAGCATTACTACCAAATTATTACTGCATTAGAACAAATATTTTTAATCATCTCTGATTTATGCATTCTTTTTCATATAATTTTCATTTTCACAAAAATACATTTTGAGTTTACAGAAGAGGGTATGTGAAAGGTTTCAAGTTTCTGAAGTTCTAGAGGTAAAGTGAATACAGAATTGAGTTGGTACTGTACATGTGAGCGTGCTCTAGACTCTGAGTCACATTTCTTCATGTTCGGTTTAATCAGTCATTCTAGTACTATTAGGAGGCTTACTGTGAAATGTCCTTCAAGACCAGAGTAGATACAAAATAGAGTTTAACCAAAAATATTCTGAAGACCAGAATATAGTACAATGTACACAGTACAATCTGTGTGGTACTGGCAGTGCTAACATCTGGGTTTCTATCAGAATCTGTGTTTCAGGTCCCTATGGAGACCCCAGACTCCCAGAGAGCAACTCTCACCCTGCACCCAGCGCCCGCACCCCCAGCAGACCCTGTGAGCTCCCTGCCCAGCGCCCCCACCCCCAGCGGACCCTGTGAGCTCCCTGCCCAGCGCTCTCAGAGCTCCCAGGTCTGCCACTTTCTGTGGCTTGTCTTTGTTTCCCCGGAGCCTGCTCAGAGGCATCAATGCAGGCCTGCTACCACTCCAGGGCCCCCTGTATAAAGAGCAATCAGTGTTGCTGGTGGAAGTGTATTAAAATAAAAAAAAAAAAAAGTCTGATTCCCCCAGGGCCAAGGGAATCGAACCCTTTAAACAGATCCAAATCCTCCTCAAGTCTGTTCAAACAAGGACGTGTTCTCAAGCCTGTGGAATGGCAGATGAGGGGGACCAGAACTATCGGGAGCAAGCAGATGGATCCTGTAGCGATCGAATGAGTATCATACATGAGATTCGACTCTACTTAAAATAGAAAGATAAGTCCTAAGTCTACACAAGTCCTGATAAGACTTAATACGTGATGGGCTCTTTTGTAAACAGGTCAAACTTCAGACTATATACAGAGAAATATTTTTCTATGGATTTACTGCTATATTTAAAATATCGCATATCCAAACAGGATTTCTGATGCAACAGAGAGCTCTCTCCCCCCACCCCTACCCCACTGTGCCCTGGGAAGAGGTCCTCCCAAAGGAAGGAAACTGCATCCACTCCTGCATCAAGGTGACAGCCCCTCAGTCCTGTTTTAGAGTGAGTTGGCTGAGTACTTCATATCCCACTAGCAGCTGAGCCATAGAGAGAGTGTTATCTGAGAACCTGGACGAGGATCAGCCTACATGAATGTTACCTAGGGGTACACACCACCTGGATTTGGATCTGACACCAACACAAGGGCCTTGGTGATAAACAGACACTTTGGAAAATGTTAGAGACGAATTATCATTGACACCTTTTAGACTTTTTTTTTGGATACTTTACACTAAAGTGTAACCACCTTTTATAAATGCTATTCAATTATGAAAGACTTTTGGGATTATGTAAATCAAGACAAGTCAACCAGTGACACCTCTCTTAATAGAATGAGATTATCTGGGTTTTTCCTTTTTCAAAGGAGAAAGTAGCACAATTTAAACACGCTGGTCATTGAAAGAAGGCTCCTCCCTTAGCATGTAAAATCTGTAGCAACAAGCCTATTTCCATTTGCTTTTCCCAGATATTCTCTCCCCAAAAGGAACTACTTCATAATACAATTTTGCATTTTTAACTGTATGAATTAGGCATTCTTCATAAATAACAGCTATGTTCTATACACAGGAGTTCCTTTTTATTAGGGACACAGTAATGAACAATGAGCAATGTGTTCTATTATTCTTTGTCAAATCACAAAATGCTACATTAGAATAACTGTGCTGGTCAATGTAATATAGTAGATTAAATTCAACTTCTGTGGAAAAACCACTGTAAAACAGCATGATAAGAAGGCTATAAAAAATTTAATTTTACTCCAAACTCCATCACAAAAAAAATGGTGTGAAAAGTAATTTTGCATAATCAGTACACGCCATCTGGAACAATTAACTGATTTCTATAGAACTATGAGGATCAGTCATATCTGCTTATTAAAGATCAGAAATTATACAAGTAATAAATCCTTGAAAAAACTAAGCATACTCCCGCCTGTCAACGCTATTTTAACTTCAAATACTGAAGAACGCCTGATAAGGCTGAAAAGAAGAGATTAATATATGCAAATTACATCCAGCATTTAAAATCCCCACAACTGTCTCCGGTTTTCTGTCCCTTATTGCTGCCTTTATGTTTTATTCATACACCAACTCACCTGTCACTTCATAAGCTATAATATTATGGGGGTATTATTAAACAGCATAAAGCCGTGCTTTAATTGGAAAGCTTCATTGCATTTTCCAATTATTTGGAGTAAATTAAAAGCAGATGCACATAGTTTAATAAGGAGTCTAATATCAGTTCCGGGAAATCAAAATTCATTGTCATTACTATGCCGTGATAGTTTTGCAAACTGTACTCAATTTCAGAGGTTTTCAAAAGAAAATCTGTCTATGCAATCTGTTAATTGTCATTCGGTTAATAACTGTTTAAATATCCGAACTACATAGCAGCTTCCTATTAAAAAAAATTAAACTATGGAGTTTATGCAAGCAAACAAATATAGCATGCCACTCCTGGGCTGGGCTGGACTTTTTCAGGCTTGCCTGTTCACCCTAAAACAATGGGAAGGCTCGAGAAACCCACTCACACGGCAGCTCAGCCCCAGAGCTGGAGGACAAAGAACAGCAATTTTGTACTTCCACAAGCACCAGAGGTTACAGTACCATAAGACAGCTCTCTGTGGAAGGGCAGAAGCCATGTTATAAATTGTTTTCAGAGGTCTGCTCTGCTCAGCAAAAAATTAGCTTCCAAAGTTTTAATTGGTCCATCTAAAATAAATCCTTTTAATGAGTGAATTAACTGATTCAGGACACAAACATGGAAAAAATTAAAGAAAGCAAATGTTGTGAGCAATTTGTTTTTAAAAAATTGACCCCGGAAGGGACATTCCCTTACTAGTTCATGACCCATGAGTGGGGTGCCCCTTAGGC
This sequence comes from Symphalangus syndactylus, assembly GCF_028878055.3. Classification (NCBI taxonomy): domain Eukaryota; kingdom Metazoa; phylum Chordata; class Mammalia; order Primates; family Hylobatidae; genus Symphalangus; species Symphalangus syndactylus. The sequence continues at coordinate 18,377,585 of NC_072425.2, forward strand.
TCTGCAGGGGCCAGCCACTGTGCCCACAAGTGGATTAGACTGCCAGACAAAGGACTATATGCTGAGCCACTATGGATTTAAAGAACCAGACCTTAAAGGTTACTCTTCATAAGGAATCTTGCTCACAGATGTAGTTACAGCTCCACGGCTACAAGTTGCATACATACACATACATGTAGCTAAAGCATTTACAAATGAAAAGTCGTAGGTATACTCAAACTAGTACACGTAACCTTTTCACTTTTATACTAAGTGGCAGACTTTTTCAAATCCTATGTGTGTAAATTATAATAGGACAAGCAGTAATTGACTTTGAAACTCCACCCACTGCGAGGGCTACAATTAATCTGTTTTTAGCATAAGAACTGCTGCTCTGCAAAGTTCATAACTTGTAGGTTCTTTTTCCCAGTCCAATTAAAACCTAAGAGTGTTCCTAAAAGGTGGCTGCACAGAATTTACTCTTCAGCTCCCGTTTCAAAGGGCCTATCTGTTAACATCCCAATCATCAAAGGGCAAGCCCCTCCAGACCAGAAAGGACCCCAAATGCCTGAACACGAGACAGCCTCCTGGCAAAATAACCAGAAACTATGCTCAAAGATGAAGATAAAAGCAATTCTTGTGCAGTGATCCAAAAAACAGCATCTCTTTTTTTCCCCAAAATTACCTGTTTTAATAAAGTAGACATACTGTGCCAACTGAACCATTTAATTATCTGCAAAAATGATGAATCAAAACAATAGTTTGCAAAAATAAATGACTAACCTCTGATTAAAATGTCTGTCCTCATTAAATCCAAAGAAAAGGTATGATCTCTTTTTAGAAAATGTAGCCTGAAGAAACAAGCAGTCCCCCCGCATCTACAGCCACACCCTTCACGGTGGCAGTGACCTGCGATGAGACAGGACATCTGAGGATGTTGTCTAATCTACTCTCTCCGACCCTGAGAAAAGATGGTGTGCCCCTGTGGCCTTTGAGCCCCTGGGGGCCGTGGCATGGCAGCAAGTGAGCTCGGGAACAGGGGACTTCCAGATGATGTGCTTGGTGGGTGGTGTGATTCTGGAGCAAGGAAAGGAACTTTTTTTTTTTTTTTTTTTTTGGCTAAAATAAGAGGTTCTGGGAGGGTAGTGGTTGGAAAGGAAGGAGCCAAGGCCAAAGAGAAAGAAAAAGAAAGGCAAAGAAGGAAAATCATTTAAAGGGTTGAGTGCCGATATGATCCCTTCTCAAACCAGAGCTGACTTGATGAAAAGGAACACGGAAAATTGAGGCTGATTTAAATGTTGAGAAGTTCTCTCTTTAAAATCATTTTACCCAGTAGCAAGCTAACATCTCCAGCAATTACACATTTCTGAACCAGAAGGGAGGGTTTGCCTTCTATTATGCGAAAAGTTTCCCTGAGCCATGCCAGGTCCCACCATGCATGAGCTCCCTCTGTCAGCTGCACCCTCTCCATCCCCGGCTGAACTTTTAGGTAAGGTCACACTGCAGGGTGAATGAGACCAGTGCTTTCTGGTATAATAGGCAGCAATTCCCTGGAATAACAGTATTTACGGCAGTTATGGCAGCTCCGCTTCTGGAGTGCCCTCTTGGTACTAGGCACTGGGTATTTCATGTACATTATCTCTAATCCTCAAATTCAGAAGAGAAAATATAATTCAAAATTACAAAAAAAAAAAGAAAACAGACTGCAATGTTATACAAACTGTCTAAAGTAATGTAGCTGGAAAGGGTGTATACAAAAGGGTGAACCGGTTCTAAGACCCAGGTCCTCTCAGAATCAACGAAACATCGAGTGTCATGGAACATCTCCTGTATGCCAGGCCCTGGGCTGGGCATTGGGCATCAGGCACATACCAGTGAAGGAGACGTCATCATCCCGCCCTCCAGAACGAACCCTGAACTCCACATGATGACCAGAGATGGATCTCCTTTCTTAGAACTCGGAAACCAAGCAAATGGCCAGAGTTTTACAAGAAGGATAAACAGCCAAGGGGTTTCCTGGCCAAAGAAGCTACGTCTTGGGCCTACAAAAGGCACAACCACCTTTGGCAAAATAGGGGTGAGTGAGGGCCGTGTAATTCATGAGCTAAGGACCTTCTCACAGGAGTGAAACTGGTGTTTTGCAACGCAGGGCATATTTCAGGTAAACACACAGGCAATGGAACATAAAGACGGGTGCGTTTATTGTCTCTAGGTAGCAAGCGATTAAGGACTTCTAAGTGTGTCACTAGAAGCGATGCTTAGGGCCACCGAGGCAAGCTTTACTCTCTCATTCAAAATTATGGATGTTGCCTCGCCAGTGGATCATGAGATCGTTCATGCTATAAAACAAGTCAGGCGTAAGAAACTGCTCTCTAACAAAGGATCTCAACCTTGGAGGAGAGTTCTGCATCATTCATTGTCTTACAGACAATTGTGAGACAAATCTGGGGAATCAGGAGCCTCATTCTCTGGGAGAGGTGATAAATATATTCCATCCAAACTCCAGGCTGCAGGACTGAAGATTTTTTTTTTAAACATAAATGCATTTAGGACTATCACTGGCCATTAATAAAAAGAGGGAAAAAGCCATTCAGTATTCAGGGCACAAACACCAACTGTGTGACAGTAGTTGGATTCAGGTACTCTGTCCAAACAAGACAGGTGCCTTCGTTGTTCTAAAAAAGATCAGAATTTCTTTTGTCCTAATGTCAGCAGTTAAATGCGTTTGTTCTGACAAAAAAGGGGGACCCTCATACTGTGTAAGAGCTGAAAGATAAATCTCATCACCAAAGCTTGTGCGACTGTTCAACTTCTCCCCAAGTTCTGGCACCGCCTGTGTCCATCCTTAGCAGGCCATCGAGAGTTTACCCCAACCCAGAATCCAATGCCCTGCCACTATTGTCTTAACTCAGAGATGCTTGAGCTCGGCAACACTGGCAGCTGGAGGACTCAGGGGGCTGGAAGCAGGCAGGAGTGGAAGCTGGGGCTGGGAATGACTGGGTCACAGGTGAGGGTTTTTCTGGAGCACTCACAGGGAATACTCACAAGGAATGCTCACAGGCTGTACTGGCTCAGTAACCTTGGGCTTGGGTTTAGGAGAGGATGGCTCTTAGGAGGCCCAATCTAGAGAATGAAGCTTCCAAGCAGGAAAGGCAGGGCAGCACACAGGTGACTATCAGTTCAAACTAGAGCCCTGCCCATGGGCAGGGTACAGGGACTCACGGAACAGGAGAGCTAGAGTAGGGGAGAAGAACACTCGGGGGTCAGACCCAATAAGTGAAATGATGGGCTTGGGCTGCCCACCATCACTATAGGCTAAGAGAAGGCCACGACGAAGAGACATCCCAGTGCCCTGGGCTCCCCCAGACACATGTTTATAGCAGCAAGGCCAGTGCAGCCCCCACTATGAAGGCAGAGGTTCTTTAAGGTACCTGGTGTATCCCCTTTCCTGGCTGGGAGAGGATCTGAGAAGGGGCTGGGAGGGCAGGGCTGTGGATACCAACAATCACAGCAACACATCAATAGCACTTTCTGTGTCTCGGGCATGGTTCTAAGCTTCACCGTAAGTCACCATCGCCCCCATTTTACAGGTAAGGAGACAAAGGCACAGAAGGGTTCAGTTCCTTGCCCAAGGTCATTTAACTTTAAGTAAGGAGGCCTTGGGCTCCCCACCTTCACCGTTTTGCCCAGCAAGAGTGACGGGACCACACCCCCATTCCTTTTGTCCTTTGGATCCGGCATTGCCATCAGCCAAGTGTCACAGGCTTCACTCTGATGAGGTCCCAGAGATGATTGTCCAGGGGCCCATGTGAGAGTTTAAACAGTGCTGAGGCCCAGTACACCAAGTTAGTCCTAGCACGATTCACTCCAGGTCTGTGTGCCATTTCCAACCTTCAATTTGATGAGGGGAGGGAAATGGTCACACGCAACCTGCACTAAAGAAGCATCCTCGGTACCGTGGTTTCGAGCTCAGAGTCTGCAGTCAGAGACCTGGGTCTGAATCTTAGCCCTGCCACGTACCATAGGTGTAACTTTGAGCTGATCACAAGCTCTCAAGACCTCGGTTTCCCCATCTGTAAAAGATTTTCTTGGTTAAGGATTTGTTGGGATTAAATAACATAATGCATGGCAAGTGCATGTGACACACGTTACACAGGGTAAGTAAGAGGAAGGCTGGGTATTATTCAGTAAATTCATTTAATTAATTCAGTCCATTTTAATGAAGCAAAAACAACTAAATGTGTTTCAACGAAAGAAGTTGCCTTCATCATTTTCCCCTCTCAGCTGAGAGTTTATTATTTTGAGAGAGACAGAGGTAGAGAAAGAAACAAAAGGCTAATTTGGTATAAGATGCCTCTAGGCAGGAGTGTCTGGTCACCACACTACTTCATTCACTCCAGAGTAAACCTCTGAAGAAGTGCTAAGAGCAGGTGAAGGGCTGGGCTCAAGGGGGTTCCCTTTGTTTTCAGCATTTCTCTGGCCAGGTCTACAATTATGCTGTCTCTAAGGAAGGGAATTATCAGGGAGAAACGGGGGCATATTTCTGCTGAAAAACTAGACAAAGAAGGTAAACATACAGGGAGAAAGGTGTCAGAAAGTTGGTCTTTCTGTGTGCATGTGTTTAGGAACGTTACAGTCAAGGCAGTGTTTGGACAGAATGCCTGTGAAGTCCAGGGGCAGTAAATGCACATTTGCTGGCCACTGCAAGGCCTGGGGCATCTCAAGCTGCAGAACATACAAGCCTCCTTCCCACATAGCTTTAAGTCCTGGGAGGTAGGCATTACCACCTCCACCTTAGACACCAGACAATGCCTGGTGCACAGGAAGCATCCCATAAGAATGAGCCGACCTATTGCTATGTTCAAATGATCGACATTGTTACTGCAATTGCTGATATGGAGAGATGTGGAATTTAGATCCAGAAAGGCTGGGTGCTCTGCTGGCCTCACTCGGCCAGTCGGTGGGAGAGACAGGACCTGCACCCAGCTGTTTGGGCTCCCACCCTGCTTCATCCAGCTGCCCTCGGCTGCCTGGACCACAGATTTAACCCTTTTCCAAGTTAAGAAGGGGATGTGGCCCATTAAACCAGTGCCGCCTAAGCTCTGCCATGCTTAAAAACCAAAAAGAGAAGGAAAGCACAGTGGGAAGGTGGCCGCCGATTTAAGAGCACTGAAGTATCTGTCACCTAGTAATATTTTTATTTTTCATGATGACTTAACTGGAAAAAGTCTTAACTTCTTCCTACCCACGGGGCACAGGAAAAGCAGAAATGAAAGCCTAGAGCCAAAATCAGCCCCCCAGGCACTTTTCCTCCAAAAAACCAAAGGTACATTGGAAGATTTTATAGAAGTCTCAGCCTCACGCTGCCAAGCACTTCTCTCCTTCCTGCCTCCAAGCCATCATTCTGTCACCTTCTTGAGAAAGGGATCGTGGGCTGCTTGCCACGGAAAATAGCCCACTTCTAAGTGGTGATGCGTGACAGAATGTCTCGACTTCCAGGGGGTACTGAGCTGAGCCATGCCAGAGAGCCTTTTATTGCAAGTTTCTCTGGACTGAGGAAGAAATTTCCTCTGAGTACTCTGAGAAGTAATCTTATATATCAAAATTATATAAGGGAGCACACGGCTAAGAAGATGAAGACCATGCTGGGCCCAAGCCAGCGTGTCCCATGTGATAATTCTCAACAAATCTTTGGGCTCTTTCTCGGATCACATCCCTGCAGGGGAGGTGAAAAAGGAGAGAAGTGACATTCCTACACTGCTTCCTGGTTTATAAAATGTTCTTACATACCCTAGATCTTCACAACAATCCAGGAAGGAAACGGGCATTGCTGCATTGTTTTAAAGGTATGAATACTAGCATTGCCCAAAGTAGCATTGTGCGGGTCCTTATACAGCTTTACAGGATGCTAGTCACATATTTTGTGCAGTGCGCAACCTTGGCAACTGCTCACAGCAGCATGTATGATGGCCAGTATGTGTCAGAGCCAAGACTCTGACCCTATGCTTCCAACCCCAAATGCCCTATCAGGTCAGCAGGCTTGCCCTCAGGAGCACAGGACAGGGCAGCTCTCGGTGACTGATGAGTGAATGAACAATCTTGCTCTTGTCTTTGCCTTTGTTTACCTACATCCTCCTCAATTGAAAAAAAAAAAAGAGGGGAGCCTCCATCCTCTCTAAATATGATCTCTGCCCTCTCAAAGTGTTCACAGGTGAAAACTCTCCAACATAGAGTAGTGTGGGGTAAACCAGGAGAGAGCATCAGCAGCGGGAGGGGAATCAGAAAAACCTGGTGGAGAGGCAGCTGGGGAGCGGCCTTCAGAGCCAGAGCCAGGGACAGAGAGAAGAGAAGGTGGTGAAATCTGAGCTGCTGGAGTGGCAGGGCAGGCATAGCGCAAGACAGAGGCAAGGAGGACACAGGGAGCGACCCAGGCTGGTGGGACACGGGTGGGGCTGGTTGTTGACAGCCCCAACACCAAGCAGGTGAGGTCTGAGGTCTGAATGAATGCAGTCAGGCTGTGGTGGGGCAAAGGTGTGATCTGAGAAGCAAGGGGCCCAAGGAGGTCTTTGGAGAGATGAGTCAGCTACCTGGGCAACTGGGCTGAGGCTAGAAAAGCCTGGTCAAGGAAGAGAGTCAAGTAAGGGCTGGGCACCAAAGCCTGATCCCTGCCAGACTGCAGCCCAGAAGGCCCGGGCCCAGCCCCATAAGTGAGAATGCAGGCGTGTGAAGAGAGGACCATGCTTAACACTCAGCTCCAGAGGACCTGCTGGGGAACTGATCCTGACCATGGACTTCATCTGGAGTAAGATGACCCAGAGCCCAGCTCAGGGTTCTCAGGGTCTATCTCTCTGTGAAGTCCTGGAGGAGGCACTCGCACTGCAGAAAACCTCCAGGAGGCAGGAGTTCCCCAAGTGCCCTGTGTGTCTGCCTGCACACGCTGTTCATTAACTTCAGTGACACAGCCACCGTGGTGGGTGTAGAAAAGCACATCCAATTAGCCAGGCCTACATGAATATTTGCACTCTTAAATCTTTTGCATTTCGAAAGGGTTAAAGCTTATTATTAGCATATAATTTACAGTCCTTTCTCCCAGGAAAGGAATAATGCACAGTAAATGCCACATTCATTTTAATAATACATGTTACAGTCTGTGCCCAACATCTGCACAAAGGTAAAGGAGACAGATTTTTTTGACATGTCCCACTCTGCCATCTAAACACAGGCTTTTTGTTTCTTAAGTGACGGAAGGTTTAATCAAGAAAGCAGGCAATTCATCAATCGAAACAAGGCAGTGTGCGTGCGCCTGACAGCACACACATGGTTGTGTACAGAGCAAACCTGGCCACCTGTCAGCCGCACCTTTTACATCAGGATATACAAATACACCATGCGATCAATTCCCCATCCGCTCCCATTCATTTCTTGTTTTTCTTATTCTATTTTTCTTTATACTTGATTTTGTTGTCAGTCAGGGCAAGAGGAGATGGATAGACAAGCGTTCTTATAGGTGATGGTTCTTATAGGTGATGATAAAAATGTATCTGTCTTTAAAATGACTTCTTTCCTCCTTGGTTCAAGCACAATTATTATAAATATCTTTTCACTTCATTCAGGAATTTTCCCATATGCTATTATCAGTGGCTGTGCCAAACTGATGTTCCTGTCTCAGATCTGGGGCAACCCTCCCATACGCTCACCCACCACCGCTTGAGCCAGTTGTCAGTGATTATGAAAATCCTCTGTGGAGCGAAGAACCTCAGGGAAGCTGGGGTCAGAAATGCAATGCCACCCCGAGCCACGAGAACATATCCACTGAAGACAAAGGCCACAGGAACCCCTGTGAAAGCAGAGGCTAACACTACTCAGGGGCTTGCACCAGAAGATAGTGGCTCTTTCCCTCCTTGGTGATTATCAGGAACACACTCAGCCCACACACTCACCCGAGCACAGGGAAAAGGAGAACCACAGGCACACGGCACACCCAGAATATGGATGCAAATTCTGCGGCATCAAACCATGAACATTACAACATGCCAAACAGTTGTGTTAGCACACCTGACACAGGAGAGAACAGCGCTTCTCAAGCACCCTATTGTTTGAGTCTTTTACCCTTCATTTTCCCAACCCTGCAGTGCTTCCTGATCATTAAAGTATTAAGTTTATTTTCAATTTTCTGGGTGAGTTTTTTTTTTTTCCTAATTGAGAGGCAGAAATCATGTAATCACTGCAAATGAAAGGAAAATATGTTTGGAATTGTCTGGTATGCTGTAGATGAGTTTTTAAATGATCACATTGTAAGATACACATTTTTTTCATCATAAGATGAAAAGCTGGTGGTAGAAATTTTATCCAGTTGGATGAAATATATAAATCATGAATTTCATAATACTGATAATTAAGTGTCCATCTTCCAATTTAAATGAGGACTAGATTAAAACTGCATGGAGAAGGCTGATATTCAGAAATCATTAATTATTTTTAATTGCTTTGTGCTTTCCTACTCCAATGTCAGAGCTACATGGCTCACCCACGGTTCTGAGTTACAGATAAAATCCTCCTTCTCTCTGTACAAGGGGCCATGATCCAAACTGATGAGATGATGGACACTGACTTGACCACACCGACATCTTTCCTGGTGTTAAACATCCTGAAAGGGGGGCTGGTTTTTAAAAAGCAAACAGCTGTGGAGGGCAATAAGCTGGCTTTTCCAGCAATCAAAAAGGAAACCGAAAAAAAAAAAAAAGAAAAAAAGCTGAAGGCAGAGTGGCCAATACACCCCAGTCTGCCAGGACAGATTCAGGTTACGGCTTCTGTCCTAGGACAATTGTGTGCCCCCTTCACTTTTATAGTCAGCCTAATGCTGATGGATAAATGAAGATGTCAGTGAGCCAACCTGTCTAGGTCCTAAAGAGGAAAGCAATCCTAGCCCCGCAGCTTACCGCACTGTGTGGCTTTGCGGAGTTTCTGCATTGTGGTTCACCCTGCATTCATGGGGTGTTTGAGATTTTTTGGTCTTATTATATGCCAGTTTTAATAGGTATTTGCTTAATTTTACTATGCCAATTTTTTTCAAAAAAGAAAAATAAGCTATGGTTAAAAACTGTGCACTTGGAGATAGAAATCAGATTATAACAACAAACACAACAAAAGAATAGGATGGTATCGTTTCCCATCCCACGGTCCCGTTTGTTAGGCAAAACCTGCCGTAGGACAAAAAACCCTCCTAGGTTAGAAAAGCCGCACTGCGCTCCCCTTGGCGGCCCCTCTCCTTACAGGAAGCCTCTGGTGCAGCTGTGAGCAGCAGGTTTGGGCAGGGGGTCGGGGAAGATCTGTCTTTCCTGACATTCCCTGAGGTCTCCAGCCCCATAAGGTGCCTGACGCCCACCACAAGAACATTTCTTAAGAAACATCTCACTCAACTTTCAGACATTTTAGGTTCATTTCAAACAAGTAGGTGTCCCCCCAATACATGGATATATATATATATCCCCCAATACATGGAGATATATATACATATATATATATATATATATATATATGTTGTTCTTATCAAACTTAGTTATAATCATTGAAAAGCAATTGTTACGTTGTTTACAGCATTTTATGGAGCCCTCCTCCCCCCCGCAAGGTGGTAAATATTTATATTTCTCTCATTCATGTCCAGTGTTGTCTGAGACGTCTACTAGCTTTAATATGTATCCATAGGATTAACACTCATGTAGCAATAATGTGGGAAAGTGCAGAACTAAAGAAATAAAGAAAACAAAAGCACTCATTTTGGCGGTAGAGGTTTTTTGCTCATTTTGTTCAGCTTTCTAAGGAATGCATATGTGGGAGTCAGCGCTGACCCACGGGGCCCTGTTTATGAGGAAGGACAGCTCTTCGGGCTTAAGAGAATAGTTCAGTTCTTCCCAAGCAACTAGCTTGTTTCTCTCTTACCCCTAAGGGACAGCCCTCTGCCTCAGAACCTAATCTAGATATCCCCTGCACACAGCCACACGTACTTTCTATCCTATTTCCATTCACTTGTGTTTCCTCACTTCCATTTTCATTTGGCCGCATGTATTTTTGGAGCTACCTTAAATCCTTCTGGAATAGATGAAAGAGAAATGAGTGAATGGGCAGACATCTAAACATATAAAAAATTCCAAGAAAAAAAAAGGTAGGGTGCCACCATTTGGGACTAAAATAGAAGACTTTTCAGGAAAGATAAGATGTTCTTAAGAAAAGTAACAGCCACTAAGAGTCCTGACCAGGAAACTCAGGGGTGGGGTTGGAGTAGAACCTAGATAAATCAACATGACCCGGAAGAAGGCCCTCCAAAGAGGTAAGATCTTAAAGGCATGTTCGAAAAACCAAAGGCACAAAGCTACAGGGGTCACACCAGTGAGACCAGCGCCAGGAAATCTACAGTCAGCAAGGTAAGAACCATCAAAAAAGGTTGTTTTTAAATATTTTGTTTAGAGCAAGAAAGAGTAAGGATGAATGGCACCCATGGCTTAGGAGTGATGACCCTAACTGGGGGTTGGCAGATGTTTTCTGTAAAGGGCCAGAGAGTAAATATTTAGGATTTGTTGGCCATCCGGTGTTGGCTGCACACACCTAACTCTGCCATTGGAATGTGAAGCAGCTATGGACCATTTGTAAAGGACTGGGCATGGCTGTGTTGCAATAAAACTTTATTTACAAACACTAAAGATTTTCATATAATTTTCACATGTCCCTAAATATTACTTATTTTTGGCCAACTATTTAAAAATATTAAAAGCATCCTTGGCTTGCAGGTCATACAAAACCGGCCGTGGATGGGATTGGGCCATGAGCTTTAGTTTGGCGACCCGAACCCAGAAGGATAACAGAGTGAGCCAAGCCAAGCGACCATCATTTTATCCTTTTAGGGAAAACCATCTTCAAACCCTACAGAGTGGCACAATGATGGGGGACGTGAAGAGGAAGGAAGGCAGGGAGGTGGCTCGAGCAGCCAGCTGCTTGCCCGCCCAGTCCACATCCAGAGGGCCGCAGGACATAAAGGATGGTGCTGGAATTACAGACAGTGATCTCTGAGGAACTCGAGTGAACAGGTGATTTCAGGGCACTGCATAACAAGGAAAAAAATCACATTTTCTAAAAAGGACAATAAGAAAATTATTGATCTGTGGTCTGGAAGTGCTCTGCAGTAAACTTTGAAAGCATAGGCTCATGAGTGCTCAGGAGAAAATGGTGATCCTGTAGGCTGGCAGGGTTTACCAAGGACATGCCACACTCACATCAGGTCTGTATTTTTTCTTACTACAAAAGCAACATGTGCTATTATGGAAAATGAGTAACTGCAAAGAAGCCAAAAAAAGAGGAAAGTCCCAAGAAAAGCACCATAAACACTAAGGTGTGGACCTTTCCAGACCTTTAGATGTATTTTTTGTTAATTTAAAAAAAATTAATTAATTTTTTTAAAGAGACAAGATCCATGTTCCCCAGGCAGGAGTGCATGGCTATTTCCAAAGGCCATCATAATAGCACATTATAGCCTTGAACTCCTGGCCTCAAGGGATCTTCCCTCCTCAGTCTCCCGAGCAGTTGGGACTACAGGCATGCACCACCACTCCCAGCTTAGACGTAATTGTTAAAATGAGATCACTCTGCACATTCTGACTTGTTACCTGTTTTTCTTTCTACTTAACAATATTCATATATATCTTTTAATCTAAGTCATCACTTCTAGATGGCTGAAAAGTTAACGCTACTGTATGGATGTTTTGTAATTTAAGCATTCGTCTTTGTTTGGGGCATTTAAGATCTATCCACCTCCCACCCCTGTCTTGAAGTATTACTTTTGAGAAGTGGCGGTGCTTATCCTTGTGGATAAATCTTTTTGCACATCTGTATTTTCTAGGAGATACTGCTAGGATAAGTGTGAGGACAGATGCTGGCTTTGTGGCTGTTTGGATTAGGGTATAAGAGAGCAGCGCGTGGGCCACAAGCATCTCAGGATTTCAGCACTGAGTTAGAAAGAGCTCCTCACCCCACTTCTGTGGGCAAGAGAGAGATACGACTGGACAGTGTAGAACAGCTGGCAAATTTTGGCCGGCAGAATGCACAGTATCTGAAATTGCTGGGTGGATGTGACAGAACGGAAGACAGAGCCCCGCTTAACGAGGAAGGATCTCACAGGGATGGGTGGGCTGGTAGGAGGTGGTGGTCCCAGACACCACAGGCATTCAAGCAGCAAAATCAGGATGACTACCTGGCCCAGGGGTTTGGGAGGGTACTCCTGTGCAAGGCAGACAGGAGGCTAAACGCTTCCCTTCATCTCTTCCTTCCTTCCACGACCACGTCAAGAACACTGTTTTGTGCCAGGGATGGGACTACGTATCATCTCCACTGGTGTCTCTTGTAACTCTGTGCCACGTCTCACCCTTAGCAGGCATGATGGGAGCCAACTGTCTTAGTGAAAGATACAGGAAAAGGGATCTACTAGCAGGTATGCCACTGAGAAAACATTTAAAAGTTAATATACTTTAACAACCATACATACACATTAAGTGTGGGCTGTTTTTCAAATTTCTAATTACACTGTTTTGAAACCTACTTATCTTAGGAAGGGATGGAACACTAAGGGAGCAGTAATCGAATGTCTTCAGGAGGGACACAGAGCACACCAGGAGTCTGCACCAAAGGCTCAGCTCCTGAAGTCTGCAGTGAACCTGTGCCAGGGCCAGTTCAGAGGCAGAACGGTTTGATGATTCATTTCATTATCAGCAGAACTCCAGCTATCAAGCATCGGTACTGGGCAAGGGCTAGGGCCTGGGGCACACTTTGCCTTAACTGTTTTTGGAAGAAACCATTGGAAACCCTAACTTCACAATACCAAACTGAGATAGGCCACTCAGTGCCAAATACTGTTCATATGGGGGTAAGGGGGGTGGTCTCTGCTCCCTTCTAGCCAGAACGACTCGCAGGCAGGCTGCCAGTGGGTGGGTGGGCAGGCTTCCCAGTTGCACCACAGTTGCCCAGTGCTGAGCTTGCAGGCCTTATGGAGCCAGCAGGTCCTGCAGGGTATTTCTGGCAGCAACACAACAAAGCGGTCCTGGACCCCTGGCAGAGCAATTTGGTGCTTGCAGCCGCTGAGGAGGCCTGAAACTGCCTGCTGCCGTGGGCTGTAGCCTCAACTACCTGTTTGGAAGATAAAATCCAATTGACTGCCACTTACATAAATGTAACAGGAAGTTTCTGAATGGCTTCCCCTGTGTCTTGAGGCTGTTACCTTGGTATTGCTAAACTAACAGCTGAAATGAACCCAGACAACACCTCATCAAAGCTGCGGGGCGAGGAAGCAGCGGTCCAGAGGCAGACAGCAGTGTTCCTGCCAAACCATAGGAGATTTCACTCTGTGGCTCTTTCCTGCAGAAACGCCAACAGCTGGGAAAGCCATCAGAGAACACAGGTAAAGTGGGTGTAGCCAAACGCTGAGGCTGGAAAAACATTTGCGAGCTGCAGAAAAAAAGTCATCCGTTTTGATGGAGCTTCCCTTGTGTGCATTCTGAATGGGGGTGCCCTGCTGGATTCCACAGGTCTATTCTGCACCTCTATGCCACTAAGCATCTGGGGAAATATTCAGCTTTTCTACAAAATAGGTCATCTTTCCACACTTGTTATGCTCCTTGTCGACTCTGCTGAAATAGCCACAGCACAAAAGAAATTCTCCCTGGAGATGCTGTTCTTAGACAAACACGTTCCCTCTCCCCTTGGAGAGCCTGGCTCCTGCAGTGGAGCCAGGGACGGGGGCTTAAGAACATCCTGTTCCTCCCCTTCTCAGCAGGAATGTCACCCAGAAATGGAACAACTGGTTTTTGCTTATACTTCCAAACCTATTAGGGAGTGATCATAACGAGAAAAACTAATACTGACAAGAATTATGCCATTGTTCTATTCCATCTATTTAGTAACCTGTAGTTGCAATTTTTAGGAAAAAGATTACCTTTTAAATAACCGATTCATTATGGTACATGAATGAATGCCATGTTCCTGTGTTCAAAATGTCACTCACCATTAAGGGTGTGTGCTGGTAAGTGGCACCGATTTGCCACTTTCCCCTTATACACAAACACCCCTCACTGGCGGCCCAGGATAATCGGACGCGAGTTTGTGGGTTTCCTCGGCTCTTAGCAAGTCACCTGCGCTGCCAAGCACCTAATGAATCTCAATTCTGTAATAAGGCTTGTAAGTTTTCCCCTCCCTGGGTGAAGGTGAAAAGGAAAACTAGGACTGATGAAGTTCCTGCCAAGGTAACACTATCAATTTCAAGGCCGAGTTCAGAAACCACAGACTCATGCTCCAGGGGTGTGAGGGGAGACCGCCAGTGTACCCGCTGGCCACAAACCGGGCTGTGAGAAATGACAGGTGAGGACAGACTTGGATATGGGAGGGTGAGCCGACCAGGGCTCAGCTCGGCGCTGCTCCCGAGGCCCCGTGGGAAGCCTGCCCGGGTCTGGCAGGTGAACAATGTGGCGAGTATTCTCTGGAAACCTCCCTTCAAGCCTGTGAAATCTACACATTGTTTTTCATCATTAGTTTCAAAACATGCTGAGTATTGGGCCCTTCTCTAAGTGCCGTGGTGATACAAAGGAAAGGGAAGGCCTGGTCCCTGCAGGGAACAGGCCCCCTGCAGGGAAGAAAAGAGAGGTAAGACAGATCCCACGAGAAAACAGAGAATGCGTGGAAGGAGGTGGTGCCCGGGACACAGACTCTGTAGCTGGCCTGCAGCAGTGGCTCCACATACCTGATATGGCATACAAATTGGAGTGCTGATACTCGTAGTCCGTCCGGGTGCTGTTCCTGCCTCGGAAGGTGGCAGGAAGTGTTAGAGAGATGTGCCTGAGGAAGAGAAGGAGGAGAGAAAGGAGGTTACAAGGAGCATTCCCCAAGACTCAGGAAGCACCAAACGCCATCAACAGCTGAAATGCAGCACAGATCAGCGGGCGGGGTGGGTGCTTCTGGTGGCCAGTGCCTCCTTCTCAATCAAGCATAACTCCTCCACTGGGCTCAAGTCCTCTCAAGGAATTTGGAAGTTTCTAGACATCAGCAGCCACCTTTTTTTTCCATACTAGAAAGGACAACCAAGAGGAAGAAAGTGTGTCCCAAGCCTTACAGCAGGCCCAAGGGACTCTACAGGGTGGCAGTTTGATCCAGATCTCTGCCCACTGGGCAAAATGCACCAGCGGGACTGTAACACCCAGGCGCCGAACACCAGCCTTGGTTTATTCCAGGAGCCATGCAAATGCTTCCATTCCTACACCGCAGGGCTGCTGAGGATCACTGCGCATGAAGCACTTTGTAAACAGAGGTGTTGGGAATTATTATTGCCATACGAGTCCAGGAGACTAATGACCTCTGGAAATCAGAATGGCACATCGCTCTCAACTGCTATGTCTGTGTGTTCCCCCTCAGGCAGCGCACACTGTAGGTGCTCAGGAAAGCACCTTCCAGAAAGATACAGCACGGTCTTTGATGGCTCAGGTGTTAGTCATTAAAGCTTACAAAGAAACATAGCCTAAGTGAGCATTTAGTCAAAAGTAAACAATCCATTTGGTATGGTCACCAGCTGCCTGTAGTGAATGCTGAAAAGAAAAATTAAACGAATAGGAAAATATTTAAAACCCAACAGGACTGGGGGAAGAAAACAACAACAAAACCTCTTGGTGGGATGACTGGGGGCTGTGTTGTGATAGCTCAGGAGCCTAACCTGTGGCCACACCCGGACATTTCCGAAGAGGAAGAGATTGGTGGAGGGAACACTTATCACATAAAGTAAGTGGTCAATTACTGGGTGCCTTTTTCACACAGCACATGTGTGACCTTCTAGAATGACTGCTGTGCATAAACACTCCTGGGAGGGCCGGGCACGGTGGCTCACGCTTGTAATCCCAGCACTCTGGGAGGCAGAGGTGAGTAGATCACCTGAGGTTGGGGGTTTGACACCAGCCTGGCCAACATGGTGAAACCCTGTCTCTACTAATCCCAGCTACTTGGGAAGCTGAGGTGGGAGAATCGCTTGAACCTGGGAGGCGGAGGTTGCAGTGAGCCAAGATCATGCCATTGCACCCTAGCATGGGCAACAGAGCAAAACTCTGTCTCAAAAAAAAAAAAAAAAGACTCCTGGGAGGAAAGGCTCTCCAGGGAGGGGATGTTCCCACAGGTCCAGGATTGAGCTGGAACCAGAAGGAGCTTTCCAGGGGCAAGATGAGCACCAAGGGCTGTGAAGGCATTGGGTCTGCCAGCCACAGAGTGAGAGCTCATGGCAGACACTCAGCCACGGCCCAGCCAGGCTGAATCAAGCACCAACTGTATGCTCAGGGCTTCAGGGAACCAGCAGACACATGCACTGTAAGCATGTCCACCGGGTGCACTGGTGTGCATGGAAGGAACCTGAATATTCTTTGTTACTGCTGCTAATTAAGGGTACAGAGGTGAGCTCCCTCAGCTCAGGCTGCAGGGAATAAAGCAGAAACAAATCACAGTGCAACGTGACATGTGCTCAGAGAACAAGAAAAACTGAGTGCTGGTAAGCATGAAAAGAAGGAACAATATATTCTGTTAAAGGGAACGGGGCTTCAGGACCCCTCAGCACATTATGGGAGTGAAAGGCACCCACCAGGGAGTCAGAGAGAGCCAGCACTTCCCCATAGGGTTAGGCACGCGTCGGAAGCAGAGCTAGAAATGCAGGCAGGGCCAGATGGAAAGGGTGCCAAACACCCTTGCAAGAGGCGTGGGTTCAAACTCCTAGGATGGAGGTTCCTAAACTCCCATCATGGCATTAATGAAGGCGTCAGTCACCTGGGAACTTGCTACAACACAGACTCACAGGCCCTGACCCTGGGGAGTCCAATTCAGTGGGCCTGGCCGGGTGCAGCCCAGAAATCTATTTTTAACAAGCTCCAGCAGTGAATCTGAAGACTGGCCAGGTCTGGGAATCCTGCGAGGGTGAGGAGCAGCTGCAGAAGGGTTTTCAGCAGTTGATCAATGTCTCTGACCACAACACTTAGTCAATGAAGCTGAGCAAACAGAAGAGTGAATTATCGACTGTGGTTGTGGTTGAGCAGAACTAAAATGATGACAGGTGACCCTGCTGAGAGTGTCACCAGGTGCCAGCCCTGGGAATGCAGGTGCCACACATCCTCCTATGGCTCCTCACAACGTCCCTCGAGGCAGGTATGGGAGCAGCTACACAATACGCGCGGCCCAGTGCGTGTTGAAAACATGGGGTCCTTATTCAAATGCTATCAAGAATTTCAAGATGGCAACAGCAGAGTATTAAACCCACGGTGGGGCCCTTCTGAGCACAGGGCCTTGTGTGTGTGACTAAAAGGATCTAGGGTAGGTGTTATAACTGCACTCACTATACCAGTGAGGGAATTTCCAGGAGCCAGGAAAGTATTTTGCTTCATGGCTGCCAGATTAAGATTTCTAAGCCTCCAAAGCCCTAAAAAGGTGCACACAACCTAACTAAGGATGCAGAGCGATCTGTGCAGTGCGGTAAACACTCCAGGGGCTAGAAGCATTCAGGGAGGCTCACAGAGGAGGCAGAAGCATTAGCAGAACTTTGGGAGCCAGGTGGACATGGATGATGGCAAAGAGGCCAGCCAGGAGGCAGAGGGGAAAATGGGGCCAGCTGAGCTGTTGGGTGGTCAAATATGCATCAACACAGATCTGTGGGGGACTCAGTGGTGGCAGGACAGGAAGGGGACACGAAAATATCCATAAAGTTACCTGAACACTTGGTTACAAGTGTGATCATTTCCTATGGAAGGCGGGAAGACTCAAGTGCTATGAAGGGCAGGGTAGGAGGAGGCTCACTGGAAGGCATCCTGGAGGAAGGAAGGGACATGGAGGTGGGAACTGAAGTAGGCAGAAATCAGAGAGATGCGGCAGGGAGGAGGGGTGAGCACTCGAGGCTCTGTGGGGAGTCTGACCTCCTCCAGACTTAGGAGGAAGCCAGGGTGGCCAGGCCTAGAAGGCCAGGAAGAGAGTGGGGCCAGGCCACGTGGAACCCAGCATGGGTTCTGCCTTTCTCTGGAAGGATTTTTAAGCAGAAATGTGCCAAGATCCAATTTACAATTTCAAAAGCTTGCCCGTCTGTGGGAGAGTGAGGAAATAAAACTAAGACGCCAATGTGGATGGGAATGGTAGCAGCAAATGATCATGAGCCTACAATTATTCACTACCTACTTTGTGCAGAGACTTCATTCCTGTCGACATGACTTGCCACAGACCCTCTAAATAGACAGTTTTGGGGAAACTTAGGACTTAAAAGAAATATATGAGCAATAACAACAACAAAAAAGTATATGAACAACAGAGAAATCAAGGGGCCCGGCTTTTCAGCTGCCCCATGCAATGCTGATGTCCGGGACCAAACTTTCTTGTCCCTCCAGGGCCTCAGATTTTGCCCGGCTCGCCCTGCAACTCACCCCCAGCCCCAGGTTCTCTTCCCTCGTTGGAGATGATTCTTTTTGCCCACTAACCCCCACCCCGTCAACTCCCACTTCATCTCCAACTTTTGCAAGGTTGCTGTTTGCAAGGGTGCTGGCTTAGCTGTCTTCTCACTCCGCACAGTTCCACATCCCCAACACACCAGCCCACCTTCCAGATTCTGCCTCTTGCCACTACTTACTTCCCCTCTCCTCCAGGAAGAGTGGAAGTCTTGTTAATCTCTGAACAGGCCTTGTTTTTCTCATGGCCTGATTCTTTATCCATGTCACTCCCTCTTCCTAGGAATCTCCATTCTTCCTTACCGACTCTCCAAACTCCTATTCATACTTCAAGATCCCACCCAACCATCCCCTCTTTGGAAAAGGCCTTTTCCTGGGCTTGCCCCAGACTGGATTGGATGCCTGAGTGTCTTCTCTCACCCCACTCCAGGTATCACAATACACTTTGGTCATCTGATATAAACCTGTCCCCTAATGTGATTGTGACCTCCTCAAGAGCAGGGCCAAATATCATCAATTTTGTACTTCATTTTCTGGGACAATTTTTTGTCACAGGGTAGACAATTACTGACCATTTGTTGACCAAATCAAGTGTTGTAGTTCGCTCACTAAAACTCCTGGGTTTCTTTTTTAACATGAACTGCTGTTAGTCTCTACCATTTCATTTCTCCCTGTGTGTATTTTCCCAATTAGACTCCAGGGGTCTCTGTTTGATGCCCTGAATCTCACCTCTCTCCAATATGGAGGAAACTAGGTATGGGTAAGAAGAAATCAGCAGCAGCAGCAACCAGGAATTTATAAGAGGGAAAAAAAAGAAGGTTTCTGTTCATATACGATAGACAATGTATGCCTGATGCAGCAAATGTGAAATTAAAAGAGAATTCAAGTCAGAGGCTGCTGTATTTTTTGCAGAATAACTGCTCAGTAGGGATCTGCTGAATTGAAATCAGGTTACTGAATACTCCAGCTAAAGTAGCTGACACGAGTGGGTAAGGGACGGCAGTCAGAGAGCAGCAGGTGGGAAGACCCCCTGGGCAGAGAAAGCTTTAGGGAGAAGGGCTCCTCCCTAAACGGCAAATAGCTTCCCCTGCATTTCCGCTTCCACTGTTCCTGGACACAGGAAGCAGGGGACATGGGGACAGGACAGAAAGGCACATCGAGGCTTCCCATTAACGAGAATGAACAGTTTGGGCCCCAGGGACAGATTACCTGTGGTTAAACAGGACAAGTCACCTGCTGAAGGAGAAGTGGCCCAGGGGTGCTTTGGTGTCAGATTAGCCTGAAAGTGAGAGACAAAGACGAAGGCTCTGCCATCAGCTGGGTCTCAGGCGAGAGGAGATTCCAGTTCCCCAGCGTGGGGTGGAGCCCCACCTGCCAGGACCTGGGCTGGGAGTCCTCAATATATCACCCGGCCTCATCCCCGCAACAACCTTTTTAGATAGGAGTAATTATTCTCATTTAACAGAATAGGCAACTGAGGCCCTGAGAGGTAAAGTTGATGAAGGGAAAGCTAGGTATGAATGAAGAGGTCAGTCCATGTGTCCTCCGGAGGTGGTTATCGCTATGTTAGAGTTACCCCGATTCAGCTTCACTATCGGGTATATAAAATGAGACTATCAGGGCCACAGGGTCCCTCCTGAAGGCCCTTTTGAAATCAGTGATGCCAGGGACATGACACCTCTGCCGCTCACTAGCTCAGTGATCCCGACAGGTTACAGTGAAATATACAGAGCTGATGACCAATGGCCCGATCGCACACCCAGGGAGGCAAACCAGTTGTAGTGGTTGAGGGCAGTGCCCCCAAGTCCGCTGGATGTGGGTCCAAATCCCAGCACCAGCACAGGGAGCCACATAGCCTTTGGCAGGGGTGTGTTGCCTCCCAGGGCACAGAGGGCCACCATGCAGGCAGGGTTGACAGCACGGCACCAGGCATGCATGAGCACATGCAAGTACGCGAGCTTCAGTCTACTCCCACTCTCCCCATTCTTGCCACCCTGGCATTATTTTAGAGTCTGGCTCATGAGGGCCTCCGTGCAGCACCACAACAAAACCCACGGGGCCTTTCCTCTGCATCAGGATGAAATCCAAACCCGCCCACGGCTGAGAGATGCTGCCAGCTCCGGCCCATCCCTCCTCTCTGACCACGTCTTGTCCACCCTCCCTGCATTCACGTCCGCCAACCTCAGTAGCCGCTTTTGTTCCCCCAGCCCCTGCTCTTGTTCCTGCCTCAGGGCCTTTGCACTTGCCACTGGCCCCAGATCTCAGCGGCTGGCTTCCCTCCCCAGTCAGGCCACCCTTCTGAGGAGGCACCCCCGCCACGCTCTTATAACACCTGCCTCCTCCCTGTGGCGCCCTTCCCACTCCACCGGGCTGTCTGACTTGTTTTCACGTCACTAGAACATGATCTCCACCACGCCTTTTCTTCCCACATCCCCACGGGTGAGAACAATGCCCAGCACAGTGAGCGCTTAACAAATATTAGGGAAATCCTCTAAGATTACCTACTACTTGTTGATCTGATTCTGACTTGTAATTAGGGATAGTTTTGGGAAACTTCCAGGAAGCCTTGTCACTTCTCTCCTTCTCATCCCCACGACTGGGTTGGTTAATGGCTTGGAAAATGCAACTATTTCTGATTCATGATATTTTTATGTGAACAATAAATTCATCACGGCACTGCTTAGAAAGCCAAAAACTAGAATCAGATGAACCATCAAACAATGGAGGACTGGTTAAAAAATCGTGGTACCACTGTTTCATGAAATATTTGGCTGTCTTTTAAAGTATTTTAGAAGACTCTTTATTGGTCAGTGCCTATGCCTATGACCATAGCATCCAGTGTCTATGGACTAGCATCCATAGACAGAAAGTCCTTATTTTTATGCTTGGAATTGTGGTCAGTTAACCCAACACTCTTTGGCTTCTTTCCCATACAAAGGCCTCTGGTTCATGAGAATAAAGAGGTTGAACTGTCTAAGGAGAGATGGAAGGAAGGCCCCGATCACAACCCTGTACCTGGAGGAGGGAGGAAGGAAGAGACCAGGAGCTGCACTAGGCCACTGGCATCGGATGCTCACCTCTTCTGCAGCTCCCAGCCAAGGCAGTTATAAGAATGAGTAGGTGCTCGACAGCATCAAACAAAACCGAGAGGTCGGCTGGGAGTGGGAGCTCAGGCCTGTAATCCCAGGACTTTGGGAGGCCGAGGCGAGTGGGTCGCTTGAACCCAGGAGTTTAAGACCAGCCTGGGCATCATGGCGAAACCCTGTCTCGACCAAAAAACAAACAAACAAACAAAAAAAACCAAAAATTAGCCAGTTTTATAATCCGGTCTCAAAATAAATAGATAAAAATTAAAAAAAAAAAACCTGAGAGGTCCACGAGAATGATGGTGGCTGGTGCACTAATGGACAGCAGTTTCAGTGGAGTCATTTTAGTGGGCCCCGAAGTTGACCACTCTGTAGGCAGATCCATGAGTTTAGATTATAGGAGAGTTCGTAAAGCTCCCCAGCAGACTAAGGAGAAGGAGACTCAAAGGCTCAAGAAACTGTCTCTACTTAGGACAGTGCCGGGAGGTAAAGGCCTTTTGGCACCTTCCCCAGTAGGTCTTGCACCCCTGGAGCAAGGGCTGTCCATCAGAGGACAACCATTTCTGCCACTGGACTCCAATGATGGATTATTATTCCAAAATCTGTTTGGTCACTGGAGAATTGTAACTGGAACAGTCCCTAAATCTTTGGGGAGCGTTACCAAGCTATCCTCCCCTTCCCCCGCCCACGGAACTGCCCGAAGGAGACAGGGCTCACCCTGCTGCTTCTGGTGGCCATCACATCTCTCTGCAGGAGGGACTGGCTGTTCTGTAACAAATAGGTCAGCAAGTACATGCTGCCAACGATGACAGCTCCAGCTAAATACATGTTGAGGGGAATTTCATTTTTTCCCCCAAGTCAGTCTCAGGCACCTTATTCAATTAACATGGCCACTAAGCTGCAGACAGCTCCATATAAAAGCCCTTCAGTTATAGAATACATTTTATTATGTGACAATAGTTGCCAGCACGATTTATTTCCTTTGATGGGATTCTGCTTTTTCCTTGTTAATTTAAATCTGTATTTTCTAGTGCTGATTCCAGGTCTGTGTGAATTTTTAAAATGTTACCATTAATCTTGTGGACCCAGTGGCCACATATAATGAAGATGGTTCTGCCCAGGCAGCTGCAGTGCCTGCTGTCCCCCCAGACTGTCAAAGGGCAGCGTCGAGAGAGTGGTGACTTGCAAGGCAGAGGCGCACTCATAGTCAGAGGCAGCTGCCACTTTGATCTCCCAACCCTTATACACACATACACCACACACACACACACACACACACACACACAACCAATGGGGTTCACAGGATTCCAGAAAATGCAATGAAAAGAGGATACATCCTGGCAAATACTGATGGTGACTTCAGACTTTTCCTCTGCCATACTAAATGCTGGAAGACGATGCAGCCACAGAGTTTTGAAGGTGAAAATAGTTGTGATTCAGCAATTTTGTCCTACTTCAAGTTGTCTTTCGTGCAGGAAGACAACAACAGAAGATTACTCATGTCACCTTCTCTAGGAGAAACACTTAATAATACATTCCAGATGATTCGAATTTAATACTTAAGAAAGGGGAAGTAATGGGACAAAAGGACCAGCATTTATTCTTCCCTTTTTGAAATTTGAGGAAAGAACCTGAAATGTGGGAAATGACCTATTTAAGAAAATTTAAAAATATCATCAGTTGACTTGTTTACAGCGTGTACCTGTCATATGCATCTTATGATCCCTAACCCAATCCTACGGCGAGGTGCTGAGAGCACCCCTACTCCACAGGTGTCTGAGAGAGGCTCCACAGCTTGCCTCTCTGCTGGATACAGCTTGGACTTGAACACAGAGTGTGCAGGAGCTTGGATTTGAATGCTGATGGGGCCAATTACACAATTCATCCTCTTAATTATGACAGTCTACTCAAAAACTGGAAATAATATTACAATGTCTGACTCAGAATATTATGCAGACATAAAATGTTTACAGGCTTTGTGGAGAGGGTTGGAGTGAGAAGCTCGGGATCTGTGTATGGAATATGATCTCAGCTGTGGAAGGAAAGGACAGGAACCAGGGCCTTGGGGCGGCATTTGTCATGGCAACGAACTGGGAGCAGCCCAATGACCATCAATAAGAGGAGGCTAATAAAATGTGGAATTTTCATATAATACTAAAGTAGGACAGAACGAATAGATGAAGAGAGCCAGAGGTTTTTCTGTAAAAAATGGCCAACTCCCAAAGACTGGCTGTTAAGTAAAACAAAACCAAAAAACCAGCCAAGCAAAAACAAAGTTGCAGAATGATGTATTATAAACAATCCCATAAGACAATCTTTTTTCCGTGGGCACACACAGCTAAGCTACAGTACAGCAAAGGGCTGGGGGGAGAAACTTAGAGGTGACTGAGGGGCAGGAGAGGCTCATGGTATTGACGACAGAAGCCTCTAAAGTGGGAGTGTGGATTCTCCCCACTGCTTTCCCATATTTTTTAAGTGTTAATTTTTTTCGATGAGAAATTATTTCTTTTAATCAGAAAAAAAGATGGCAAAAACTAGGGGAATGCTTCTCAATGTCGTTGGGAGAGTAGAAGAGACACACGTATGAAAGCATCCAGCGTGGTGGTGCTTGGTGCTGAAGGGACACCTTGTTTTCTATATAATGTGTCTGCTGGTGGACAAAGACCACAGGTCATGTACAAAGGAGAGGAATGGATTGTGGGGGCAGCAGAAGAAATATGAAAAGCAACAAAAATCAAGTTAAGATAGGAAGGGGAAGAAGAACACAGCAAATGGCTAAATGAAATTCCACTTTATTCCTGCAAACACCACTGGGAAGAAGTCATCTGTGACGCACAGCTTCTGTGCCAGGTGTAAGGACGTGCTTAATGAATGCCATTTAATGAAGAAAAAGGCTCTTATAAAACACCTGGCACAAGCAGGGTGCGGGAGTCACACGGAAGGGGACCTTTGCTGCACCTGCTGGCATTTTAATAAGCACCTTCTAGAGCGCCCGCTCTCCAAGGCTGGTCAACGGTGTCAGAAAGAGGTCCCTGACCATTGCCCACACTTGCTGACAGTTTGGGGAACCTTATTTCTTAAAGACCATATGCTCAGGTATCGGATTGCCCTGGAAGGTAATTAAAATGAATCATTTTCAGCTGGAAGGGCCCGACTAACACTCGAATCCTCCTCAATGACTTCACAGCCAGGATTCCTGCTCCAAGTCCCCTGTGTTTCCCAAGTGAGGCTCTGAATTACGATTGAGATCTGTGAAGACCCAGAGATGTGAGGAGATACTGTAATTCTTTCTTGTAACTTGGTTCCACTAAAACAGAAAGTCAGTTATTTTAATCACTCTAGGCTCTAAAATATTTTTAGTTGTGGTGATTTTTCTTTTCATATTGATTTTGGAGCCAACCTCAGGGAGAAACCACCATGCGCAAAGTTTACTATCATTTCTCACAGTCTGATGAGTCTCTTTTTTGTTTCGTTTTGTAATTGACACCAGCCAAGACAAGTAAGGTTTTGCAAAACTTGAAACAGACCTATTTCCTCTACAGTTATAGTCACTATTTTATAAACCTTCTATGCCCAGACCTAAAACTTAATTCCAAGTATTACCCAGTGAACACAAGCCCATCCCAGGGGAGCTGGACCAGTATCAACAGGCGCACAAGGCCGCTATAATTAGGATGTGGCGACTGACTCAGCGCACTTTACTGTGCTCCTACTGTGTGCTAGGCACTGCCTGGCACTGAGACAGTTTAAGAAACCAAATGAAACTTGTATCTTCCCCTTTAGGAATTTATCTATAAGTCAACTGAAACACAAACGTTAATCTCCTATATCACAAAGTAAAAGCTCTGAATATCAAAAGATAGGCCATAAAGGACAATACGGTTATATGCTTCGACTTTAAAACAGTGGCATGAAAAAGAAATAACTGGGTGTGGTGGCTCATGCCTGTAATCACAGCACTTTGGGAGGCCGAGGCGGGTGGATCACGAGGTCAGGAGTTCAAGACCAGCCTGAACAACATGGTGAAACCCCATTTCTACTAAAAAATACAAAAATTAGCTGGGTATGGTGGTGCGCGCCTGTAATCCCAGCTTCTCAGGAGGCTGAGGCAGGAGAATTGCTTGAACCTGGGAGGCGGAGGTTGCAGTGAGCAGAGATCACGCCATTGCACTCCAGCCTGGGCGACAGAGTAAGACTCCATCTCAAAAGAAATATCCAAAATAACAAACATCTGTTGAGAGTCTACTACAGGCCAGGCACTCTGTTAGGCCCTGGGAGGTACCTGGGGACGTGGGAGCCATGGTCCAACCTGCAAAAAGAAAAGACTGTGGCTGGGGAGAAGAGGCCTGAGCAATGAAATAGTAATTCAAGAG
Source organism: Symphalangus syndactylus (assembly GCF_028878055.3). Lineage (NCBI taxonomy): Eukaryota > Metazoa > Chordata > Mammalia > Primates > Hylobatidae > Symphalangus > Symphalangus syndactylus. The sequence continues at coordinate 18,403,508 of NC_072425.2, forward strand.
TCTAGACAGTGGCCCAAGAGATGTCACAAAGCCAAGGATGGGCAACGCAGGCTCTGGGAGTCAGAGAGGTAGGAAATGGGATTTGACTTGCATGGCTAGGAGTGGCTTTCCAGGGAGGCCTGCATGAAGGCTTTGTTTCTGGAATTTTCGCTCCTGTAATTATTTAGGACTATGGCAGTTACTACCCACTGGGCACTTGCACTGTTCCTCATGCTTCATACACATCTCTAATGTAAACAATCCAGCAAGGGAAGTAGTACCCTATACATAGGGGAAAAGTGGTTCGGAGAGGTTAACTCACCCGAAGTCACACAGCTGAAGAAAATGGCTGGGGTAGGATGTGCATTCATGCTCTTTCCACATGCCATGTTGCTTTACTGAGATGACACAGGGCACGAAGTAAGTGCAAACACAGACCTGTTCATTTTCCATTGAGGAAGCCCATTTGCCATGATCAATGTAACACCAACCTACCAGGCTGACTGTAGAATGGGTTTTCCTCATGGGCAACACACACACACGTGAGCGCGCACACACACAAAACCAAATCACTCTGCATTGGACAAGGGGAAAAAAAAGCTGCCACTGGAAGACGAAGGAAATCACAATTCCAAACTCCCTAAGTTCCTAAATGCATAAAGTACGTGCAGCTTGACGGCATATGGCAAATCAATTACTAGTTTAAATCTTAAAACAAAAACATGGCAAGTGTGGTGCAGAAATAATCAAGAACAACGGTTAGGTTTAGATTACAGTGGGCCACTAGAGTTTTGAATACAATTAATCATCATTCCAGGCAATGGGAAGCCATATTGACACTTATTCCTAATTTGAATATTTAATTAGGGTGAAGTTCTTCATCAAATTATCGCAGAACTGGGAGAAAGCCTGGAAGACTTACACAATTACTATCTTAACCCCTTCCCAGCTGCTCACCTGTGAGCACAGCCGTTCTAGTCCCAGCTCCGCAGGGGAGGATGCCTGTGCCCGGTCTCTGATGCTGTGAGGTGCTGGAGGGGGTGCTGGTGACTGGAGTTGTAACTGCAGCAGGTGGGAGCCATGTGGTGGCAAAGGAAAGGTCTAAGGGGATGCCCTGCTCATGCTTAGGCTAAGTTCGGCATTGAATCCTGGACACAGACAGAAAGCCAGCATGCACGGGTGCTCACTGGGCACCAGGGTGGTGCTGTGTCCCCCCATTTAATTCTCATGACAAATCCTGCAAAGGAGGCATTTTTATCCCCATTTCACAGAGGAAGAAATAGGCTCAGAGAGTGATAAAACTCACTCAAAGTAACACTGCCTGTGAGTGGTGTAAAGAAGGCCCAAGGGACACACACACACACACACACACACACACAGAGTTACTCACCAAAAGTGATGACAAAGAGAACACTCAAAGGCCCACAAAAATGTTTTCAAGGCTGTATTTTGGATCATCTGCACCGTGTGGCTAAATCAAAGGAAAACCAAAACCCAGGCCTCCTCAACCGGCATTCTAAAATTTAACTCTTGGGTTCAAAATGCATCACTGAGCCCCCCACAATGGAAGTCATGATGCCGCTGTGGCCAGGGGCTCAGCAGAATGGTGGAGGTGGGGCCAGCAAAGCTCAAGGAACAGTCCCACAAGGCCAATTTGAGGCAAGGTGACAAGGTGGCCATCAAAACCCTGCAGAGTGGGACTCGAGAGGGTGGGGGCTGCGGGACAGGTGTCCTTGGGGAGGGGAACGTCCACAACAGGACAAAAAAAGTGAACTCTCTTTCTTCTTTCAAGATGGCCAAGGCTCAATGATAGCATTTAGAACTATACATCAGCTTGGTGATTACGTTTCCTTAATGTATGCCTTTGCTATATGAAAAGACTTTTACTAACATTTCATAGATACCATGTGATTCTACATGACCAAAAACAACACATTTTCCCATATAATCTCCCTGAAGGACCCAGGACATGGCCAAGGGCTGAGTGCGCACATGGAACTGGACTACGGTAGGTCCAGAAACCTTTCTGCTTCCAGCCTTCACCGAGAAGCTGAGAAGGAGGGACATCCTGATAGTTTCAGGTTAGCCATTTCTCCTTAAAAGCCTGCGATGGGTTCACTTCCCCTCTTGTGGACAAGGCTCCATTTGCAGTGGCCACTTTCAGCAGGAAGTGGATGGCCAGGCAGAAGGAGGGAGCCTCCCCAGCCCCCTGCCTGGGCCCACTGCAGGCACAGACCCCGGATCCAGATCCATCAGGCCTGCCCCTGGCTCATTTGTCGGGGGAGCGAATGGCATCGGGAACTTTGAAACTTTCCTTTGTATATTACATTAATCCATATAAGAAAATCTCTTTTAATGAGGAGTGATGTAGTTACAAACTCTCCAGAGCCATAATTAGAGCAAACTAATTGAAGTTGTGTTTTGACACACTTTCCAAATTCACGGGTGCTAGATGACATATTCACAACACTGCTGCTGCACAACCATGGCGACGGCAAAATCATTAGGCTAATAACGCTTATTTGCATTCTTATCATGCCAGCAGCTCGCCCTTAAATACTGTTTCCACTACTGCTCCTTTACTGTAAGTTTCCACCGAAAGATATTAACAGTAATTATTAGTACTTTAGTGGAATTTTAATGTTAAAGAACAACAATGCGCATTAACATACATTGAATGGCAATTCTTTTTCTTAACCACCCATCGGAAGGTTTGGGGTTCTTCCTTGGCCCTCACCCCAGAGCTCAAGGGTAACCAGATGCGATTTCAGCTTCATTTACAACTCAGGGTCCACACCCAGTGGGATCTGAAGTCGGGTTTCTGAACTATTCTGCTCCAAAAGTTTGACGAGAAAAATCTTTCTTTCTTTTTTTTAAGTACAATAAAATGAAATAGTTAAGGAGAAATTTTTTCCTAGCAGTTAAAAAAATCTCAATTTACAACACGGTCTTTGGTAATAACGCTAATGAATTCCAGGAGGACATGCCATAGCCATTCCCTGTCGCCCCCCTCGCGGTGATTAAAGGCAGACGGGGAAGAACTGGGTTGCGAGGGCGTAGGTGGGGGTGGGGTAGTCTCGATCTGTCAATGTGGGGGCACTGCTTGCCACCAACAAGGCCAGTTTTGGGGATGCTTAACTCAGACACAGACAGAGAGGAAGACTCGACAGTTCTAAATAATGGTTATTAATGACGCCCTCCTCTAAAGTGACAAATTACTTCTGAAATTTAGAATTGAAGAAGTATGAAGAGTGAACGTGTCCTATTGAACGTGATGGGAAATGCCGGTCAGCACACAGAGCTCCCACTCGTTGTGTGCTGGGAGAAGGGCTGGGTCCCTCCTGCTTTGGGCTTTTGGCTGTTGTACAAGGCAGTGACCACAGCTACCTCTCCCTGACGTGTCTCCCAGCAGTTACTGTTGGTGACCATGGGCACATCCTGGCCGTAAAAACGCTTTTTGGGTGAGAGGCATAAAACATTAGGTGTGCTGTACCAGTAAGTGAGATCTAGTCCCAACTTGGGGTTGGGCTAGATATTTGCTCAGATCCTAGGCTTCTGTAAATACCCTGGGGTCAAGCAAAACCACCACTACAATCACTGACCACTGATAACCCAAGAGAAAATGTCTTCACTAAACATATACACTTGTGTTGAATTTCAAACTATTCAAGTGTACGTTTCAGGATGAATGCTTAATCTCAGCCTAGGAAGATTTAAATGAAGAAAATGCTTCCGCAGAAAAATGTCAAAGCCTATACTCCTTTAAAGCATGGGAGTTTTCAGTTTCTTAAGTTACAATCCTTGTACCAATCTGCTATTTGTCAAGTCACTGATTACTTAATAAAAAAAAAAAAAGATGAAGAAAGGAAACTAACTTTCATAGCCACAGCAACACTCCAAATCATGGTATTTATTCACTACATTTAAGTTTTATTACACTTGAACCTTGCAATGCCAAAACACCTACCTCCCATATAAAAGAAATGAAGAAAAAAGCCAAGTCTGGGACCAGGGGCACCACACTTCCATTCCAGATGATCTAGTCTAATCTTATAAACTGAAATATTTAGAGTCTCTAAACCTCGCTGACCTTACTTTTAAAAACAAGGAACATATGGGCACCGCTAGCTTTTCATCTTCTTCCAGCCTACTAAAATATCCGCTTTTCAAAAATTCAAGAGTAGGGGGACTGCCAAAGTCAGATTCATAAAGGGTTGTGTGCGTGAGAGCGCAGGGCAAGCTGCAGTCTGGACTGAATGCAGCACATCCTCTATCAAAGAGCCAAAGGCAACACTTGTCTCCTCCCTGCCCAATCCAACTCAAAAGCTGTGGAAAACAATTTGTTTAGCAAAATACAGCCATGAGTGAGGAGGAGGTGGAATGTGGGCTACAGGCTGGATGCAAGGTCCAGCTCACGGCAGAGGGTTAGCGTTCAATCAGGAAGCCCTGAGGCTCCTTGAAGGCAGGCAGGGCATTATGGTGAGACCTCTCCTCTGCTCACAACCCCTCTAAATCCTAACTCTCTGCCCTTGGATGAGTCATGATCTCTCCAAGCTTCAGTCTTCTCAACACTGTAGGCTGGGTGACAGAGCAAGACTTCATCTCAAAAAAAAAAAAAAAAAACCCCACAAAACCAAAACAAAATAAAATGAGGACACAATTATTCACCTCACAACATGGTTATAAAGATTAAAACTACATATATATCTGTGTGTGTATATGTGTGTGTATATATATATATATATATATATATATAATGTTTACACAATGCCTGGCACAAGATGCCCAGAAAATTACAGCTGAAATAATAATGATGATAATAATAACTGCATTTATTCTAATAATAATAATTATTAATATTATTATTCAACTGGAAACAAAACATCTGCTGCTCATGAAGGATATTCAGATTGAATTCTACCCTGCCCACTGGCAAAAACCAAACCCAGACGAACTCAAAAGGCCTTTTAAAAGTAACTGCAAGCAAAGGATTTTATTAAATATCCCAATTAATAACTGAAACTCTGCATTGAAATAGAGCAGCATAGTTGGGGCGGGGGGTGGGGGGTGGTAGTAAAATCCTGGGAAATATTGCTGGTTTAACGCCCATTTTTACTTTATCTGGCAGCTAGATTTACACTGAGAGACCCAGGTGAAACATTCCACAGAGCTACCTGCAAATAGACTGTCAGCTTCCACTCTGATAAAAGGTAAAATATCCTCCTCTAAATGGTCTGGTTCACAAAACCGACCCTAAAGTGAACTGATAAATCTGTTCTGACACACAGAAAACTATTTTCATAATCCTGAAAAAAGCCTTTCTCCAAACCCTGGCGCTGAAACCAACTGCACAAAGAGCCCTTGCACACTTGTGAGCTGGACTCAGAAGGGAATAATTTCCCATTTCTAACCCTGCTTCTCAGGACGATAACAACAAAAATGCACACATAACCACCATGACCACTGAGAAAAATAAGACACTCAGAAAGTCACCAAAATTACAAAGATAACACATTTACAAGCAGCAAATACCTTGTCAAAAATCTGACATGAGAGTGCGAACGCCAAGGCCAGCTCCAAGGCGGGAGCTGAACTGACGAATCGTCAATTCTTCATTAAATAGAAGCTCTGACTTCCCAAGAAGCTGTATTAAAAATTAATATCAAAAAGTGTATTGCTCAGCCTAAACTCATCATTCATATCTAACAATACTGAACTGCATTCTAATGAAATTTCCCCTTCAAAATTACTCTGACACCAAAACTAAGTTTGATACTGGTCCAAGAGTGGCCACCGCTCTGTTCACGGGCATTTTGAAGATATTCAAATAATCTCGCTCTGTAGGTCTCTTTCATGCCACTCTCATGATCACCAGAATCAACCACACTGCTCGTAACCCTGCTTAAACGTCCGCTTCAAAGCGAGGGAGGGATGGTGGTGCCGGGACCTCCCGGGGCGGCCTCCACATGTTCCTTCAATCGGCGACCACAGTGCAAGTGTGCTGGACACCAGCCAAAGTTCACACGTCTCCCTAAAACTGCTTAGGCGGTTTCCGACCAGAGGGGCTTCTGCGGGACGAGTTCCCCACCCACACGCCCTGGGAAGTCCTCATTCACCAGCTGCTAGTCAGGAGCCTGGAGAAGCAGTACAGGAAGATGGCGGGGCCACCTGAATGGGCACCCCACCTACCCACCAGCCCCTCCAGGCACATGCTTGGTTCCCTGATGAAAGGTTTCATGGCCGGGGGCCTCATGACAGTCTGCACACTAACGGTAGCTTGCCTGCTTGGGTGCAGATCCTAGCCCTGACCTTGGGCAAGGGATTTGACCTCCTCGATCTCAGTTGCCTCAACTTAAACCTGGGCTGATAATAGTAACTGACTCACAGAGCTATTATCAGAATTAAACGAGTTGGCCGGGTGTGGAGGCTCACGCCTGTAATCCTAGCACTTTGGGAGGTCGAGGCAGGTGGATCACTTGAGGTCAGGAGTTCAAGACCAGCCTGGCCAATATGGTGAAATCCCGTCTCTACTAAAAATACAAAAAATTAGCTAGGCATGGTGGCGTACGTTTGTAGTCCTAGCTACTTGGGAGGCTGAGGTGAGAGAATTGCTTGAACCCAGGAGGCAGAGGTTGCAGTGAGCCGAGATAGCACCACTGCACTCCAGCCTGGGCAACAGTGAGACTCTGTCTCAAAAAAAAACAAACAAAAAAAGATTTAAAGGAGTTATTTGTAAAGCCTTTGAACAGTACCTCACACCTAATAAATGCATGATAAGTCTCTGCTGGATGGATGGACGGATGGAAGGGGCAATGCATAAAATATGATGTCCAGTCCTATGTATTAAACTAACTCACTTTATGCATCCAATAAATACTTTCTGGGTGCCTAACACATGTCAGCCACCTGGAATTCAGAGTTCTTTACCATCTTGGGGCCACACATTTTCCACTGAGCACTTACTGTGAGCATGGAATGAGATGACATGGTTGAAAGTACTTGCTCAGATTTGATGAACGGTGATGCAATATGATCATCATTGCTATTTCTGTGTGACTAGCCTCTTTTGAGGCTTTAAAGGAGAAAAAGGAAAACATGAGGATCTCTGTCATCAGTAAGCAGCAAATCTAGTCAGTAAGATCAAACAGAAATACACGCAGCAATGACAGGGAACTGTGAGATGCCAATCCGTATGACGCAGGCAACTGGAGGAGAAGAAGGGAAACGACGCGGGCCAGGCTTTCTAGCACTGGTGTGGGCTACTACAGGCCTGGGGCGGGGCTGGCCAGGGCCAATCCTAAGCATTCTGGAGTCCAGTCTAACTCTTCCAGGAGGGAAGGGGCTGGTACAAACTGAGGTGCATGGTGAGGGCCAGAGCAGAGATGCTTTTGGAATAAGAATGGTGTGCCCCGGAGCCAAGAGGAGACTCGCCTAATTAATGTGAGAGGATGTGTGGGGGGAGGTCAGATAACAGGAAGCCAGTGAAGGTTCTGGATTGAGGAAAAAGGAACATATATGCATGTCTGAAAACCCCAGTGCAGTTATCAGACCACCGTGGACTTTAAAGTTAAAGGCAAAGAATGTAAATGCAGGCTATTTACAGAAATAATACCTGAGCCCCAGAAGCCTACCCCGGATCCATCTTTGATTTAGTGTTCAGGTTCGACCCCTCCAGAGGGCTCGTCTCTGAGACAGGGCTGGCTGCTCTGAGACAGGGCTGGCTGCTGGTCCTTTCGGCTGGAAGGTGCCACTTGCGCAGTGGGATCATTCACACCCCCGTGCTGATGTCTGTGCTCCCTGTGTAAAGAACCCTGTGCTACAGTCTTCATCTTAAAAGGCAATGAAAATGTGTGTTCTGTCTTTAGAGGTAAACAAACAAAAAGCGTGTGTGGCTTTAGTGTGAAGGAAGAGGAAATCTAATTTTTCCAAGTGAAGCCAGACCCATGGTTATGCCTGGACATGACCTGCAGAGGTGTCTGAAGGCCCCCATGCCAGAAAAGCAGGGGCCAAGCCCTCGTCGTCTTCTTCCATTTTTTTTTTTTTTTTTTTTAAGATAGGGTCCTGTGGCCGGGCGCGGTGGCTCACGCCTGTAATCCCAGCACTTTGGGAGGCCGAGGCGGGCGGATCACGAGGTCAGGAGATCGAGACCATCCTGGCTAACACGGTGAAACCCCGTCTCTACTAAAAATACAAAAAATTAGCCAGGCGAGGTGACAGGCGCCTGTAGTCCCAGCTACGTGGGAGGCTGAGGCAGGAGAATGGCGTGAGCTCGGGAGGCGGAGGTTGCAGTGAGCCGAGATCTCACCGCTGCACTCCAGCCTGGGTGAAAGAGCAAGACTCCGTCTCAAAAAAAAAAAAAAAAAAAAAAAAAAAAAAAAAAAAAAAAAAGATAGGGTCTTGCACTGTCTCCCAGGCTGGAATGCAATGCAGGAATCATGATCACAGCTCACTGCAGCCTTGACCTCTGGGCTCAAGTGATCCTCTCACTCAGCCTCCTGAGTAGCTAGGACCACAGGCTTGTGCCACCACACCCAGCTAATTTTTGTATTTGATTTTTTTGTAGAGACGGGGTTTTGCCATGTTGCGCAGACTTGTTTTGAACTTCTGAACTCAAGTGATCCTCCCGTCTCAGCCTCCCAAAGTGCTAGGATTACAGGCATGAGCCATCACACCCAGCGCCCCAAGCCCTCTTTTGATGGGACCAGGATAGAGTGCTCCATTGCTTAGCTCACCTGCCCCCAAACCACTTCTTGCCACTATGGAAGTGGAGCTCAAAATCCATGTCACAATTTATTACTAGGGGACAAAAAGAGTCATCGGAATCACCTGGGATACACAGAACCCCTCTCATAAATGATGCACCTTACACGAAACCACAGATTTCAACTCCGATCCTCTGCACTGAGCCTTCCCCTACTGAACCCTAGGGAGAAACTTCTCACAGGCAAATGCCTCCAGCGCCAAGCCTTTTGCCACTCTGAACAGGTAGGTAAACACCTCAACAGGAAAAGGAAAACTCAGCCTCCCTGATCTGTGCGATTCTGGGCCTTTCGTTCAAGTCCTGCAACAACAGGACAGGCAACATGTCATCTGGGGTACAAGGGCCGTCTTACAATTGAAAATGGACAGAAGGCAGCCAAAGGATTTGGGGCTGTCAGGGTGGACAACAAGGCCCCAGCTGGTGAACTAAGGCTCCACCCCCACTGCTGACTTACTCTGCGAGTTAATCAGAAAGTAGTGGAGTTGATCCCCATGTCCAGAGGGAAGGCAGGGTTGGAGAGGCCAGGACGGAGCGTGGCACGCTCATGGGCTTCTGACAACGATGTGATGGGGACAAGCCCGGGCGGCACGGCCTGAATTCTAGATCACTACGGCATGATTTTTCCTCTCCTCTAGGAGGGGCCATTAACCTTTCCAATGACAGCCCTGGGATCGGAGTGATGGAACGATTTTTGAGGTCAGCAAGGATCTATGTTCTCAAAACCTGACATTGACATGCAAAAGTTGTGACTGAATCCTGGTGTCCCTGAGAGGAAGACTAAATGCATGTGACAGATCTTCTGCAATCAAAATGCCCCATTTCCCAGAGTATCTGTCACAGATTGATAACATCCATGCAAAAAGTTAAGTACAATTATGTCTGTCACTAAGAAACATACTTCCGAATGTGTGACTGACAACTTGTGGGGAGCTGACAAATTACAGGAAGATGACTGCAATAGCGAGCACCACGTCACCTCCTACGGGCAACCCAGGCCTGGCTGACATGCCGAGAGGCTCCTGGGAGCTGCACTTCACAGGGGAGGCTGCCGGTCAGAACTCAATGGCTGAGAAATGCTCTGTGGCTTCGGGTGGGAAAATAACCCTTTCACCCAAGAGAGACAGTGTTAGGGAAAGGTCACAGGATGTGTGCATGGCCTGGGGTCTGTGGGGAGGAGAGTTTGGGCAGCAGCTTCTCCCTCAGGACCATGGTGAGGACCTCCCAGGTCAGTGGGAAGGGTGGGGCGAGGCTACTGGAACCACACGTTGCAGATTTTCTAGGAGAGCCCCCGCAGGATGGATGTTCACATAAACACGAGATGTCCCAAAAATCCTAGCCACCTGGAGGCCAGACTACATGTTTCTGACAGACTCTGAAAGGGACAGAATACCACTCGTCGTCAGCTCATGCCTGCCTACCCTGGATGGAGACATGGCGTCCGCATCGCCAAGGGAGGGCCCCGGACGTTGTGGGAGTCCCCTCTGAGCCTTCCCTCTCATGGAGGCTGCACAGCAGCAACTCTCCACTATCCATGCCTCCCCCTCTGACCTCGGCACTGGTGAGTGGAGGAAGGCAATGGCTGCAAGTCAGATACAGAAGCAGCATCGATGGCGGCTTGAGAACCTCTGAAACCAAGGCCCGCTGCTCTGTGCCCTCCCTGCCCACTGGAGGGCCCTGAAGTTCTCTGGGCAAGGTGTCTGTGGCCCTAACACGTAGGTCTGCTGAACCTGAACTTCTGTAGGTGGGGAGCGGGAATAGACACGTTTCTTAAATAAGGCTTAAGAAACACTGATTGCTCTAATTCTCCTGCGGTCTGAAGGATCCAAATGCCGCCTGACCACCCCTAGCATCTGGGAGCGCATCACCCCTCGGGTCAGCTTCTTGATGCCACAGAATTTTCACCTTGGGGAAGCTGTCTTTACTGATTTTTTTAAAGTGTTAAGCCTAAATCTACCTCCTTGTAACTTCAGTCCACCTGACCTAATTCTGCCTTCTGGAGCCCCCAGCCATCTCTCCACCCCCCATCCCCACCTGGAAACACTTCTACTTTCTCTTCTGCTATTGACCCTTAAGACATCTGCAGTGGGCTGGCCTGTCTGTACTCAGGTCCAAACTGGATTCCTCAAACTTGACACTGGATTCAGGTAACCTCTGCCTGGTGGTGTGAGGCAGTGGACATGCGCCAGGAGCAGGACTCCACTCAGGGCTTCCCGCTGTGCACACCAGGCTGCACTCCACATACCCACGCTCCGACCCCCGCCATTTCACACACTCAGCTGCTAAGCCAGGCCTCAGTTTGGTTCCTGTGTGATGGATTTTTGAACCTCAGGGGCCCTCTCTGCCTGCGCCCATCGCCTCCCTGACTCCAGCAGGTTGTTCTGGCTGTAGAGGAGATGCAGAGTATTGATTCTGTCATTCAGCACGTCAGCTCACCCTAATGACTCTGCCTCATCTGCAAATTTGATAAGCATGCCTCTGATGTCTTTATCAAGCCATGGTTCTGCTGCTTGCTGAGCTAGAGGGCAGCAGCCCACCAGGGGCCTCCTCCTGGGTCGACACAGAGCCATTCCCTTATCACACTGGGGACTTCTGGTGCTCCAGCGGTTGTGAGCCCACCTGCCTCCTGGGGCTCTTCCCAACCTCTGTCCCAGCAGCAGTGGAACCTTTTCTTCCCAGCAGAAACAGGTGACACCCTGCATGTGTCAGAGACGGTGGAGGGGCTGCTCTGATAGAGGCCAGGAAGGTGTTTCCTCTCTTGGCCCCCCTGCCCCAGACAGCAGCACAGAGCTGAATCAGAAACTCCCCATCTGATCGCACGCCCGAGGCTGACTCACAAAGCTGGGCCCAGCCCCAAAGAGGGCCACAGAGATGGGACTGTGCCTCCGTCCCCAGGCCAGCTCTCTCCTGTTGATTGACGTGCATGACACAGGCAGGCAGGGGATGGAGCGCCTGCGGCCAGAGATATGGAGAGGCTCTGGGTCCCATAAGAAGTGGCTGCCCTTCTTCACTAGAAGACAGTGAAGAGATGTGTGTGGCGATGTCTGTGTGTGAGATAAAGCGTCACTGTATGAGGGAGAGGAGCTCTGCCAAGCCACCTTCTACCGCCTTAGCCACCAACTCACTGGATATAGCCCAGGAGCATCCCTCTCCCTGGGGACCTGCCTGCTCCAAAAGGACAACTCCAAAGCCGGTGACACCACAGCATTTTCTGCAATAACTGAGCTTCTGCGGGAAGCTCCTGCTTCTAGAGGCAGTTCCTGATTTTGGACAGAGAAGGCAGTGCTGCTAGAACCACGAGGTCCTCAGGTGATGGCCTACAGACGGTGCAAAGATCCACCTTTATCTGAAATAAAGCTGGGAATGAATGGCATTCCAAAAAATGGCAGGAAATTCTTTGAAATCTGAGTGATGACACAAGAAGTGGAGGCGGAGTACATGGTTTTGTCTTTGGAGAAGAATACAGACTCAAGAAGGCAGCAAGATCTGTGACCCACCCCTTCCTAGGTCCTCCCGGCTGGCCTGGGCCAGGGCTCTGCGGGGAAAGGGCCTGCCACCAGCTCCCGCTCAGAACCGCGTTCCCCGCCACCGCCACGGCTGGACAGTAGAGGGCGCTGCGTTACCGCGCTCCCAGCGGCTCTATCCACGCCACACAAAGACCGCACTGGACGTGGTTCTCAGGTTTACGGTTAAGGCTACCTGAGAAAGCAGTGGCAAGGTGCGGACTTGCTATTACACGATATGATATCACCTATGTAAAAAGTACACAAGAAAAAGACTTGAGGGAAATATAACAAAAGGTTATAAGCATTTGCTCATGGGAAATGGAATTCCTGTTTTTTCATATTTTCTACATTCTGCCAATTTTCTACAAGCCTGGATTACTCTCGCCATCGGAAAAGACTCACGCAGTGCTCAGGGACCAGGGAGTCGTCTGGAGGAGTTGCCAGTGACGCATTTATGGTGAAACTGAATTCGTGCCTGGATTCAGGTGGGCGCTGTTGGAGCTCCTTGTAGGCTCACCACGTGCCCACACCACCACACGGACTCGAGATACCCCGGAAGCGTTCAGAGAAGACGACCCAGCACAGGCCCAGCCCAAGAGCCTCCGGGAGGGCTTCCTGGGAGAGGAGTCCTCTGCGTGAGACCTGTCAAACACACCTTATGTGCAGGGAGCACTGGGAGCAAAGGCATAGAAGCTGCCAGTGCAGCTTAATGTCCGGGGCTCTGGCTGGGAAAGGAAAGACAGGAAATCCCGGAGCTGGTGTGCAGCCCTGCAGGCCCCACTGAGGGGCTCCTGGCAGACCCCCAGCACCCGGAGCACAAGCCCCAGCCACTGCTCCCCATCAGATTCCTCCTCTGGAGAGTGTAGAAACCTGAAGCCTCAAGGAATAAAACAGCATACTCATCCTTTCCTAGGTCTTCAATGGAAAATTTCAATGAATAATCAACATTTCATTTTAAAATAAAGATACTGGATAGGAAAACAACACAAAAAAAAATCCCACAAAAACCAAAAAACCCTGATGGATGAGGCTCACATAGGTGTGCATCCTACCTGTAAACTACCGCACAGGAGAACTTGGGACAGACAAACGTTTTTACTTGGAAGCATTAATGAACATTCAATTATCCTGCTGCATACTGGCTGACTTAACTCAGCCAAATTAGAATACATTTTATATTGACTATTTTGACATTTGTTTTATTTGGCAAGTAAAACTGATCCAATTTCCTTGCAGCCATTGTAAACCATAAACTGTACAGCAGAGGTGATAAAATACGTAAGCCTTATAAACACTTGGTTCTGATGCACTACCCTCCAAACTCACCAGGCTGCTGGTGGCTCAGTGTTCTCGGCCGTCTTGCTTCAGGTGCAAGTGACTTTGCTCTCACTGTGACCAGCAGGCTTCTGAGAGCTCTCTCTGCTTTATCTGAGAGAACTGGTGTTCTTTCTTTATCCACAGAAAGTCAAAACCTGCCTGAGGTGGTGCCCATTTCTGGGCCCTTCTAGACCACATGATGTCAGCAGGGAGCAGCTGTAACAACTTCAGGGCAATTGCTCCTGTGGGGGCTCTCTAGCCTCTGCAAGGAGCCCACACTTGAGCTGAGTACAGGTGATGGGCCTCAGCACAGGTGATGGAGGACCCTGACACACAGGTGATGGACTTAGCTGACTCCCCAGCACAGGTGACACACCTGATATAGCCTTGAGCACAGGAGACAGTGACCCTCAGCAGTGCCCTCCAGGGCGGAGCTGACAGCGCTCTGGCTTACAAACGAGGAACAAGTGCTGATGGGCGGTACACTCCTGAACCCAACAAAGAGACTCAACTGTTCACCCTGCAACTCTGGGAGGCTTATTACAGATTCCCATCTTTTTATGCCAAATGAAATTGAAAACTACTTCTAAAGTTTCAGGCAATTCCAGGGGTACTTAAGTTTAAATACCACTCTTGGTTTGCGAAACTGTCATGAGAAAGACCAGATTGTCTTTATGGAGGATGTCCCACAGGACAGAGTCCTCAGGGCTTTGGAGCCTCATTACAGCACATTCTTCCAAGTGAGATGGAGGCTTGGCACAGAGGAACAGAGTACAGAGAGCTGGTGGGATGTCCCGGAGGGCAGGCTGTATTGTGGAGGGTCCAGGAAGACCCACTGGTGACTCTTCTGTCGGGTTCCTGACAGATTTTGTTCATCTCTATTCACCCACGTGGAAGCTTGGAGATCCATTCTCATTTATGTTACGTCAATCCCTAAGTGTTGCTGCCTCACCGTTCTTGTTTTATTTACTTTTGCAATCCCTTTCTCAAGCTTAATCCATCAGTGCTATTTGTTCCTTGCCCTCAGTTTACTCCTAGTGCTGCACAGGATTTTTATTTGACAGGATTCTTTTTGCAGAAAGTGTAGAGACTGTTACTACCTGTTACGACTGAAATCAGTTGAAGAGCAAACAGCTGGCTCACCCAAGTTTCTCTGGGGAGACAATTGTTAAAACTAGCATTTCCTGAAAAACTCCTCACTATTCTCTCATACCCAAACTACCCATTTCTTACTTTATAGCTCATTGGAAAAAGAAATTATATGAAAATGAAGAATATAAGAACTCACCTACCCTCCTGGGTTTCAAATAAGTTGCTGGCCAAGACAGAGAAGGAATTTAACCTTAAGTCCAGTGACCCCAACCCCATGGCTACACAGCACGTGTCTGTGTGTAGCTAGCAGCTCTTTTGAATAGCAAGCCAATTTTAAGTGGCATAATCTGCAATTTTAGGAGTCTGCAGAACACGCACAAAATAGACTGCAGAATGGCCTTTGCATTCATGTAATGCAAAGATTTCCAAGTGGATTTTTAAAAATCTCCTCTAAAGATATATTGCTTCTACAATTATTCAGCTGTACTTTGCACTATTTCAGCAGGCACTAAGTGACGGTGTTCTAAAATGTTGTGCAGGGACCCAAGACCACAGGACAACGCAAGACACCCGGACAAGGCCTCACCTGGGAAGGTTGGGGGCTGGGGTGGAGGCAGCTGATGACTGGGAAGGCGTTGTGGGTTGAGATGAGTCATGATTTCTTGGTACTCTGCCCATTCGATACCAGATCCCCATGCTGTTCAGTTCCCTTTAGGAAAAAAGAGAAATATTCAGGGCTCTGGTTAGCACAAAGCATTTACCTGAGTGCAAACCTATTCATTTAAAAGAGGCATGGCCTCAAACACCAGGGAATCAATTCTCGCCCTCCATGTGAAATGGGTTCCACCGCCTCCTTTGTGCTCTGGGTGTCATAGTTCACACGAGGGCGACCTGTTCCATCTAGGCAGGCCTTTGGGACAAGGCCGCCTGCATCACCCTCCCCGAGCTTGCCTTCCTACTCCAATGGGTACTTTCCTTGCTTCTCCAAACTTCTTTTTGTTTTGCCATTTCCTTGTAGAGTGTGACGTGATAATCCACATCAAGTCCTTTGTGCAGTGAGGAGAGACAGATAGGGAGATGCTGGTTTTTAACCATGAGAAGAATCAGCCCCCTACTCTATAACACACACCCATCTCAGGATACAGCCTCTTGCAGCTGGGTGTCACCTGCCGTTGGACTCATTCTCAGGGTCAGTTTGGGAGTCATCTTCAAACTACAAAACTCGAGGCCCCATGAACCACACAACTAGGAGTGGACACCAAGGGGCCTCCCAGACACCGCATAAGCTCTCCTGTGACCTCCCTCGCACAGTCACCACAGCCCTGCCCCCTACTGCACCACACACTCGTGAGCACTGAGGAGGCAGCCACGCTCCTAGGAATAGTGACAGGATCATTTTCACCATATTCAGTTTCCAACTTCGCAGTTGCCCCACAGAACTGCGTCTTTGGGACCTGATGTAGAGGAATATAGTCTCTTCAAAAAATGGAAAAAGCCTTATTCTGTGGGAACCCCTCATAAGCTTCTCAGAACACCACAGGAACCATGTAAAACCACAATCCTGTCTTCTTAGATGAGTGATTCCAGTGAGCTGCACTGATTTCTCCACCTCTGGGCCGTGGCCTCCAGCTGCCAGGCTTTGGAGGTGCTGTTTGGAATGTGAGGTTTCTATCTTCCCCAACTGACAATCCCAAGCCCTTGCAAAGTAACATGTGGAACTGTGCCCGCTTTTAAGAATAAGTGACTTAGAGTTCTGAATACTGAATTCTCTTTCCTTGCTTAAAAATAACACTGGAATTGTCTTCCTCTGGAAGAGAACTGTTGGCCAGAGGTGAAACAAAACTATAGCAATATTTCCAAAGTGATATAAAGGAAAAAAGGCTTTGGTTTTATCAAGGTACATACTGGTAAATATCTATTCCTTAAAATTATTTAAATTGGTTAAAAATGGAATCTTTTTACAACAGGATAGTTTGTAGTTAAAGATACACATAGCAACTGAAATTAGACTGAAAAGTTCATTACTAAATTGCTGGTTTCTGCCATTTGTATGTAAATGGATGCTTCTGAGGTGCCTGATGTATGTTTATGCTAACTATTTCCTACTCCTGTAGTCCTGTTTACATAATTAGTGTAAACCATGTTGCAAAACAGGATTTTTGAGTGTGTAGGAAGGGAATGATCACAGAGTCCTTCTTAACCACATGATCTTGACACAGAGCATTCAGATGCCAGAGCTGAAGACCCACCGAGGTGAAACTCTGCATTTCTGTGGTACCTGCTCCCTGCATGCTTCAAGCAAACGCCACAAGGGCTCATCTGCTGTCTCATCGGGTCTAGGCTATCAGGAAAGGCCCTGGCTGATAAAAAGGCAGCTCTGGGCTCAAATGAACAAGAGTAAAGCAGAGTACAGGCCTGAGCCAGGAGGCTGGCCTCAGAAGCCGAGGAGGATAGGGTGTCTCTGGGAGCCCACAGGGAGACACATGGCCCCTGCCAGGCCTGGCCAGGGAAGAGGCACATGGCTGAGGCGGCTGTAAACCATCTGCCACACCGAGTAAAGTGCACACCTGGATTTCAGTTGACTGAAGAAGGTGAACATCTATTTCCTTCTGGACAGCTGGCATCCACTCACCCCCTTTCTGACTTTTGACTTCCCCTCCGTATTTTAGGAGCAGCACCACTCATGGTTAATCCTTGAGTTCCAATGGAGCTGATCCTACTTCCTGCTCAGGCCTGGTCAATGGAAGAATTTTCCAGAAAACAGTGACCAGCCCAGGGTGCACATGACCCTACCTAGATCAATCAAGACCAATGAGACTAAATTCTAGAACTTCTTTTGAACTATCAGGAACACAAACTTGCCCTTGGCCTCTGGACTTGAACCTGGATGAAAAGCAGGTGGAGCTACTGTAGCACCAGGGCCTCCTCGAGGGGGAAACATGTCAGAACAGAGCCCAGCACCAGAGCCAGGGGGAGACAGGGAAACCAGAACTCAGTGCCGGCCTTCAAGCTTCTGCTTCCAGGTGTGCCAGTCCTGCCTCCCCAACTCTTCTGTGATGCCAGCCAATAAATTATTCCTTTTGCTCAAGCCAAACTGGGTTGGGTTTCCTGTCACTTACAATCAACAGAGCCCTCAGTGAAACCCTGGAATTTCATTGTACTAAGTATTTATGGAGCTGCAACAGAGCCAGGCCCATGCTCAGTGCTGAGGCTACAAGAGGAATAAGACACAAACGGGCCCAGGCCTCAGCAGTTCTCTGCTTACTGGGGAATTATCATGCAGCTGTGTAATATTTATGTTTCTTCCTGACTTGGAGCCCTCCACTGACTTTCCAGTGTGCTTGGAATAAACTCCAGGCCACGTCCTAGGAGGTCCTGCCAACCCTCGCCCTTGTCCCAACATTCCCTCTGGCTCTTCCAGCTACACAGGGCTGTGTTCTGCTCCCAGAATGTGCCATGCTCATTCCCACTTCTCTCCTTCTGCTTCCGCTCTGCCTCGAAGGCTCTGCCTTCACATCTGTGCATGGCTGGTTTCCTGACATTCAGGTCTCTGCTCAACTGTCACCTTCCTGACCCCCTCACAGAAGAGACCCCCACTCCATCATTGTGTTTCACTTTCTTCACTGTCTGGAATTATCTCATTTATTTTCTTGTTTATTGCTCGTCTGTCCCTTTTAGAACATCAGCTCTGTGACAGCACGGCCTTTGCCTCACTTATAACCACATCCAGTGGCCTTGGCCCCGTGGTACAAAATAGGTCCCTGTGACCTTTCCTAGGGTGAATAATGAGTGTGGAGAGCTGAGGCCGGTGGCATCACAGGGTGTCAGGGAAGGACCCAGAGGAGCTTCAAGGCTGAATGTGCAGAAGGGCAGGGGAGGAAAGGCCCTAAGGTGGAGTCAGCAGTACGAGCTGAGGCGTGGAGAGACCGCAGCTGAGCAGGAAGGGCAGCGAGGAGCACTGGGCTGACAGAGGCCCATGGCTGAGAGCCTGGGGGGCTGCATGGAAATCTCTTGGACCTCATTGCCTGGAGTGGCCTGAGTGCTCTCAGGGAAGAGCAGCAGCTGAGAGTCCTGTCATTAAGACTCACCCAATAAACGTGTACTGAGGCGGGGCCTGCTTGGTCCGGCCCATGATCCGAATGTCACAAATTGCAGCTTCCGTTGAATCCCGTGGAATAAATTTAATGCACAGCCTCTTCTTCCTAAAAGCCACTTCCTCTGAAGGAAAGGACAACAGAAAAGGTATGAGTTTTCCAGAGATACCAGCATCTCTATTCTGAAAACCACATCCCCTGTCATGCCCTATTCCTGGCAGCAGAAGTGGCAGGTCACCTAAGCTGCTGGACAGCAGGGCTGGGCTCTGCCGCCTGCCTTCCCTGGGGCTGCAGTCACCCTGCTCTGCATGCAGGACCCAACCCAGATACCCCTTGCTGAGAAGGGGACCACACACCCTGCAGTAAATCTGGGTGGCTTCTAAGAGCCATAACCACAATCTGCTCACTGCTCAGCCGTCAGAAACCTGCACACTGACGCCCTGAGCATTAACACATTTCACCACACGGATTTCTTTTCTTTTCTGCTTTTTATTATAGAAATCTTCAAACATACCCCAAAGCAGAGGGAACAGTGGAATGAATCCACGTGTTCCCGTCACCCAGTGTTAATGCTGTGCACAATGGACAAGCTGGTTTCCTCTCCTCCCGCCCCTGCAGTTTTGCTGGATATTTAAAATGAATCCCTGACGACACCACGTTATGTCACCATCAATATCTCAGTAGGCATCCAGGACACTGTTCTTTAAAGACCACCATGCCACCATCACTGCTAACAAAACGAACAGAATTCCTGAGTATCATCCAATAGAGAGCCTACATCCACGTTTTCTCCAGTCTGTCTGCATCTGGATCCCCAGGATGCCGAAGCACTACCTCTGGGTGTCAGGCCTCCCAGACCATTTGACTCTGGAACAACCACTCCTGCTCCCTTTTCTTCGGGGCACTAACAGGTTGGAGAAATCGGGTCACTCCCCTGTGCCTCCTGTAGGCTGGCAGAGCTAAAGCCTCGATTAGACTCAGGTTAGGTTTTTTAGGCATGCATGCTGTCCAGGGGTACGTGTAAGTCTAGGCTGTCATATAGTGAGGCCTGGAGTCTGGCTGGGCCATTCTTGCTGAGCTCTGCTCGTGTCGGCCCAGGACCTCGGTCACACAGTTCCCCAACTGCCATCCTCTGAGCACTTTCTCACCCTCTGATGACTGTTGCTAAGATCCATGTTTTATTAAAGGTTCACAATGGTGATTTTCAAACTCTGTCATTCCTTCTGCTTTTTTTTTTTTTTTTTTTTTTTTTTGAGATGGAGTCTCACTCTGTCACCCAGGCTGGAGTGCAGTGGCATGATCTTGGCTCACTGCAACCTCCACCTCCTGGGTTCAAGTGATTCTCCTACCCCAGCCTCCTGAGTAGCTGGGATTACAGATGTGTGTCACCATGCTTGGCTCATTTTTGTATTTTTAGTAGAGATGGGTTTCACCATGTTTGTCAGGCTGGTCTTGAACTCCTGACCTCGTGATCCACCCTCCTTGGCCTCCCAAAGTGCTGGGATTACAGGCGTGAGCCACCGCACCTGGCCGCCTTCTGCATTTTTTAGCTAGAATCCTTCTATATATAAAAAATAACTTTCCTTCATCAACTATTTGGTCTCCCTGAAATAAGTTTTGTATAGGAAAAAAAGGATAAGCACGTGATTCTTTTCTCTTACTTATCAAGCCTTAGAGTAAGGAGTTGGTGTTCTAGCAACCTCCAGTGCTGACCAACGGGAGGTGTGTGTTTATTTGTGCTTTTAAACCTGAGTTTCAACCAACTGCACCGATTTAATACATGAGTCAGACAGATCTGGGTTGAAATCCCAACGCCAACATTTTCTGGCACTGTGACCTTAGGCAAGTTACTTAATTTCCCTGAGTCTTGGTAAACGGTAAAAGGGAGTTAATGAAACCCACCCTACAGGGATGTGGGTTGGATGCACTGTGCCAACACATATGATCCACTTAGCCCAGTGCCTGGCACACAGTAAGTGCTCAGTAAAGAACAGCTGTGTAGGATCTTACTGTCATTATTGACAAGTAAGCCTCTAGCGTGTAATTTATGCCTGTGCTTGGTATTGGGTTTCAAGACCTTGCAATTCTGTGGCAGGAAGTAAGACATTCAACAGCACACTCAAATGGAGGAACAGAATGAGGGGAAGTACAGTCCTGCCCGGGGTTTCTTATAGGGGCCGGAGTGGGGAGAGGGACAAGAAAATCAGTGGAATTGTTTTGTTATTATATTTTTAGGGGGGTAGGGTTGTTTTTTAAAGAGTCAGATAACTTTATGGGTTCCTCAGGCACAGAAACTGAGGGGTAGAGCAGATCTATGAGCGGAGAGAAACGACGTTCTGAATCCAGACCCTAAACATTGCTAAACATCTAGGAAATGATCCTAGAACTGGAAAGGAAGAGGCCTCTGCTGCCCACCCTCCTGTGTGACAAGACCCAACCTCAGAGTCCACACTTGGGACAGCAACCTGGGGAGTTGGGGGCGCTGTTCACAGCAACTCTGCAACTTCAAAGATTATCAGCTGATCAGATCGGCCTTAGAAAGCGTGAAGAAGAGAGACCTTTACACAAAGAAAACTAACGCTGGGTGTTTCACTTGCTGTTGCCACGCTGCTCTTGGCTCCATTCCTCCGTCTGCAGCAAACTCGGGGTTAAGAGATGGAGCCACTAATTACACATGCTTAAGCAGGCCTAATTTTAAGTAAACATATTATACATAGTCAATAGAAATGTGTTCAGTCATGCTAATGAACACAGAGAAAGTACACAGCACTTTACTAAAACAAACAGTCTTCCAGCTTTTCAGTGCTATATGGATTACAGCAAACTATATTTTAAATGAATTACAGGAGTCTCCTGTTTTTGGCTGACTTCATAAAATCAGGGCCTTGAATACTCTCAAATGTTACAGAGCTGACCATAAGGCTTATCTGGTCAGCTTGGGCTCCTCTGTTCCCTGGGTAAAAGCTCCAGGAAATGTTGCTAGAACCAGAAATGAAGAGACTCCCTGCTGCCCACCCTCCTGTGTGACAAGGCACCTGGCATTGGGCCCAGGACCGATCTCAGAGTCGACACTTGGGACAGCAACCTGTGTACTCCCAGTCACAGGGGAGAAACTTCCCAACCAGGACCCCTGGGCCCCACAGCAGCTGGCCCCCAAGCCCAGACAGGACAGAGCCTCAGTGAACTGGTCCAACTAACCTAGAGGAAAATGCAGAATGGAAAACCCGTTGCAGCTCCACAGCACATCAATATAAAGACATTCGAAGTCAACTGACTGTCAAAAAACGAACATCAATGCAAATTTTCAAACTGTGAAAAACACAGGGGAAAAGGAGGAAAGTGATCCAAGTTTTGGAGAAAACTGTAGATCCTAGGCAGAGGAGATAATACAAATGGCCAACAAGCACAGAAAAAGATGCTCAACATCGTTTGCAATCAGAGAAGGGCAAACAGAAAGCACGAGGAGATTCCATTTCACACCCACTAAGATGACCAGAATCAAAGAGACAGACAATAACCAAGTGCTGGTGAAGATGTGGAGGAATTGGAATCTACGGACACTGCTGGTGGGAATAAAAAACAGTGCAGCTCCTTTGAAACATCATTTGGTAGTTCCTCAAAAATAGCAAGTTACCATATGACCCAGCAATTCCATGACTAGGTAGATACCCAACAGAAACGAAAACATAAGCCCAACAAAAACTTGTACATGAATGTTCATAGCAGCCTCATTCCTAACAGCCAAAAAGTACAAACAACTCAGATATCCATCAGTTGAATGGATAACCAAAATGTGGTATTTCCATATAATGTTATATTATTTGGTGATAAGAAGGAATAAAGTAATGCTCTATCCTACAACATAGGCCAACCTTGAAAACATTATGCTAAGTGAGAGAAGCTGGTCACAAAAGACCACACGCTGTATGATTCCATTTATATGAAATGTCCAGAGTAGGCAAATCTATATAGAAAGTAGATCAGTGGTTGCCTAGGGCTGGCAGGGAGTGGGGAGGTAAGGGTTGGAGAGAAATTAGAGAGTGATTGCTAAGGGGTACAGGGGTGATATCCTGAAAATGGGTTTTGGGGGTGATACAATGTGCAATAACGTTTGCACAACTGTGCATTTACTAAAAGCCACTGAACTGTGCATGTTAAATAGGTGAATTGCATGGTATGTGAGTTATATCTTAATTTTTTAAAACTCTATACATTAATATAAAACATATCTGTAAAAGGTGCTTATACACATGCTCTTCCAGTGTGCCACTGTGGTTAAAAGTGTGGCTGGAGTAAGACGTAGGTGAGCATTCTAGTTATTCCTCCAGTTCCAGATGCATGACCTTGGCTAAGTTCTTTAATCCCTAAGGAGTCAGTGTGCTTCATTTTTCTCATATCTGAAATGGGTATAATAAAGTCCATCTCTAAAGAGGGGTCTTCTGAAGATTAAATGAAATCAGGGAGGCAAAGCATTTATCACAGGGGTGAGCATACAGTAAATGCATAGTAAATATCAGCTGTTATGATTATCAGGCAATACATAAAATAATAAATGGCAAAAAGCAATCCAATGTTGAAACGTGAAGAGATCATCAGGTAGATAAAAATATGCTATACAATGGGGTCTGCTGGTTTCATGAAAATAACAGTTGGGGGGATCTGCATAGAGATAGAAACTCTAGTTCATACCATATGAAGTGCTAGCAAGAAAACAGCAAAAAACAGTGGGACCAAAGTGGGGCTAATTATGAAAGAATAAAGTATGAGACAGAAAATGAGACAGAGAATTTAATAAATGAACCCTGAGTTGTAATGAAAGGATTCTCTGTATTTGTTTTGTATTCACTGCTTCACTGTTGTAAATACCATAAAGTTGGCTAACCAGTGATTAAAAATGAAACAAGGTAAGTTAAATTACACCAAAACAAGGAAGCCAAATCACCAGAGCTTTTCCAGCACCATTTAATAACCCACGTGTGGGTCAAGAAGTTCCAAGGGCTCCAGCACCCTGAAGACGCTGCCGATTCCTCAGTGATTCACTTCTGCCTGGACCTGCTCAGTGGTCAGAATATTCACTCTAATTCGAACCTATGAACTTTAATTTGCAGTCTTTTGGATTCTCACTTTTCTTGTTTGCTATATGGGCACCAAATGGGCACATGATTGGCCTTGTGTCTTTTGATTGTTTTCTTTGGGTGTCTTTCTTCTCTGGGTGTCTTTTGATTGTTTTCTTTCCGCTTTCTTCTGGGTCTTGTGCCAAGCTTGGCTTCAGCAACACCAGAGGAAGGACTAAAGACAAACTATATCTAGTTTCACCATTTCGTTCCCCAGTGAGCCGATTCAGCAGGGAGCACCATTCTAAAAGAAAGGCACGTTCTGCTCATTTACATGCCGCTACCCAGAATACTCTGCAAACTCCTTGGAGAACCCAGCCAGACACACATCAAAAGCAGCAGGGTTTGTTCATGGGCACACAGTAAGGCCTCCAAAAGTGTTTCTGAAGAAAAATGCACATAAAAAAACACCTACAAATATACCTGGAGGAAGAAAACCCTCATTGTGATGAGTGCTACTAAAGGATGACTCACGTGTGTCCACCGTCTCCTGAATTGGGATGAAGCCCACAGGCAGAGTGTCCTTGATGTCAATGAGCTTCATATCTACTAACACGTTCCCCAGATGACTCTTGGGAAGAAAGAAAAGAGATACAGACTATTAATCTGAACAGGCCTGTGGTGGGTTTGCCATTTTGGCTTCCAGATGCATATTTAACACAATGACTTGTACAGCTTTATGACAGCAGGTTAATTAGAGTAGGTGACAGTTAATGTTCCCCAGTGGTTACGCAGGGACTCGTGTGGCCCTCGGGAAGGAGTTTCATCTGCGGAACCTCAAAGCCACTCAACTCAGACACGGCCTTGGTGAGGCAGGAGCAACCCAGGAGATGCTTTAGACATAACCCAGCAGAGGGCAGCTGTGCACACACATCCCGGGACCAGGATGCCATTCAGCCCTGAGCATCAGATCTCAAGGCCAGGAGGTTTTAGGAAGAGCAAATTCCTGAAGCACTCGTAGGAAACAGCTGCATCTAAACCTAATAGGGAACCAATCACACTCCTAAGTGATCACCAGTCTGCATACTGACACAATTTCAGTTGCTAGATACATTTTGCAAAATCCCAAGAATCATAAACTAACACAGAGTGAAAGCCCTGCTGCCTCAATATTACACATCTTCTAAAATGACACGCACAAGGGCCTCCTAAAGTTTCTGTTTAGTGGTAGTATGTGGGGTCCACAGTGCGCAGTTTCGGTAACTGGTGTACAAATACCAGTTACAAAAATCGAAGACAGTACACCATTCTGTAATTGCGAGAGAGAATTCTTTGCAAACACGCCGGCACTTGCAGCCCGCATTTCAAGCTGGAAATGAGCTCTAAAGATATCTACCCTGCAACTTAAATATGTGGGGCCACTTTGGAGATTTCATTAAAATCTTCAGAATAATTTGCAGCTTAGTTCCCCCTCTCTAGTCAGAGCCAGTTAAGGAAAGAATGATGGGCTCAAATCCCAAATCTCTCCTGTTAGGATACTAGCAATGCACTCCATGTGCCCATTTTGCAGAAGTGCCTCATCCCCGAAGCCCAGTGTGAACATGCTCTCCGTTTACTTGTTCAGCATCCTTGGACAAGCATCTAGTTGGTCAGCCATCACTCTGCCCTGGACAGCAACTTCTCAGGCTGTTGTTCCATCTTGCTTAGAGAAGAAGGGCTGCTACTTCCATCTCTGCACATGGGAGCCAAGATCCCACCTCCACCTGTACTGTGTCACGTCTCTGAAAGCCAAGCAGGGAGTTCTTATCATCTAAACTGTGTTATGTTCCCTCTTGGCACTCTCTTTTTCCCTCCCTATCAATTTGTGGGGTTATTTGTTTAATATCTGTCTTGCTTCTAGAGTTTAAGAACCATGAAGACCAAAACTATCTCTGTTCCTACTATAAATACAAGCCTAGCATGGTTTTTGCCACACAGCAGGTGCTCAGTAATTACTTGCTGAATAAATTAATTTCAGGTGTACGTTTTTCAACCGGGCCAGAGTCAGAAATCAAACTGGAGGCCGGGCACTGTTGCTCACACCTGTAATCCTAACACTTTGGGAGGCCAAAGCGGGCAGGTAGCTTGAGCTCAGGAGTTTGAGACCAGCCTGGGAAACATGGTGAAACCCCATCTCTACAAATTAAAAAAATTGGCTGGGTGTGGTGGCACTCATGCATGTAGTCCCAGCTACTCAGGAAGCTGAAGAAGGAGGACTGTTGGAGCCTGGGAGGTTGAGGCTGCAGTGAGCCAAGATCATGCCACTGTACTTCAGCCTGGGCAATAGAGTGAGACTCTGCCTCAAAAAAAAAAAAAAAACAAAAAAAAACCAAAAAATCTGCCAGGCATGGTGGCTCATGCCTGTAATCCCAGCACTTTGGGAGGCCAAGGCAGGTGGATCACTTGAGGTCAGGAGTTTGATACCAGCCTGGGCAACATGGTGAAACCCTGTCTCTACTTAAAAAAATACAAAAATTAGCTGGGCGTGGTGGTGGGCGCCTGTAGTCCCAGCTACTTGGGAGGCTGAGGCAGGAGAATCGCTTGAATCCAGGAGGTGGAGGCTGCAGTGAGCTGAGATTGCGCCATTGCACTCCAGCCTGGGCGACAGAGGAAGACTTCGTTTCATATATATATATACACACACACATATCAAGTTGGGTTTGCTGAGATGTCAAATCTAAACTATATGATTAAAAATATCAAAGTATTGATACACACTAATAAATATTATGAACCAAAAGTACACAAATGAAACAAATTATTAGAATTTAACTAGGAAGGTCAAAGCAGCAAGTGTAACCTATGACCAGTGTTTTTATGGCACTGCCATCAGGAAACTGTTTCTTCCTCTCAGAACTATCATATTTGCCAACAATTTGATATTCTGACATTCCAGGTAGCTGGGCCTTGGGAAGACAATGTACAGTGCAGCCTAGTGAGTGGTAAGTGGGACTCTCAGAACACGGAATAAATCTCTGACTGTGTAGGTAGGGTTTGAACTGTTAACCTAACTTGCAAACATCAGCTGCTTTCAGAATTGCCTGGTCTAATCTATCATAATTTTTTTCATGGCAGTTGCTTTTCCATGTCATCACTGCTTTCTGCATTGAGAAATTAACAACTAGGCATGTTTTCCTGCCCCACAGATGGATGGGCATTCATCAATATCCTTCTCAAATGTCTTCTGCTTGACAAGTTGGGTTTTACAGAAGTCAACTGCAAACCACTTAGTGACCTCACCCTCCACATACTCTACAAATGTCCCTGATCATAAAACCTGAACATCAGTGGTGCGGCCATTAAAAACAAAGCATCAAAAAACACTTGCATGCATACAAAACGGGAGGCTGCACTGTCAGAGCTCCCCACAGCCCAAGTGTGGTCCCTCCTCACACGGGGCTGCCACTGTACTGGGTTTAATACAGTGGGTCTGCGACACCATTAATTTTGCCTGTTCCTCTCCCCTCCCCCATCTGTGCTCTCTTTCATTTCCTCCTCATAAATATGAAGAACGTATTCCCAATCCTTGTTGAGCAAATGATTCATGCCAAAAGCCCAATATGCACTGACTCAGGGTATTTATATTGTCTCTGGTAGCCAGTATTTGCTAGTATACTGTAATTATTTTTGACAACCTTGCATTTAAGGTAGCCACAGATAACCAACTTAATATTCAAATGTTCATAAATCCTTCTGTTTAATATCCTCCCTACCTAATCTATGTACATTATTATTACAGGTAATGCAGAAAGTACAGGGCATGAAAAGTGCAATTAATCTCGATCCTTCCCCAGGAAGCAATGTCACTCCAAAGCCAGGTTTCTGTATTAACAGCATTACTGGGGGAAAGGAATTTAGGTTCCAAAGGAGTATCCCAAAACTCCTACATTGGGAGTCTCAAGTCAGCTAATTAAAAATCTGTCCAGTCTTGAGACCCCACATCCCTCCTTTACAGTTGTAAAAAATGATGCTCTGCAAAGTCTTGGTTTGGACTACAGGGCCAGCATAGACTGGCTGTAACAGATTAAAATATTCTGATTCCTCCTCCACTCCTGGGCTGGCAAGTGGGCCCCTGCCAACTGCTAGAACTCGATCATTTGGATCCCACTATTGGATCCATTCATTCTTTTTCCAAAAACAATATGCACCATGCACCTATCTCCCACACTGCTTCAAAAGCGAGGCAGAGGCTTTTCACACTGCCCTTGTCCTCTTCTTACATCCCTTCATCACGCCCAATAAATATCTTTTTAATGTTCAACACATGTTGACGAAGTCAATGGGTTTTCTTTAATACACTTACCCATGACACCCAATGCTAACAAGCCCCAGTGACTTCTCTTTGTCACATTCAGACCTGTCACTGTCCCCACTCCAAGGGATGCAGGGACTCTGCTAGCCTAGGTACCAACACCCCATAGTCTTTGGGGGAAAATGCAATGAAAACAAAATTAAAAAATGATCACAGAGATCATGGCTGTCCTCAAGCCATTTTTAACTGAAGCCTCTTCGGCCTCTACTCATTTTTAACTGAAGCCTCTACTCAGCCTTCAGCCCACTCGTGGGTGCCTCAGGCTGCTCAGTGAGCTGGGGGACCTGCAGGGACTCATTATAAGATCTCAGTGCCCTTGTCCACTCTTTAGCCCTGCCACCCTCCTGGTATTTAAAATACACTCAAAATCCTGAATTGAAAAGATTTCCAGACTTTTGTGTCAAGATTTTCCCCGACTCCATTATAAACTCTGTACTTCACAATGAGCATATGTTGCTCTAGTAATTAGGGGGAAAAAAATAAAGCAATGACTTTTCTCCCAGTCCTGTATATGTTCAGAATAATTATCCTACCAAAGAATTAACCACAAACAACAGGAATGGGTGGCAGAAAAGAGTGCAAGCCAGAGAGCCACATGATGGTTGATATTCAGAAAACACCAAGGGGACACGCAAGGACCCTGTGATGGGACCCTGGGCCTGCGGGGCCAGGTGGCAGAGAGGAGGACTAATGCTTTCCCCCTTTCATGCTGTTGAATAAGGATGTTTGTTGTCTGGGCTCAGTTTTTTTTTTAACTGCAAATAAATATTACTTTTATAATTTATACAAATAAATCAATAAAAATATTCCCCAAAATAAAAATTTACATGACAAAGAGACAATAACATATGGCCAAAAATAAAATGTTAGCCCTGAAAATGAAAATCCCAACTGCTCCCTGTTTGGGGCTGGGGAAGAGAAGTAACCTTGAACAAGCATGTTCCCTTTTGGATCTCGGTTTCTTCAATGGAAAGGAACTTCCACTT
The DNA here is from genome assembly GCF_028878055.3 of Symphalangus syndactylus. NCBI lineage: Eukaryota > Metazoa > Chordata > Mammalia > Primates > Hylobatidae > Symphalangus > Symphalangus syndactylus. The sequence continues at coordinate 18,432,645 of NC_072425.2, forward strand.
GTAGAGATTATCTGGGGACAGAATGAGGTACCTAGGGCAGGCCTTGTATAGAGCAGATACTCACCAAAGCTATTTCCTTTTTTTCTAAGCCATCTATTAAAATATCTTATTAGATGTTTAAAAAAAAAAAAACCTTAGTAGGTGTCTTTAAAGTTTCCTAATTTACAGGTGCAAGTATTTTTTTTTTTTTTTAAAGCATAGTCAGAGAAATCTACATGAGTCGATACCTACAAAAATAACGAAATGTGATATGTCACACAGAGACTCAAAGAGTGAGGAAACGTCACTGTGGAAGCAAGGGCATGGAGTGGGGTCACAGGCGCCCTCCCTGAGCCATGCTGCCTTTGCTGGCCGGCATTAAATCCCGCTCCACTGGAGAACTCTCACTGCCGCACTATCCTGTGATTTGTTGCTTGGAGGAAAGGTAGGCAAATGAGAGCTGGGAGAGAAATTTCCTGGTTTCCTTTTGAGAACACAATTTAATGGAATTCACGGTACACTTGGGTACGTGGTTAATAACACTGTTAATAAATGAAACACAGTGCTGGCTGCTGATTCTACCCAGTTCACTAAAACCACAGATAAATTAATATGGCAATGAAAATAAACCACAACAACAACAAAATGAGGAAATTCCAAACAGGAATGTAAATTACTTGTGCTCACTCAGCAGATGGAAACTACGACTAGACTTACATTTTCTTTGGAAAATGATCTTGTGAAACACAGGTATCTGGTAACCTTGGATTTAAATAAGCCGTCTTTCCAGAGGTCAGCATCCACACCATCTGCTGTCTGTGCAACCTACACCGGAGAGACAGAGAAAAGGATCGCAGGTAAGGCAGGAAGGAACTGAAGGTGCACGTGGGCCACTTCTTCCATGCCTGTTCCAATTAACACCAGCCTGGGATCTCCCGGCATCTCATTAGCTCATTTCACTAGGCACTGGGATGAGATTTTCCAAAAGGGGAAAAGGGAGAGTGTGAAAAATACAACCTCTAAAAATACTGTCCCTGGGGAAGCCATTGATTAAAGACACCCTGACAAAAATGGTTCTAATGAGAAAAGAGCAACTTTTGTCGTAATGGATCAAGAAGGGATTGTGTAAGTCCGCACATTAAGCGGCTATTACCACTTACTCGGGGGGGATGGTGCAGGGTGAAGAAAGGAGTCCAGTGGGTGTGATGAGCCACCTGAGGGGGCGCTGCCTGCAGCGAGGGTGACACAGCCTCCTGCTCTAGGGCCCCAGGCTAGCTGGGTGCTTCAGTCAACGGGATTCTACTGGAGGCTGGGGCAGGAAGGGAGGACAGAAACATTTCACTCCACCCTGCGTCCTCTTGGTACAAGCCCTGAGAGTGGGGTTCAAGGTGAGAAACTGGATCAGGATAGAAAAACAAAAGAAGACTCACTTGGTTCCTTGTTTCTAGTCTCACTAAGAAGCCATTTTCTCACCTGCAGCTGTAGAAATTCTCTACTAGGAAGCGTCTGAGAATGACGCCAGCCAGGCTTGATCTCAGTATCAAAGCCCCTGTGACCTAGACTGGGGCTGGGCTGGGGGATATTTGCATGAAAGACCAGGCTTTGTGGGAGAGAGTGCAAAGGAGATGGGAAGAGGAGGAGGAGACGGCTAAAAGAGGGTGGTGCTTTCCTCCTATTTCTTTCCAGACTGCTCTGTGAATCACTGGTCAGGTATTGGTCTGTTTTCTGACTCAGCCTCCCTCTGAGAGTATGAATCAACCTTGCACACCTTCCTTTAAGCACCGCGAAAGGGGGACATCCAGGAAGACTGAGGAATAGCGCCCGTTTTGGGATAAACTCTGCAGGAGGTCTCTGAGCAGTTCACTTTATGACTCCTTCTGGGTTGTCCTTTTGAGCTTTAGACTTTGGGATCCAGTCCTTGACCTGACAAGCTCTTGCCCATCCTGACAAACTGCTGGAAGTGCCTCCATTCTTCACACAAAACTGCCCTGATTCAGCCCCATCCCACACACTGACTGCAGGCTCTGCACAGAGCATGGTGGGCCCCACAGCACATGGATGGCCTCTGCCTGTCACACGCTCAGGGAGGAGGCGGGAGCCAGGACCCCAGCCCAGTGGGCTCAGGCTCCCCAGGACATTCCTGGAGCCCACCACAGTCACACTCTCTGAGGCTGCCTCAGAAAAACCAAAGGGCCAGGAGGCAAAAGAAAAAATCCTTGTTTTTCAAACCAAACAATTGTAAATTAGCAAATATAACAACAGGAAAAGAAAAGCCCTTATGATAAAGATGCAAATATATTTGACCTGAAAGCTGAAGGAGGAATGGTATGGGGATAATTTTAGGAACTGTTTGCTCCAAGTATGTCACCCCCACAGATAGAAACAGGATGGAATGGGGGTCAGGCCTTGTCAGCATTTTTCCCCATAATGGTCACACATAGAGTTCCTAGGGAAATATGAGATTTAAGACAGTGGTCTCAGCTCCTCCACACCAAGGACCCCCTATGCTTGTTTTCTCCCATGGATTACATGGTTTGAAAGATTTTTGTCTCCCAATGCAATTTTACTGTATTTCCTCAATTCTAGGATGCAGTAATTTGGGGAACACCCCTTCACACAAAAAAGGCATAGTACCATATCCAAACACATGCGTCTATTTTAAGATGCATCCCAATTTCAGAACCACTAAAATGTAAAAATGAAAGATGCTCTACACAAAGGGAATAAGGGAACCTACATGGTCTCTCTATAATAAATGCATAATTTCTGAAAAACTTTCAAAAACAGAAACTGTCTGCAGGACACTCCAAGGCTGTGGAACCACAGGCTGCCTTGGAAGACAGGGAGCTGTGTCTTTAACCTTCCAAGAGACAAGGGCGTCTAGAAGGGCTTGTTTGGATATCTGGAAGTGCCGCAGAGGGGTGCTGTGCATTCTAACCCGAGGCTAGAAAGGTCTCCAGGGCTTGCCAGTGATGGTTCTCTCCACCCACCACACTGTGAGAGCTGTCCTTTTTCAGAGTGAGAAATGAAAACGTAATGGGGGAAGCCGGCAATGTGGGCCCCTCTGTTTGAGCCCACGCTTCACTGTTTGGGCAGTTAGAGCCCCCCAGTCTTTGTCTGCGAAGCATTAAAAAAGGATAACCAAAGGCCCAGCTTTGACCTGGCCCCAAACTCATTTGCAATGAGGTGGAAGTGTGTAAAGGCATCGTGAGGGGCCCAGGGAGCTGAGGTGGGAAGAAAGAGAGAGAGAGACAGAGAGAGAGAGAAAGAGAGAGAGAGACTCCCCTAACCTCCAAGGAAGGCGGTGCTAGGCAGAGAAGGGCTCTGGAATGGTCCCAGAGGGCTGGATGGTTCAGGGACCCACAGGACCAGGTACTGGGTGAGGAGTGAGATGTGGGTTCCTGGCTCCTTGAGAGCACTGGGAAGGCAGACCTGGTGGAACAAGGGGTGCATTTCTGGCCTGTCTTTCCTATAGCAACAAGATGTACCCAGAGGTGTCTTCCCAACCCAGTCACATAAAGGTGCCTAATAACCTAAATTCTTCCCAGCCCAAGTCAGGAGAGCTAACGATCTGCAAGATAAATGATCTATCTATGCGGCTGAAGTCACAGTGCCAAGAGGAACCTGCACACCTGACTCAAGGCAGGGTCTACCTGATGGTGCCCACGCCCACCTGGTGGCACTGCAGAAGCTTACAAGCTCAGCAGTCAGCCTCAGGTCCCAGCATTAGGAAGCTGGGGGGAGGTGGCGTGTGGGGTGGAGGACCAAAGGCTTTGCGTGCAGCACGAGCAGCATGGAATTCAGAGGCAGATTTGAATTTCAGGCCCAATAGCTTAAACCAGTCCTGTCCTCCTCTGCAAAGTGGACATGCTGCCTTTCCCTGCAGGCATCACTGCCATGGGCAGATGAGACCACGAGCATGCAAAGTGCCCGCCTTAGTGCATGAGCACTCCAAAGACAGCGCGAATGTTTCTAAACCAAAAAAGGGGACATCTGCTCTGACAGCGAACCAAGTCTGGAAAGTGATGTCAGGCTACATCGGGATTCAAAAAGTCCTCAGTTGTCCCGGGGCTCTGTGCCAATCTCTGGGAACAAATCTGGTCTTTCCAAACACAAATGATATACTTGTACGAGGAACATCTGCCCTCACGCTGCTATCCCACCCTGGACTATAAGCTTCACAAGGACAACGGCAGTGCCTGTTCTGCTTGCCATTTTATCCCTTGTGCCAAGCACAATGCCTGACACGGATGGGCTCCATCAAACCTTGTTGAAAGAATAAATAAACGAATCGACTCTGCAATCAGGGCAGTGTGAAAAGCCACATACCCTGTCAGCTACCCAAGTAAGGTAATGGGAAGTTTTTCAAATGAAATTTCCAGGATTTAATCCATTGAGCTGAGTGAATCCACTTCAAAATCACCACTCTGAGGCACATACCCATTTCAGCACTGAAGCCACCTACTCTTTTGGTTCTCTTGTGTGTTTGCTGCCTTGTTCTCAAGACAGTTCGATATGTCTGCTGACTGCAGAACCTTCAGAGTCTGTTACAGGGCCTCGCATACACATGTGCACACGTGCACGCACGCACATGCTCTTGCACACTCACACTCACACATTCTCACAACCTCTCTCCTAGCATTTCTTCCCCGGGAGTAGGAGCCGTCTCTGAGGAGGAGCAGGAGGGTCCTAGGGCCAGGCAGCGGCGGAATGTACACATGGTTTATCTCTCTTCCTGCCAGGATTCTTCTAAAACAACAATCAAATGGACAGTGCAGAAGCCTCCACAATGAAGAGCGAGAGGGGAGAGGCAGCACAAAGGCCTGGCACTGCGGAAGGCAGAAGGCAAGAGATTTAGCAAGTGCGGGGGGTGGGAGTTGTGACCTAAGGGGCCCATGGGAGCTGATACTGAGCAGAGCCCCAGGATCCAGAATCACCAGACACCACTGGGGTGGGGGCGGGGGAGCAAGTACAAGTTTAGGGCTGAATCGGGTGGACTGAAACAAGGTTCATAAACAAAGTGGTTAGACTCCCAGGTGCCCACCCCAGTTTCAGGTGTATCTTCTGCAGGAAGGAACCCAGCACGGCTCAGGACTCCACAACCCCGGCAGGTGGGGAAGGAGGTTGGAGGTCAGGAGGAGGTGGGGGAGGAGGTGCAACTTCAGAGTGCAAATGAGGGTAATTGAGTAACCAAGCGTACACACTGAATGGCAATGGCAGGCCCCTCCCTGCCACCCGCGCTTACGCTCCTTCTTGCTTCCAGCCGCCTCCCCTGAACATTGGACACTGAGAGCTTTGTCTCTGCAGAGCGCCAGGGTGGACCAGCCCACGATCCCTGAGCCAGCTCCCTGCTCGTCGTCCCACTGTGTAGCACACCAGCCAGCAGGCCCCCAACCCACAGGGCTCCAGCCCATGAGCTGGTGCCTCCATCTTAAATCCCAACCCACAACAAAGGGTCACCAGGCACTGGGGACAGGCTCAGACATGACAGAAGGGCCAAAATAGAAAAAAGTGAACTTGAAGGTAGCACAGAGAATAGGGGAAACAGTGCCGGCTCAGGACAGAGAACCCAGTCTGTAATTAAATCCTCAGAGGGACGAGTGAATAGACTGCAAATACCAAACAAGAACGGAGTATTATGAAAACCTTTTTAAAAAGGAACAATTTGAGGACAACGTAAAGAGATTAGAAACTGTAAACACTGCAAGAGAAAGCTGAGGAAATCTTCCAGAAGGTAAAGTACAGAGATGAAGAGATCAATTATAGGAATGAAAACTGAAGGGTCAAGACAACATCCAGCTAACAAAACGTTCCAGAAAGAACTTTTAAAATAAAAACCGGAGAAGAGGGGGAGCCTCTGTGTTAAAGAGGTCCTGAGTGTTTCTACAAAGTGGATGAAATAGACCCACCCCAAGACGAAAGAACCGAGAGTCCCACCACACTGGGGATAAAGAAACACCTTAAATACTTGCAGAGAAAAATAATGGGTCACATACAAAGGGACGGGAATCATTTTGCATCAGACTTCCCAACTGCAACACTGGAAACTAAAAGACAAGGTAACAATGTCTTCAAAATTCTGAGGAACTCTGGAATTCCACACCTAAGCCCACTATCGATTAAGTGTGAGGGTAGAATAAAGACCTTTGTCGATGTGCAAGGACTTAAAAAGTTTATCTCCCAGGGGCCCTTTCTGAGGAAGCTACTGGAGGATGCATCAGCGGAACCGAGCATTAAATCAATAAAGGGGAAACCATAAACTCCAGGAAACAGAACCCACACAGCACAGCAGCCAGGCGACAGCAGCACGCCCAGGCCCAGACAGGGAAAGGAAGAGACGTCAGGGCAGCAACCTCTGGGGAGGAGGGGATGTGGAGGGGAGAGCATTAGAACTGTACTTTCTCGTTCGAAAGAAATAGGGATGGGCATGTGACAACTGCCTTAGAGCATTTAGAACAATGAAAACAATGCACCTAAGGCTATTTGACAAAAAAAAAAAAAAAAAAAAGGAATCAATTTAAAAATTAAAAGACATTTTAAGAACGTACTGTGAAAATCAATAGGCACCTGGACAACTCCTCAAATGAATGAAACAAGTTTGATTAATTCCAAGAAAAAATAAAAGGTTGTATGAGAAAGAACACATACTCCTAATATGTTACTTGATTCAGTGGTACCCAATGTCTGCATTGTAATCTATGTGAACACTGAACATTAATCCACCAGAAATTGTGATACTGCCTAATGGGAGGAGATTCTAAGAGAAGAAAATAATCAAGAAATAAGCAATATAATAAAATTATTTAGAAACATGGAGATAAAGTACCAGAGGGAAAAAAAATCTTAAAAAGTGGAAAGTAAATGCCTCTGGGAAATAAAAAGGTGAAGGTGGGGAGACAGGGCAGGGGCTGCTATATTTTCTTATGAGCACTCTGATTTTTTAAACTGTGCATGCAGGTATCACTTTGTTAAAGTAAAAGCAAATTTTAACTTTGAAAGAGAGCTGGGGAAATATCTCATGGAAGATAGTATGATAATTCGTTATTTCTTTTAGGTAAGCTGTCGCTATTGCTGCCATCAGGGATATGACTAGCAATGCAACACAATCTCACTCCTAGTTAGCTTGTTAGTGTGTTCCCAAGTGGGTGACAATGTCCAAAGCTGCAAGTCCAGCTGATTCCAGCCTTCCCCACTGCTACAGTCCACCAAAACTGAACATGCAGATGGCTGGGGGCGGAGCTGCAGCACCCAGGGAGTCCCCGCGATGGTGGCTGCCAGTGCCGCAGAATCGACACAGGGCTCTACAAACCCTTTGGGACCTGGCCCCCACCCCTGTCTCACATAGCCCAGGTCTCTGATTGCTTTCTCTAGCTTGAGTTCAGAGGTCACATTCTGGGCCACTGTGCAGCAGTCACAGAGGATCATGTGTGTTCAGGAAGCCCTGAACAGCCCACTGGACAGTGAGACTGGCTACCTGCGGCTGGTTTGTAAGGCATGCTCACTGTAAAGCGACCGCTGAGGTTAAATGTAAGCAGCCTCCCTGGTTTAAGGGACTCCCTTAATCCCTGAAAGATTTGGGGGCCGGAGGCCTGGGAGGCAGCTACTGTGAAGACCCTAGGGTAGAAATAAAGTTGTCATATTAAAGGGACAGAAAGTGGGGCTCTGTAACTGGAGCCTGGTAAGATGGGATGAGCGTTATTGACATGTTAATTGGGGCTCAGTTTATAAAGGCAAGAGTGGGAGATGATAAATTTCTAATGATTAGAGAACATCCTCACAATAGAAGATTCAACAGCCATTTGAAACAACTTTGTACACATACACACACTAACACGGAAAGTTCAGGAGATAGAGTAAGTTACAACATGGTTTATAAAGCACAATCCTTTATTTTGTTTTCAAAACAATTATCTGTATAGAAAAGGATCTAGGCAAATATAAAGCAAAACATTAACCACCGTTTGGCTCTGCACAGTTGAGATTATGAGTATTTTTAATGTTCTTTTTTTCCCCCTGTATTTCTGCTTTTTTGGTAATGAGCATATATAGCTTTTATAAGAAAAATAATTGTAAATACTTCATTTGATGGGGTAAAAAATAAAAATCCGCTGGATTTAAACTTGAGAAGCACTTTGTAAATCAGCTATCCAACTAAGCCACCTAAAGAGAAGCCGCGCAGTCAATCATTTCAACCGTCAGAGGTTTTTCAGCGTTGGAATTGAGTGCTCCTTGCCAAAGAGAAACCCTCAAAAGACAAGCTAACCACCAATTTCATCAATCTGTTTACACCCCGGTGTTTCAAGAGAGCCCACCCGCAATTCAAAGGTGTATTCAGCAGACAGAAAGCAATGAAAGGGGCCAGGAAATCCTGCAGACATTCCAAAGGAAATATCTGGCTGACACGATGAACAAGAATGAAGTTCAAAGGCCTCTGGGTATGTTAGATCATCAGCAGTGGAAACATACACACTTGGCCCAGGCCAGACAGCGGCCAACTGTGAGCCACTTAAACTCAATAAGAGCAGTGTGGGCACAGCACAGGCAAGAAGCCTATCTAACCATCCGTGGACTCCCTAACAGGTGGTGTGCTCAAGATGCATTCTACAAATATAAAGTGAAAGGAAGAGGCATTTGACTAATCCAGTGAAGAGCGCAGGAACTCTCAGTTGTTTTTTGGTTCTGATTTTATTTGCATCATTTTCTTATACCTTCAGCTGAAATGTCTCTTTTTTTTAGCAAAGGAAATGAAAAACATAAACCTGTTCCCTGAGACAAATGCATCTACCTCAGTCTCCAGGTGGTCCTCTCCACTCACGGGGCACAGGGACACAGAGGACCACCCAGCCCTATTGGCCTTGTGCCCCTCTGGGCCTCCTGATACTGTACCCACTTTCCACTCTAGTTCTCCTTCCTCAGACAGGTCTTTCCTAACTGTGCCCGGCCATTTCCTGCCTCTCTGCCTTTGCTCGTGTTTCACCCTCTCGCATCTGTCTTGTTGAGATGATCTCATTATTTAGGGCCTGGCTGAAAGAATCCCCCACTCTACAGCCTCAGTGATGATCCCAGCAGGCAAGAACTTGGATTTCTGGAGTTGGGTAGATGTGAGTTCAAGTCCCAGCTCTGCCACTTACATACTAGGGTTTTCCAAAGTCACTCTTTTACTTTCTGAGCCTCACCTAAAAATGACAATAGAAATAATACCTACCTCATAGGATTATTTGTAAGGATTAAATGAGAGAAAGCACAAAAAGCACTTAACCACAATGAGATACCACTTCAGAACCACTATGGTAGCTACAATTAAAAGGACAGGCAATCCAAATGTTGGCAAGGATGTGAACGAATGCGAGCCCTCTGCACTTCTGGTGGGATTGTAACAGGGTGCAGCCACTTTGGAAAACAGTCTGGAAGTTCCTCAAAATGTTAGACATAGAGTTAGCATATGACCCAGCAATTCTACTCCTAGGTATATACCCAAGAGAAATGAGAACAAGTGTCTACATACAAACTTGCATGTGAATGTCCATGACAGCATGTTTTCTAAATTATCAAATGAGGAACTAATCCAAACGTTCATCAACTGATAGAAATGTGGCATAGCCATACAATGAAATAGTATTCGGTCATAAAAGGAATGATATACTGATACATAATGCAACTTAGAGGAACCCTGAAAACAGTTTGCTAAATAAAATAAGATAGACGCAAAAGACCACATATTACATTATTTTGTTTACATGAAAAGTCTAGAAATGGAAAATCCCTAGAGAGAGAAAATGGATTGGTGCTGCCAGGGGCTGGGGGCAGGAAGAGTTGATGGAGAGAATGGCTAATGAGTGGAGGGTTCTTTAGCAGGTCATGACAATGTTCAAAATTAGGCGGCAGTGATAGTTGTGCAACTCTGTGGCTATACTAAAAACCAATGGATTGTACACTCTTAAAAAGTGAACTTTATGGTATATGAATTATATCTCAATAAAGCTGTTAGTATTTCTAGAAGTACTTAGCATAAGGCCTGGCACATGGTGACACTAAAAAAATGTTACCTACTTACTATTATCTCTGGTCCTTAAAGTAAAGATCTTATCTTATTCATGGAATATTTTTCTGAGTATCTAGCCCCATGCCTTGTTTACAGTACACAATCAGATATTTGCCAAATGGCTGATTGAACCATTGAACCATGAAAAGAATGCACGGTAGGAAAAATACACAAAGACTGAAGCCTGGTGCATCTAGGACTACACAAGATAGCCCTTTCCTCATTCTACCTTTGGCACAGGTGCCTTGGCCATACCAGGCACAGAGTGGACGGCTTCCTGAGGCTGGGCAGGGAGGCAGAAAGCAGGTACCGATTCCCAGCAAAAGCCCCCGAAGAGGTGAAGGGATTAGGAGCCCTGGCTCTGCACCTCCTGATGGCCGAAGGGAGACAGGCAGGGAAGACAGTTCCGTGGGGGGCCCACGAGACAGGAAATGGGAGATACATGTGGGCAGGGCACCTGGCTGCGTCGGAGCAGGTACATCCTCCCTGTTCCAAGTCATCAGGAAGAAGGCTCTGGGCCAGAAGTGCTCCCGTTTCTGTCGCACCCAAACGGCCAAGCTATGACACAGCCCTGGACCTCCACAAGCCTGCAGAGAGCAGCATCAGCAGCCTAGAGGTTGCCTTGCGGCTGGTTGGCACCCAGGGGAAGGCCAGCTCCTCTCAGCCACAGGATACCTGGTCTACCACGGCACTGCCAGTGACACATCAGTGGCTGAAGTAGGGACTAGTCAATCAATAGTACCCAGACACCTGATCGTGGTCACTACAGAGGAAAAACTAAGTTGAGCCCTACCTCAATTTGTCAAAAACAAATTCTTGATGGATTAAAGATGAAATGTGAAAAGCAAAACTTCCAAACTTTTAGAAAAAAATGTGGAGCATATTCATGTTTAAATAGAGATAATTATTATTATTATTATTTATTTATTTATTTTTTGAGATGGAGTCTCGCTCTGTCGCCCAGGCTGGAGTGCAGTGGCGCAACCTCGGCTCACTGCAAGCTCTGCCTCCCGGGTTCATGCCATTCTCCTGCCTCAGCCTCCCCGAGTAGCTGGGACTACAGGCGCCTGCCACCACGCCCAGCTAAATTTTTTGTATTTTTAGTAGAGACGGGGTTTCACCATGGTCTCGATCTCCTGACCTCGTGATCCGCCCGCCTCGGCCTCCCAAAGTGCTGGGATTACAAGCGTGAGCCACCGCGCCCGGCCAATAGAGAGAATTATTAAAGAAATAGATGGACATGTACAAAACCATCTATAAAAGAATAGGCTGATGTATCTTACTACCCTAAAATTGAAAACTTGGATACTTTGTAGTATCCCTAGGGATCCCAAAGGGATCCTTTGTAAGACACAAGACACAAAGTAAAAAGATAAGCCTTAGGCTGGGAGCAGTGCACAATGACAATGGATTAACATCCAAAATAAGGAAATAAAAAACCCCTCCAGGCCGGGTGCGGTGGCTCACGCCTGTAATCCCAGTACTTTGGGAGGTCGAGGCGGGTGGATCACTTGAGGTCAGGAGTTCAAGACCAGCCTGGCCAACTGGGTGAAACCCAGTCTTTACTAAAAATGCAAAAATTAGCTGGGCATAGTGGTGGGTGCCTGCAATCCCAGCTACTTGGGAGGCTGAGGCAGGAGAATCACTTGAACCCAGAGGCGGAGGCTGCAGTGAGCCGAGATGGTGCCATTGCACTCCAGCCTAGGCGACAGAACAAGACTCTGTCTGGGGAAAAAAAAAAAGAGCCTCTCCCAAGCAGTAAGAAAAAGACATCACCCACAAGCAAAATGGCAGTGCTAGACCATTCACAGCAAATCACTGACTGAACTGCAAATGTCCAACAAAATGAGTGGAGTACAAACCTGAACCTGCATGCCACTTCAGAGGGCACATGTCTATATACAGAAAGGCGAAAATGACCGGCAGTTCTATTCCTAACTTGTTCCCTAGAGAAATCCTTAGCATAAAGACAAAAGGATATTATTTACAACATTGTTTACAGTATTGCATTATTGAAAATGACCCAAATCCTCACCAACAGAAGAATGAATAACTAAGTTATAGTATATTCATGGAATATAAATCTATACCCCTTGAAAATACATGAACTAGAGCTATCAGCAAGGAAAAATATCTCAAGAACAATGCTAAGAAAAAAAAAAAAACATTGGCCGGGCACGGTGGCTCACACCTGTAATCCCAGCACTTTGGGAGGCCCAGGCGGGTGGATCACCTGAGATCAGGAGTTCGAGACTAGCCTGACCAACATGAAGAAACCCTGTCTCTACTAAAAATACAAAATTAGCTGGGTGTGGTGGCACATGCCTATGATCCCAGCTACTCGGGAGGCTGAGGCAGAAGAATCACTTGAACCTGGAAGGTGGAGGTTGCAGTGAGCTGAGATTGCGCCACTGCACTCTAGCCTGGGCAACAAGAGTGAAAATCTGCCAAAAAACAAAAAACAAACAAAAAAAACACCATGTTGAAAAATACATATAAGTGTGATGTATATCCCATGTAGAATATCACCTATATAAAGTGTGAAAACATGGAAAGATACCTAGGAATGAAAAACACCAAACTCAGAGCAGTAGAGACTGAAAGGAGGGAGGCATGGGCCTGGGGGTGGCACGGGCATCAATAATGTTTTCTTTCTTTTATTAAAAAAGAAATCTGACAGAAATTTGGTGAAACATCAAGACTTGGAAGAGCTGCATGGTGGATACGTAGACATTTGCTACATTATTCTCTATACTTTTCTATATATTTGGAATATTTTGTAACATAACTTTTTAATTTTAAAAATCAGATAATAGGCCTGAAGAAGAAACTTTTTATTTCAAATCTCACAAATGTGCATAAGGAATGGAGTTGCTACAGACAATACAGGACACCCAGTGAAATTTAAATTTCTGACAAACAACAAATACTTTTTTTAATTAAAAATTTTTTCAAAATGTTCAGCCCGTATTTTTATTTGCTAAATCCAACAACGTTAACAAGGAAGCATGCACTAAAAGCTTTGTTTAGTGAAAAACTGAAGGTAAAAGAACTACAGGCTGAGCAGCAGAAGGCTCCTGTGGCCCTCACTCAACCACGGAGCATCACATACCCGTTAACAAGAGTATGGAAGGTCTACAAACGCGAGTCTAGAAAGATCTACCTGACACGTGTACATCTTTCATAAAAATAAAGCATGGGCTGATGGCATGATCTAATTTATATTAAAAACACAAATTACAACGATGTATTTCTGTAAGTCATTTACATATAAATGCAGAGAAAAAAGTCAGGAAGAAAAATGAGCAAACTGGTGTGGTTGAAAGGTACTTAAGCCTTGGCTGTTATTATTTAATTTTTTTAGATAAAAGATATTCTTCTATTCCTTATTTAATTAAAAATAAATACTTTTTTGGTAAAAAGAAAAACATAAGTCTAGAAAGATACTTGCAAACTGTCAACGAGATGTATTGGCATTAGAGGAAAAAAGAAAGGTAATATTTTCACTCTTTGGTTGATAGAATTCTATATGATTTAGATTTTCTGAGATGAGCTTTGATAATTTTTTAAATGTCATGCGATATTTTTAAAAAAAATTTAAAGACAAGTTTCTCCAACCCTCTCTCTACCACGGTATCCAAGGAGTTCAAGGTGATTGCATTATGGAGGGTGCATCTGCTGAGCAGAGAAGGAAGAAAAAGCAAAGCAGGGCAGGCTCCAAAGCCCCTTCCTGGCTGGAATCTGGGATAACAATGTTTGCTCCACATCACCCAATACCAGCCCTGCAGGTCAGCAGCATAGAGTTTAAAACATGGGCCTTGATACTAGACAGATGTGATTCAAATCCTGGATTCACCAACCAGTAGTGGCTGTGTGGCCTTGGCTGTGTTACTTAACCTCTCTGGGCCTCGGCTTTTGTCTCTATAAATGGAAACAATAGGTCCTAGCTCATACAGTTGTAGTTACAGCACCAAAGAAAGTGCTTTGGTCAGTACACAGTAATCACTTAATGCTAAGTATCGGTGTTGCATCGGAAACCACTGCTTCCCTTCCACACCTAGATATGCAGGCGGGCCTGGCATCAAATAGAGCCCTCCCCAGCATGTGCCATCATCACTAAGCTGCAATTCATCTCTTCAGGCCACAAGTCTTTCCTTTTCTTTCAGCAAACATTCACTAGGCATTTATGATATGTCAGGCACTCCCTCCCCTCCCTCCGAGGATGGCTCCCAGGTGAGCTGAATCAGGAGTGAGGGCGCAGGGAAGACAGCCACACAGAGGCAGGGGACCTGGGTTTGACCTCCGCTCAGCCACACCCTTGAGCTCTCAGAGGCTTTGCTTTCTTACTTGTAAAACAAGACTGTAATAGTAACTTGGCAGGGTTATTGTGTGAAATAAATACCGTGTGTGGAAGCAACTAGTGCACGGGCAGACACAGTATGGATATTTGGTGTCACCAGAAGTGTAAGACAGAATCACCTCAGTTTTCTAAGGGAGCACCAAGTGCTGAGAGCTCTCAAAAGCAAGCATAAGGCAGAAGAAGGAGAAGGGGCAGGCTGCTGGGAGGATAAACAGAACCAAAGGCATCTTCAGGTGGGATGTATTATAAAGTGCTAGCAGGCAGAAATGAAGCAGGGGCAGAGGGGCAGGCACACCCCTAGAAGAAAGGACGGAAAAGGCCAGGGTGTGGGTCCTCCCTGGCACATGTGGGAAGAGTGGGGTTGGCTGGACCTCTGGCCACGCAGGTGAGAGAGAGAGAGCCGACCATACGACCACAGAGATTTGGTGGGAGGAGCTGGAACCTGGGAGGCTGCAGGGCAGGTGCTGTCTTAGGACCTGCCCCATCCTAGGAAGCAAGAGGGGGAGCATGGCTGGAAAGCCCTGGGCAGGGAGGAGAAATTCTTAGAGTGGCGCTTACAGGAGAAACCTGGAGTCGAAATGGGAGGCACCAGAGACTGCTTAGAAGAAACTACCCGTGTCAAGAATTGTGAGGACCTCATCCAGGTGGTAGCAGAGACAGAAGAGGAGGATGAAAAGATGAAGAAATGCCTGATGGGGTGCTGGCAGGTAGGGCTAGCAGAGAAGCCTTGGAAGGGTTCTGGCCTCTGTCTCGTGGGAACATTCAGAAGAAGGGTGGTTGTAGGTTGGGTCTTCTATCGGGAGTGGTAAGGAAACAGAAGAGGAGTTCGGTTTGGGAATATTCAGGTTGAGGTGTCAGCCAGTCATGATTCGTGGGCTTGTCCAGCAGGCTGGTGGAAATAGAGGCCCGGTGCTACAGAGAGCACAGGCTGGCTGCGTGGAGTCAGAAGCTCGGCGCCTGGCAGGGCCGGACGCCAAGTGAGAGAAGAGTGCTCAGTGCAAGAGGCTGGGTGGGAACTGGGCAGGGTGCACAGTGAGGGAGAGGCTACTACAAGAATGGGGCTCAGAGAGGAACAAAGCTGAATGCAGCTGAAATCAAATGGGAGGAATGCAGCATTTCAGGAAAGAAGGACTACAGAAGAATATCCGATGATCTAAGAAAATACTGCAAAAATACAATAAGAAAATATGATGCAATAATAAGCAGGTTATAAAATTTATATAAATAGAATCTCATTACTGCTAAAACACGCACACACACAGACTAAAGGACCGTTAAAGTGTGGACAATGGTTTTCCCGAGTTGTAGGATGACAGGTCGCTTTTATTTTCTTCCTTGTGCTTTTTAACATCTTCTACGTAGTCCATAATGAACATGTACTAGTTCTGCATTCAGAAAACGAATATATTAAGGAAGGAGGAAATTGGTCAACAGTAACCAAAGTTGAGATGTGGTCGAGAAGAATACGGATTAGGAAAGAGCCACTGAGTTAGACAATTTAGGAATTGAGGGGTGAGTGGGGATAATGAAGGGGAGATGGCAAGCAGGGACGATTTTGGGGAGTAGGGCATACAAAGATGGTAGCTGGAGGGGCTTGTGAGATGAAGGGAGGGTGGTGGAGGCAGCATCTGCTAAGAACAGAGGGGTCAGAGGCATGTCTGTGGAAAGGAAGAAGGGGGAGAGATTGATAGCACAATGGGGGAGGGAGTTCCAAGCAAAAGCCAGGCAGGAAGATGTGGAAATGAGAACTCACCTACCGGGATTAATCTTGGGAAGGAAGAGGGCCACTGGAGGGTGCTCCAATCTCTGCTACCCCTGTTTTCATTTTAATCCTTCAGTCTGGGTCTGTAAATTCCATGCAGGCAAGTGCTACATCTGACCATTCACCACTGTTTGCAGTACCCAGTAGAGGCCCGTGGTGGGGGCTTAATAAATAATTGCTAATAAATAAAAGCTTCCCTCTTCCTCTGCTCCATCTCTAAAGTTTGATGAAATCTCCCTTTGGACCCAGGAAAGTGGGTTTATAAAATGAGCATGCCAGCTGATTTAGAGAAACAATAGAAAGGCATATTAATAAGCAACCGCACGGTCTGAAAGATTCTGGAGGCCGGGTGCGGTGGTTCATGCCTGTAATCCTAGCACTTTGGGAGGCCAAGGCAGGCGGATCATCTGAGGCCAGGAGTTCGAGACCAGCCTGGCCAACATAGTGAAACCCTGTCTCTACAAAAATACAAAAAATACAAAAATTATCTGGGCATGATGGTGGATGGCTGTAATCCCACCTACTCGGGAGGCTGAGACAGGAGAATCACTTGAACCTGGGAGATGAAGGTTGTAGTGAGCTAAGATTGCACCATTGCACTCCAGCCTGGGCAACAGAGTGAGACTCTGTCTCTCAAAAAAAAAACAAAAAAAAGACACTTTGGGAGGCCGAGGTGGGTGGATCACGAGGTCAGGAGATCGAGACCATTCTGGCTAACACGTTGAAACCCCATCTCTATTAAAAATAAAATAAAAAAAAAAATTAGCTGGATGTGGTGGCAGGCACCTGTAGTCCCAGCTACTCAGGAGGCTGAGGCGGGAGAATCGCTTGAACCCGGGAGGCAGAGGGTACAGTGAGCCAAGATCGCGCCACTGCACTCCAGCCTGGGCAACAGAGCAAGACTCCCTCTCAAAAAAAATCCAAAAAACAGGCCGGGCATGGTGACTCACGCCTGAAATCCCAGCACTTTGGGAGGCTGAGGCGGGTGGATCATGAGGTCAGGAGATCGAGACCATCCTGGCTAACACGGTGAAACCCCATCTCCACTAAAAAATACAAAAAATCCTTCCTTCCTTCCTTCCTTCCTTCCTTCCTTCCTTCCTTCCTCCCTCCCTCCCTCTCTCTCTCTTTCTCTCTTTCTCTCTTTCTCTCTTTCTCTCTTTCTCTCTTTCTCTCTTTCTTTCTTTCCCTCTCTGGCCCAGGATACAGTCTACTCGGCTTGCTGCTACCCGCGCCGCGGACTGCCTGGGACTGCCGGCGCCCGCCACCGCTGCCTGCCTTTTCTCCTTTGGATGCAGGCACGCGTTCGCCATCTTGGCCACGCTGGTCGCCAGCTCCTGGCGCCGAGTGCTCTGCCCGCCTCAGCCTCCCGAGGTACTGGAACTGCAGACGGAGTCTCGCTCACCCAGTGCTCGGTGTTGCCCGGGCTGAAGGGCGGTGGCGTGGTCTGGCCTCGCGGCAGCCTCTACCCCCCGGCCGCCTGCCTTGGCCTGCCAGGGTGCTGGGATTGCAGCCCCTGCCCGGCCGCCGCCCCATCTGGAAGGTGAGGAGCACCTCTGCCCGGCCGCCCCGTCTGGGAGATGAGGAGCGCCTCTGCCCGGCCACCCACCGTCTGGGAAGTGAGGAGCGCCTCTGCCCGGCCACCCACCGTCTGGGAAGTGAGGAGCGCCTCTGCCCGGCCACCCACCGTCTGGGAAGTGAGGAGCGCCTCTGCCTGGCCACCCACCGTCTGGGAAGTGAGGAGCGCCTCTGCCCGGCCACCCACCGTCTGGGAAGTGAGGAGCGCCTCTGCCCGGCCACCCACCGTCTGGGAAGTGAGGAGCGCCTCTGCCCGGCCGCCCCATCCGGGAAGAAGTGAGGAGCGCCTCTGCCCGGTCACCCATCGTCTGGGAAGTGAGGAGCGCCTCTGCCTGGCCACCCACCGTCTGGGAAGTGAGGAGCGCCTCTGCCCGGCCGCCCCGTCTGGGAAGTGAGGAGTGCCCCTACCCGGCCGCCCCGTCTGGGAAGTGAGCAGCGCCTCTGCCCGGCCGCCCCGTCCGGGAAGAAGTGAGGAGCGCCTCTGCCCGGCCGCCCCGTCCGGGAAGAAGTGAGGAGCGCCTCTGCCCGGCCGCCCCGTCCGGGAAGAAGTGAGGAGCGCCTCTGCCCGGGCGCCCCGTCCGGGAAGAAGTGAGGAGCGCCTCTGCCCGGCCGCCCCGTCCGGGAAGAAGTGAGGAGCGCCTCTGCCCGGCCGCCCCGACCGGGAAGAAGTGAGGAGCGCCTCTGCCCGGCCGCCCCGTCCGGGAAGAAGTGAGGAGCGCCTCTGCCCGGCCGCCCCGTCTGGGAAGTGAGGAGCGCCTCTGCCCGGCCGCCCCGTCCGGGAAGAAATGAGGAGCGCCTCTGCCCGGGCGCCCCATCCGGGAAGAAGTGAGGAGTGCCTCTGCACAGCCACCCATCGTCTGGGAAGTGAGGAGCGCCTCTGCCCGGCCACCCACCGTCTGGGAAGTGAGGAGCGCCTCTGCCCGGCCGCCCCGTCCGGGAAGAAGTGAGGAGCGCCTCTGCCCGGCCGCCCCGTCTGGGAGGTGAGGAGCGCCTCTGCCCGGCCACCCATCGTCTGGGAGGTGAGGAGCGCCTCTGCCAGGCCACCCATCATCTGGGAGGTGAGGAGCGCCTCTGCCCGGCCACCCATCATCTGGAAAGTGAGGAGCGCCTCTGCCCGGCTGCCCCATCTGGGAAGTGAGGAGTGCCTCTGCCCGGACACCCATCGTCTGGGAGATGAGGAGCGCCTCTGCCCGGCCACCCATCGTCTGGGAAGTGAGGAGCGCCTCTGCCCGGCCACCCATCGTCTGGGAAGTGAGGAGCGCCTCTGCCCGGCCACCTATCGTCTGGGAAGAAGTGAGGAGCGTCTCTGCCTGGCCGCCCCGTCTGGGAAGTGAGGAGCCCCTCTGCCCGGCCGCCCCGTGTCTGGGTAGAAGTGAGGAGCTCCTCTGCCTGGCCGCTCCGTCTGGGAGGTCTACCATGGAGACCAGAAGCAATGTGGGGGCTGGACATGGTGGCTCACGCCTGTGGTCCCGGCACTCTAGGGGGCGAGGCGGGTTGATCACTTCGGACTAGGAGCTCGGGACCAGTCTGGCCAACTTGGCGAAACATGAAGAATACAACAGACAAACCAACCAACCAACTCAATGACAACAAAACAGGTCTACCCTGGAGTCATACTCTAATTTTTTCTATTTTCCTCCCTTTCTGATCCTTTATCCCACTTTCTTTTTCTTCCTCTTCCTTCTCCCTCTTCTTTGTCAAATAGAGGATTGAGTTATTATCACTGATCCATATAAAGTCCCTCTCTCATTTATTTTAACTCCCACCCCCATTTCTATTCCCCGACTTCCCATGTGCAACCTTCCTAATATGTTTGATACGCATCTTTTTGTTTGTATGTATTTTTAGAAAATGTTTATTGTTTTTGTATGCAAAAATTAATAAAAAAAAAAGAAAAAAAAAAAAAAATACAAAAAATTAGCCAGGCCTGGTGGCGGGCGTCTGTAGTCCCAGCTACTCGGGAGGCTGAGGCAGGAGAATGGCATGAACCCGGGAGGCGGAGCTTGCAGTGAGTGGAGATTGCGCCACTGCACTCCAGCCTGGGCGACAGAGCGTCTCAAAACAAAACGAAACAAAACAAACAAACAAACAAAAGAACAAGATGGGAGGAGTTTTTCTATCAAGCCAAATCAATTAACCTCAAGGTGGGTCCAAACCTAAGACACAATTCCTGAATGCAGTTCGAGACGGCTATGAAAGCAATGGGTCTAAGGTAAAGTGGCAACATCTTTGATAAAAGACACCATGTTTGCCTTAGCTAGGGCACTAGCAGGATGTGATTAGTAGTGAAAACTAGTGATCCAGCCAACACTTCAGCAGCCCCATGCACACTCCCACCCATGGTGCTGGCTCCACCTCTGCCCTGGAGTGGGGAGTGCAGCCTCCTCTGGCTCCAACCAACTCAGACTGCAAGGCCTGGCTCTGGGCTTCATGCTGGTTTTAACAAAGGGGCCCTGAAAGAGACCCATCAAGACAAAGAGGGCAGGAAGAGTTAAAGTGATGGGATTTAAGAGAAGACAAGTTGAACTCATGCCGTTCATGAGTCATGCCCAATGACAGGAGGCAAGAAAGGAAAGGAGATAAACTGGTCCTCGTGCCTAAGTCACTCTTCTTATTTACTCTATTACTCAGCTCTCAAACCACATTGCCAGCTGTAATTGCATTTCAATTCATGTTTAACACAAACATAACTTAGCTGGATGTTGGCATCCAATATCCCAGACACAGAAAGGCAAAACAGAAAGGAGAGAGCTAATTCAATTCAATAAACGTCCTGTGCGTGCTGGTGGAGAATGTGTGCACCAGGCCCTGTGCTGGGTACCGGGGGTACAGCTATGCGAAAGGCACAGCTCCGTGGCCTCCTCCTCATGGGGCTCAGTACACAGGGAAGTAATTAAAGAGTGGTAACTGTAATTAAACTGTAATTAAAGAGTGGTAAGCACTGCAATGGAGGAAAAAGGTGCTATCGAAACACACAGAACCAGAACATAATTCCACGGGGAGAGGAATGGTGGGAACACACGAAAGCACAGAGGCAAGGATGGGCACAGCACCTCTGAGGAACAGCGAGCGGGGGCAGAATGAGAACACGAAAAGTAGGGAAGGAGCAAATCTAAACAACTTTCAGATGCCAGTGAAGTCCATCCATTAGATAAACACTTACTGAGTGCTAGGTGCTCAGCGCTTTGTGGTAAGTAAAACAACGAATTTGCCTTCAAGTCTAAAAACAGAGAGCCAGAGGACAATTCTAAGCAGGTGAGTAACCTCATCTTTTGGAAAGTTTCCACTGGCAGCAGTTCAGGGAAGACTGGAGAAGGTTAGAATGGAGTTAGGGAGATGCACTAGAAGACAATCCAATAGGCCTTAAGAAAGAAGTGTGGAGAATGGAGTGAATGTGTATTTGCTTAGTCCACAGGTCGATCACTTCTTACATTCTTCTCCAATCACCTGCCACTCCCTACACACACAGTAGTTTGTAATCACATAATTTCCCATCATATACACCTCATAAATTTGTCATCCTAAACCATAATCTAAAGGGTCATGGAACAGCCAGGAAGCAAGGGAGGGAATTAGAAACAGTAATTCAATGAGGTTGTTGAATGTAAGAGAAATATATTTTTAAAATATTAATTTTCCTTTTTTTTTTTTTTTTTTTTTGAGACCAAGTCTCACTCTGTCACCCAGGCTAGAGTGCAATGGTGTAATCTCGGCTCACTGCAACCTCTACCTCCCAGGTTAAAGCAAATCTCCCGCCTCAGCCTCCTGAGTAGCTGGGATTACAGGCACCCGCCACTACACCCAGCTAATTTTTGTATTTTTAGTAGAGATGGGGTTTCACCATGTTGACCAGGCTGGTTTTAAACTCCTGACCATCAGGTGATACCCCCACCTTAGCTTCCCAAAGTGCTGGGATTACAAGTGTGAGCCACCACACCTGGTCAAAAATTAATTTTCCTTTATGCAAAACATGTAAACCATACCAATAACCATTTTAAAAAATAAAATGAGGTGGGGGAAACAGTACCATTTACAAGGTCAATTGTCAAGGTAAAATTAGCTCTGTAAAACAAATGAAGAAGGGTCCAACCTTTTTTCAAAGCTTTAGGATAGTTTGTATGATGTAAAAATTAACTGTTCCTTGATAATTTGAGAGAATGTTACTTTAAAGCAATTTGGGCCTAGTGCTTTTGTTGTAAATAATTCTCTAACAGCATTTCCAATTTCTTTCTTGGATACAGGCTTTTTAGGATTTCTTCTTAGATAGCAGTAGAAATTATCTAATTCATCAGGATTTTCAATTTTAGTCACACATGGCTGTACATAAGAGCTACACATCATCTTCTTTTATAATTTAATTATATTGTTACTTTTCTTTTCCCAACTAAATTTTCCTCATCTTTATATTATTTCATTTTACTATTAGATTTGCCAGAAGTTTATCTATTATGCTTTCTGCAAAGACTCAATTCTTAATGAACACCTCTCCCTTCTTTTCTCTTACTTTTAATTTCTGATTTTATCTTTGTTATTTCCTTCCATGTGTTTTTCTAGCTATTTAAGCTGTGGGGCAATATCAAGTGGTTCAATATACATGTCACTGGAGTCCCAGAAAGGGAGAACTGAACAAGAAAT